>NW_027411977.1:54622906-55117906 GCF_047663935.1 Musca autumnalis
ACGTTTTTGCTGCTCCAAACACGCTATATAATCAGATTTAGATGAAATTTGGAATGTGTGACTGAATTCGGGCGAGAAATAAATGTGATAAATTATATCGAAATCCGTTCAGATTTGAATAGAGCTCCCATATATATTCTCGATTTCACATATTTACTGAATCAAACACTCTCTGTATGCCCTATTTCGATGAAATTTGGAATGTTTGAATGAATTCTGTATAGAAATTAATGTAGAAAATTATATCGAAATCGGTTCAGATTTGGATATAGCTTTTATTTGGATGATTTCAAGTATTTGCTGCATCAAACCCACTATATATGTCCGATTTCGACGAAATTTGGAATATGTGACTTAATTTGATTTAGAAATAAATGTGCCAAAATATATCGAAATCAGTTCAGATTTGGATATTACACTTATTTGCTGCAACAAATACGTCATTTATGTCCAATTTCGATTAAATTTGGAATGCGTCACTGAATTCTGTGTGGAAATATATGTGCTACATTATGTCGCAATCGTTATTTGATGCACCGAAAACTCTATATCTGTCCAATTGTGATGAAGGTTGGAATGTCTGACGGAATTTGGCCTAGAACTATTTGTCAAATCATATTAAAATTGTTTCATATTTGGATATAGCTCGAAATCCGTTTGAATTACTACCAAACTCCTGTTGTTGTAGGAAATGTTTGTTTGATTGAAAATAAAAATTCAAATATTGCACTGTGCAACATTTTTAAGGTAATCTTGTGCAAACAATTTGAACTGAGGATTTTTTGAAAGTACAGACCCAAACGACAAAAAACGCAGTTGGTTTTGTTGTGTCAGATCCAGCTTGGATTTTATGGCCCCATCTAAACATGGATAAATATTGACTTTTTAAAGCAATTCTGGGCTATATCTCTGGAACCTTTGTTAATCTTTATCTGGCCTATGAAGCAAATTTGTAGATAAGGGCAAGAATAAAATATATGGAGAAATAATGAACTCGAAAAACTACATTTATTGCCTCAAATTTTATAAAATATCGAAAATTTCCATAATTTGTATATATTTCGCACCAAATCTCCAAAACCGTTAAGTTTTTCTTTATGTTTTCTTTTGGAAAAATATTCGTTTGAATTATTACCAAACTCCTGTTGTTGTAGGAAATGTTTGTTTGATTGAAAATAAAAATTCAAATATTGCACTGTGCAACATTTTTAAGGTAATCTTGTGCAAACAATTTGAACTGAGGATTTTTTGAAAGTACAGATCCAAACGACAAAAAACGCAGTTGGTTTTGTTGTGTCAGATCCAGCTTAGATTTTGTGGCCCCATCAAAACATGGATAAATATTGACTTTTTAAAGCAATTCTGGGCTATATCTCTGGAACCTTTGTTAATCTTTATCTGGCCTATGAAGCAAATTTGTAGATAAGGGCAAGAATAAAATATATGGAGAAATAATGAACTCGAAAAACTACATTTATTGCCTCAAATTTTATAAAATATCGAAAATTTCCATAATTTGTATATATTTCGCACCAAATCTCCAAAACCGTTAAGTTTTTCTTTATGTTTCTTTTGGAAAAATATTCGCTGAAATGCTATATGTTAAAGTACACAACTCATCAGAACATGTCATTGTTGTAAAATGCCTCTATCACATCGTTTTCAGTATATTTTTCAACGACGATTTAATAAATATGCCAATAATGCGGTGAAATCCAAAATGTGAGAATAAACTGTTGGTGTGAACTGGGTTTGAAATAAGTGTTGTAAAAGATATGATAAAATATACCGCTAAAACAATATGAAGTAAGCATTTTAGAGTTTCAGAATATTCTGAAGAATTGTTGAGAACTTTATTTGGTTTTTTTTTTTTTTTTTTTTTTTTTTTTTGAATTCATTTATTTCAGTTTTAATTCATTACAAAAGTTATTTGTTGCCCCAGCGCCTTGAAGCTTTATAGGGGCTTACTAAAAGTACAAAAATTCATAAAGAACGGATTCTGTATTATCTCATTTAAAATTTTGAATATGGAAACAATTCACATGAAACTGGTATGAAAATTTAAGGAAATAAGAAAAATTTACATCAGAAGTATTTCGATATTTCTTAACAAGTATAACTTTATTTCTCGTTTAAATGAAGAAATTCTTGAAAGATTTTTAATGTTGTCGGGTATATGGTTAAATTCTATGCACCCACTGTGCTCTATTCTTTGTTTCGATGTTTCCAGTCTGCATCTTTTTACTCTTAGATTTGCTCTATTCCTGGTGTTGATCATAGTTTGATTGACGTCAAAATGAATGGAACGTGGGCCAATGTTATTAATTGCTTTATATATATATGTTATCAGTTGTAATTTATAAGTACCATACAATGGCAATATGTTTTTGGTTACATTGCTATATAACTGCAAAGTTGGGTAAAGCCTTGGCAAATTGTAAACAATTTTAAGAGCTTTGTTCTGTACTCTTTGGAGCGATTTCAATTGCGCAGTTTTCCTATGAGCATAGACCAGTGCCATGTAGTTTAGATGACTTTGTATTAATGCATTGTATAATAAAAGTTTGGTTCTGGTATCAAATTTTTGTCTGAATTTATGTAGAATTCCTACAGCAGGAGCAATCTTATTTTTTAACTCATCAATATGCAGATTCCATGTTAGATTATGTTGCATATATATTCCCAAATACTTAAGAGATAGACTCTCATAAATAATCGTATCGGCAATTGTTATATTAAATGTTGCGTCATGTTGTGAACAGCGGGGTCGAAACCTTATAATTTTCGTCTTATTAGAGTTAACTATAAGTTTGTTCAATCGACAGTACTCCATGATAAGATTAGCATCATGCTCCATTTGACATTTTAGCACTAGTTCGTGATTATATGGATACAGAAGTGCAATATCGTCTGCGTACATAATTAGTTTTCCATATAGATCTAAATTAGATATGTCATTTATATAAATTGTGAATAACAAGGGACCCAATACGCTGCCCTGCGGTACTCCATGCTCCACAATACCAATATCACTTTTAATGCCGTTGATTTCTACATATTGTTTTCTGTTCGCAATATAACTCGCTATTAGTTTTAGCGCGTTCCCTTGAATTCCATAAAGTGTTAGCTTGGATAGCAGAATCTGATGATCGACCAAATCAAACGCTCTTGATAGATCGTAGAACACTGCACCGACACCACCAAAATTCGAATCCAGTCCCTCACATATTAAGTTTACCACATTTACTATTGCTTCTTGAGTGCCGCTTCTTTTTTTAAATCCATATTGTCTTGCATACATCTGTCCCGTCTCCTCCAAAAAGTTCGACAACTGTTGATATATTATTTTTTCATATATTTTATCAAATAATGATAGTAACGCTATTGGACGGAAATCACAAACTTTGCTTGCATTCCCAGACTTAGGAATAGGAGTTATCTTAGATATTTTAAGAATCTCCGGATAAATTGATGTGTCTATCATACTATTGAATATTGATGTTAAGTGCTCACTAATATAGTCCTTCGAAGCAATCAACACTTTGCCGGAAATTCTGTCATGACCAGGACTTTTACTAGGATCTATATTTGCTATTAAACTATCAATCTCCGATCTATTGACATAATATAAACAAAATCTTGATGGACATTGTGTTATGCTATGCAAATCGTTAAAGTGGTCTCCAACGTTGTATGGTATTTTACTTCTTAACATTCTTGGAATATCCAGAAAATAGTCATTGAAAGTGTTCGTTTTAACAGCATTGTCATCAACAACTTCTCCCATATCATTTCTTAATAGTATCTCCTTATTGAGCTTCCTTCCCAAGCATTCGTTCAAAAATTGCCAGCATTTGCGTGGATTTTGGTTAAAATTTTCAACATTATTGCTTAAATATGAATTCATACTCATGCGACTAGCAATTTTTATTATTCGGCTAACGTTCCTCAACGTATATTCATTGTTCGCATCTCTTCCAATTCGTTTCCTCTTTGCCAAAAGTTTTGCTTTAAAAGCTCTTAGTGCTTGTAGGTTCTTATTTTCCCAAGGCGTTAACAGGGTTTTTGACAGTACTTTAAGTTCTTTATCTGTAGTGTTTTCATTAACAATTTCAGTAATTGTAGTTACAAAACGTTCCATATCAGAAGAAGGATTTCCTAAACAAGTGAAATTTGCAGCATAATTCTGAATACTTGCGGCAATGTTATTATAATTATACTGTTTGATGGATTTAGTGGTCACTTCGCTACTTCGAATATTACTTCTTAAACTGCACCATATAATATTATGATCTGATAACTCGCATTCTATTGAGCTGACATTCAATATTCTTGATTCGTTACTGTAGACATGATCTATTGACTTTCTGCTTACTGGACGTGTTACCAATGTGTGGCATGACTCATAGTCTACTGAAGATAAAGTCGAGAATATGTCTGAAAACCCACTAGCTTCAAGCAAATCAATATTAGCATCCCCAATAACTATTGATGCTGTACGACAGCAACCACACAATTCGTTTTCAAGATATGTTAGGAATGAAGTCGTATTACATTTCGGCGAGCGATAGAACGTAGTAATTTTTAGAGGAACTCCATTTATTACAAAATTATCTAACGATATTCGTATGGCTTCGACGTATGCTTTACTCTCACAAAGATCTACAACATATGATATATTACTGCGTACATAAAATGACACTCCACCATATCCGTCTTTTCGACAACAGTGAATTGAGTTATATCCAGGAAGATTATACAACTGAATTTGGTTACTGTGAAACCATGTTTCCTGAATGGCTATCACATTTGGTAAAACAGGAAACTCTGATATTAGTAATTTGAATTTGTTAAATTTACTAATCGACGAAATACTTCTGATGTTTACAGATAAAATATTGAAATTATATTCACCATTTAATATTAAACTTTCAGAAAATGAATCAGAATTTTCAAAATAGTTTTGGTTAATCATTATTATTGATTGAAATTATTAAAAACATAATAATACATATACGGGATAATAATTTGAATTAGTTTCTTTGATCTGGCGATACAAATGCGGCTTGTCCATCGTTGTCATCTGTATCATCATCAGAGGCATGCAAAAGTCTCATGGATCTTCTACTTCGTAGGTTGGTTGTAGTAGCTTCAAGTAAAATTTCATCAACATCCTCTTTCGTGTGTATAATCTTCGGCTTATTTATGGCACTTTTCTTTACAAATATCCTGCTTCCCTTCGTGAAAATATAATTGTATCCAACGGTTTTTAGGGATTTAGCGTAATTAAACAGTTCTAGTGATTCTTTGCTCAGTAAATCATTTATATACACTTGCTTAGTATTATCATTATTTTTTAATTTATTTTTAGCTTCCATAAGTTTATCTTTCGTTGACTTTGTGTTGAATTTCACTATTAAGGATTGCTTTTTATTATTTGAATTGTTTTTCTTTAAAAAATAAGCTTCATCAATATTGCTTTCGCTGATTTCAACACCAACTGTTTCTGATATTTCAATTACAGTTTCTACTGCATTCTTGTTTTCTTGAACTGATATTCCATTAATTATACAGTCTTTTTTCACACGATGGTCGTTCAACATTTTCACCGTTTCCTGGAGTGTTTTTACTTCACCTTTAAGCTTTACATTTTCTTTTTCAACATTCTCAATTCTTTTACTATTTTCGAATGTATTCTTCATCAAATTTTCAAATTTAGAAGACATGAACTCAACCGATTCCATCAGACGATCTATGTTATTAAGCTTTTCTTCCATGCGATGTAATTGTTTTTCAATGTTGGATTTATTAACTCCACTACAAAACTGGCATAAAAACTCCTCATCTTTATTTTTCAGTAAATGCTCGAATCGTTTCTTATCAATTTTTTCACATCTCGCATGATATATTTTCGAACAATTATCGCATTCTATAAAATCGTCTTTATTTTCAACCACTTCCAGCTTACACTGGCCACATAAAATCTTTTTGTGTTTTACACTTCTTCGTCCCGTAGTGGATGGCATGTTTATATTATTTCAGTGTGCAATTTCCGGTTTAAATATTGATATGTGTGTGTATTAGCTTTCAAATTTAAGAAGATTTTAGAGTATACTTTTAGGCTGATTAAATTCACCACAGTTTATAATTTTCAAAGCGTATTTCAAGCAATATTTTTAGGGATTTAGAGTAATAAAAAAAGCTTTTTTTATTTTTAACATTAATTTAACATTTTTAGATTTAATCTCATTTTAGAACATTATCCATTTAATTTGACGTTTATTTTCAATAACACTCTCACTCTCTCAATTGCATTGTTTCCTTTGGTATTTTTATTTATTTTTCATGCATCCACTAAACAAACGATCAGAATAACAATATTTTTTCTTAAAATGTTTATGCTTTTCAACATCGAATTGAAGTTCTAATTGAATAATTCAAAAAAGCGTTGTTTAAATTGTGTATTGATCACTTTCACTAAACTTTAATGTTCGTAATGACCGCGAAATTTATTTTTTAGACGGAGCTTAATAAAAACACGTCCGCTCAGTGCAAAGTATCTCTTTACTTGGTTCAAATCCCAATAGTTTAGCTGATACTGACCAGAATTTCAGCAATTATGTAAAATGTTCTATATTTTATCAATTTTAAAGCCCTAGATGGAGTTTTTCTTATGTGGTATGTTCAAAAGATAAATTCCCCTAGTTTAGGGCTTCAATATTGCCAAAGACAGCAAGCCCAAATTCCTAATAATTTCTGAGATAAAGGCCCAATAAATGTAAAAAACTATAGTTTTAGCCCGGTTTAGATGGGGCCATAAAATCCGAACTGGATTTAACAGGACAAAACCCTACTAGGGTTTTTGTAGTCTCAATATGTACTTTCAAAAAATGCATACTAGAAGTTGTTTGCATTTTCAGTGTTGCATAGTGTTATTCAAAAAACAGAAATTTGGTAATAGATCGAACGAATTTCAATTCATCTTATCGAATCGTCTTAGTGAAACAGGTCATATACGAGTATGTATCTAACCAATTTTGATGAAATTCTGAATGTTTTACAGAAATCTCTCTAGAAATAAGTTTCTAGAAACAGAGGTGTATGGTATCATATAGTCGGCCACGCACGACCTTTCCTTACTGGTTTTTTTTACTTTATATTAGCGCACATTATTGCCACTAATAAGAATGACTTGTAATCACTTCAATCACGGGTATTGATTTATAAAAAAGTTATTATTTCTCCTTGTAAATAAAAAAGTTTCCAAATTCAATTGAATTGTATGGCAATTTTCAGTTTATAAACAGCAATGGATTGAATGTAATAACACTGTGCAACAGTGGAAATGCAAACAACTTCTAATGGGCATTTTCTGAAAGTATATATTGAGACTACAAAAACCATAATTGGGTTTTGTGTTCTTAGATCGGGTTTAGATTTTATGGCCTCATCTAAACCGACCTAAAATGAGCCTTTTTTCCAGTGATCGGACCTTTATCTCCGAAACTAATAAGAATTTTGCTTTGCAGTCTTCAGCAATATTGTAGCCCTAAAGTAGTAGAACTTATGTGTCAAACAGATGAACTAGGAAAAGCTACATATAGCGCTTCAAACTCGTTAAAACATAGAAAAGTTTACATAATTTCTGAAATTCTGGTCAGTAACAACTGAACTGTTGGAAGTTGAAACAAGTGACCATTCTACAAATTTTCCAAACAATGTGACCATCAATTCTTCAGAACATTCTGAAACTCTAAAATTGTTATTTCACGATATTTAAGGGGTATTTCATAACATACCTTTTACAAAACTTATTTCAAACAATGTTCACACAGGCTGTTTATTCTCATGTTGGGGATTTCAATGAATTATTGAAATATTTACCAAATTGTTGTTGAAAAATTCGCTATAAACAAGGTAATAGAGGCATTTTGCAACAATATAATGTTCTGAAGAGTTGTGTATTACATTCCAGAGAATATTTTCCCAAAAGGTAACATTAAGAAGAATTTAACATTTTTCGAGATATGCTGCGAAATATACACAAATTATAGAATTTTTACATATATTATAAAATTTGAGGCAATAAATTCAGTTTTTCGAGTTCACTATTCCTCCAAATATTTTCTTCTTGCTCTTATCTACAAGTTTGCTGCAGATGTCAAAACAAGATTCGTATTGGTATCGGAGATACAGCCCCGATTTGTTTTAAAAATTCGATTTTTAATCATGTTTAGATGAGGCCATAAAAACCGAACCCGATCTAAGAAAACAAAACCCAAATATGGTTTTTGCCTATTGGTCCTCTACTTTCATAAAATTCTGGAAAGAAGTTGTTTGCACGAGATTGGCTCAAAAATGTTGCACAGTGTAAATAAATATCAACTGAAAAAAATGTTTTCATCGATTTTCGAAAAAAGGAACATAATTTCGTTTCATCGCTATTGTAAAAACAACTTCATCTGAACAAGTGTTGTACTCAAACTTTTCTGTCCACTTTGGCCAACAACAAAGGCAATAATAACCGTATTGATACGACTACAATATCCTTTGGATTGAAGTGAAAAAGAATACAAGTTTTCAACTTTATAGAAGGGCGTTATGGTTGGTTTATGATGTTGTTGAGTTTTCGTTTCATCTACACATAGAATAAAATATTTTTTTTTTCAATTTGACATGGTATGTCGAAATATTAGTCGGAGACACTGGAAAGTATATATGTATATTCTTGATTAGTATAGAATTCTAAGTCGATAGAACCATATTCGTCTGTCTGTTGAAATCAAGATACTGCTCACAATAATTAAGATAGGGCTTTATAATTTGGTACAGAAGTTTCTATTCTATTCTCCCAGGAATTGAAAATGTATTGAAAATGGAGTATATGAGTCTACGTTTTGATATAGCCCCCATAGAATGGTGCATCCCAATTTTTTGTATTTTTAAGGTTTTGGCCTCACTGTCGCACTGAAATGTCTGAAGTTGGCATTAAGTCTTCCCTGGGGTTACAAAACTTTCCTTCAGAAATTTGCCAGAGAAGGTCCGCTAGATTTTCCGCATTTTTCATGGTTTCAGTCTTATTATCACTCTGAAATGGGACTAAAAAGCTTTTCCCCAGAAATTTGTCTGGACAGCTCCACGCTTTGATATAGCCCCCATAGAACTGTAGCTCCCAATTTTCCGAATTTTTAAGGGTTTAGTCTCATATCACGTCGAAATGTCTAAATTGGTAATAAGTCTGCTTGGGACTACAAAAATTTCTTCAGAAATTTTAGTACTTTCATAAAAGATAGGAAAATAAATATTTAATTTTACTTCAATACAACTTGTGGTGGAGAGCCCGGCCGAACTAAACGCCGTTCTACTTGGATTCACATTGATTTCGCTTTGTGTAGAAGAAACAATTTTCTTACATTTATATGGGATGGACATAACAATAACACAAACAAGAACAAGGACAAACAATTGAACAAATCACTTGAAAAGTAGAAAATTGCAACATTATTAACGCAATAGACGAACAACTTCGTACAATTGCCTGGGTTGTCATCAAGGAAAGGATGTGAAAAGAGTAGTAGTAATGGTACACTTACGTTTAACAATATCTGGTACAAGAGGTTTTTCATTCAACGTCGGTATTCACCTTCAGGGGGCATCGCGGTTTCAGGTTGATCAAATGTATTTAGTTATCCAAAAATTTGATCATCCTGAAACCACTAAGGAATCCTTAAAAAATCATAGCTAAACTTTGAGATATTTGGGTAGGCACATGCTGGAGGCCGATCCCGGTCAAGATCCGACGTCCGCCTGGCCCAAATGGAGAGTATCTTAAGGGGTGACCCCCACTTGTAAATTTCAGAAAATCGAACAATTTTTTATTGACTTTTTTTAAAGTAGAAGTAGCATAGAATATGTGGTAAAAATTAAAAGTCGATTGCCTGAGATATGAGCTTTGGAAGGGAAAAAATTATTGTGTTATGTATGTAATGTAGAAACAAAAAACTTGTTTTTATCGAAATGAAATTTTGAAAACGGTGCCAACTATAGCTCAAAACTAATGAATTAATGTCGTACAATTTTGTGGGGTTATCAAGGATATCCAAATTAATTCTTTCATTGATTGCTTTTTTTAAAAATGTTGTTGTTCCTTTTATGACCAGACAACGTCATTATACCCTCCACCATATTATGGAGGGTATAATTAAATTTGTCATTCCGTTTGTAACACATTGAAATATTCATCGGAGACCCTATAAAGTATATATATTCTTTATCAGGGTAAAATTCTAAGTCGATATACATAGGCATGTCCGTCTGTCCGTCCGTCCATCTATTGAAATCAAGATACAGCTCACAATTTTTATACCCTCAGCCTTTAGGCTAAAGAGGGTATTTACACTTTGATACGACCAAAAATGTGCCTCATCGAAATAATGGTTTTAGACCCCAAGTATGTTTGTACGATATCCGTTTCAGACAATTTTGAGTAGATCTAGCAATGTCCGTCCGTCTGTCTGTCTGTCTGGCAGGCTGGTGCGCACGATAACTCTCGAACGGATCAATCGATTCGGTTCAAATTTTGGGTATCGAAATATTTTGTCCAGATTCGATTTAAGTTCGTAGATAAGGCATATCGGTCCACTCTTTCAGGTACCTACCCCACAAAAGTTCGAAAATATTCGGAAAAATTGTGCGCACGATAACTCTTGATGTGAGTGACCGATTTGGTCCATACTTTACACATTCTCATAATATCTACCAGATATAGATCAGGTTCGAATATGGACTATATTTGTCCACTCCATCCCGTACCTCCCACAACAAATTTTGGATAAGTTCACTTTAAGACCTGCTATTGAAACACTTTGATTTTTGTTGAAGCAACTTACATTCGCTGCCTCAAATACGATGGTAAAAGTTGTTTCAGGGGCAAGTCCATACTTCTTGAGAAAACAGCCCGAAGGGTGTACATTTTCCGCAAAATTTTTGAACTTTAATCCTATACAACATTTTTGTCGGTTCATACGACCAAAATTTTGAAACCCCCTAAATACATACGTATTTTTTTTGAAAAAAGTATTTCAATTTGCAACAGGCTGAGGGTATATCTCTGTCGGCAAAGCCGACTGATACTTTTTTACTTGTTAAGATAGAGGTTTGTAATTGGTATAGAAGTTTCTATTACTCCTATGATGTTCGGTATTGAAAATGGGCTATATCGGTCCACGTTTTGATATAGCCACAATAGAACGGTACAACCCGAATTTCGGTATTTTGAAGGTTTTAGCCTCATTATCACATCGAAAGGGCTTAAATTTGGTATTTAGTCTTCGTTGTTGGTAAAAAACTTTCCCTCAGAAATTTGTCGGTACAGGTCCACGCCTTAATATAACCCCCATAGAACGGTATCTCCCGATTTTCGGTATTTTGAAGGTTGTGGCTGAAATTTGGTATTTAGTATTTCTTGGGGGTATACAACTTTTCCCCAAAAATTTCCCGGTACAGGTCCACGCCTTAATATAGTCTTCGTTGAAGGTATACAACCTTCCCCCAGAAAATAATATAGCCCCATAGAACGGTACCTCCCGATGTTCGGTATTTTGAAGGTTGTGGCCACAATAACCCATCGAAATTGCTGAAATTTGGCATTTAGTTTTTGTTGAGGTTATTCAACTTTCTCCTCTAAATTTATCGGTATAGGTCCACGCCTCCATATAGTCTCCATAGAACGTTACCTCCCGATTTTCGGTATTTTGAAGGTTGTGGCCACAATAGCCCACCGAAGTGGCTGAAATTCGGTATTTAGTCTTCGTTGGGGTACCTCTGAATTTGTCAGTATAGGTCCACGCCTTCTTATAGCCCCAATAAAGCGGTACCTCCCAGTATTCCGTATTTTGAAGGTTGTGGCCACAATAGCCCACCGAAGTGGCTGAAATTCGGCATTTAGTCTTCGTTGGTGTACCTCTGAATTTGTCGGTATAGGTCCACGCCTTCATGTAGCCCCCATAAAACGGTACCTCACGATTTTCGGTATTTTGAACCCCACCGAAATGGCTGAAATTTGGTATTTAGTCTTCGTTGGAATTTCCGATTGAAATTCGTCGTTATAGGTACACGTTTCGATATAGGCCCCATAGATCGGTACCTTCCGATTTTCGCAATTCTGAAGATTGTGACGTCAATATCCCACCGAAATATCTGACAATTTTTATTTAATCTTCCACTGGGTTATAAAATATTTCAAAAGGATACCTATCAGTATAGGTCCACGTCTACACGCAGAAAAATTTATGTTAGAAATATGTTTGGATCCAAACAAATATATGTTTGGGACCGGTTGCAAACAAATATATGTTTGGATCCAAACATAATATGTTTGTGTCCAAACAAATATATGTTTGCAACATTTTGTAACATATCTCAATTTGATATGTTTGGGTAAAACATTTTTTTATGTTAGAAAATTTTTTTCATGGGTGCAGAGAGGATGTTTGTCAACGAGAGTAATAACAGTGCTCTCGCGGCTGTGGAATGCTGTTTTATAATAAAGAGTTGTGTGTATTGTATAATAGAAGACGTAGAAGCGAAGGGGGCTTTGGTGGCGTGTATGCGTCAAACTCGTGTGTTTCTTGTTTTGTTGTTGTTAACCAACACAGGCGAAGAAGAAAAGAAGAAATGATGTGAATTATATTTTTTTTCTTTCTTCAGTGTTTTAGTTGCCTTTGTAGAGTCAAGACGGTAAGGTGAGTGAATAAATCAGTGTTTTGTGTTTTCTTAAAGAAATTGTGCTTTTTAGTAAATTAAATGCCCAATACATTTTATAATTGAATCGGAAAGTTGAATGGAATTATTTTGTTGGACAAGGAAGAAATCGCATTTAATATTGGTAATTACATACATACTTATGTATATTTGTAATATGGCATATCCATATTTATTTATTACATTACATAATCATTTGATTCTAGATGCCGATTCCCCGCTGATGATTTCAACTATGAGGACAATTTGTTTTATTTCACAACTAAGGAGAAGCGTTCAACTACGTTTCTATATATTTTTCCTTTTTAAAAGTGTGACTATTTACAAATTATTTCAATCAGTTTTTCTTTTATTAAAGTGTGTTATGTATTTCTTTGGAATTTTGTATGTACCTTTGTGTTTGTTGTTCTTTTGCTTTCAATAAAAAACCACAACATTTGTGTGTATACTATAGAGATAGCCAGTGAGTTCTTACTGAGAGCAAGTGAGCACACATTTCAAAGTGTTTTACATTGAATTGTACGCTCCCTTGCTCTCAGTAAGCGCCCACTGGTACATGTGCTTGTTTTTTTTGTGCCTTTGGGTTTGTATTTTTTTGCACCCAAACATATAAAATGTTTGCACCCAAACATAAAATTGTATGCACCCAAACATATCTTTGTTTGCACCCAAACATATATATCTTTGCACCCAAACATAAATATTTTTGCACCCAAACATATATATGTTTGCACCCAAACATATATTTGTTTGCAGACCCAAACATATATTATGTTTGGGACTGTTGCAAACATATATATGTTTGCTGCAAAATATTTTTGGGACATATGTTAGAGAGGCCGTTTTTTTTTGCGTGTACCTATGTATATCCCCAATAGAAGCGTACCTTTTGATTTTCGGTATTTTCAAGGTTTTAGACACATTATATTACTGAAATTTCGGAAATTTGCCTTCTTTCCACAAGAAATTTGTCGGTACAGATCGACGTTGTGATATAGCCCATAGAACGGTACCCGAATTTCGGTATTTGAAGGTTAGCCACATTGTTTTACCGAAATTTCTGAAATTTGGTATTTAGTCTTATTCATGAATGATTGTTCTATTTAACTGCAATACAACTCGTGGTGGAGCGTATAACAAGTTCGGCCCTGCCGAATTTAACGCCGTACTTACTTGTTTAAGTCAAAAATTGAAATTTTGATTTTCATAGTCCACCATTTCAGTAAAATCATATATTTTTCAAAAATCGATCGCTGAAAGACTAGATCTTTATATTCTAGATAAGCCCAGAAAAAAATATAACGATCGGTTAATTAGCTCTCAAGCAAGAGTTGGCACCGCAAAACGCTTTAACAAAAAAAGATTTCTTGGATGGTCATTTGCACAAAACGACATATTTTTCAAAAAAAAAATCAATGATGTGCTCTTTTAGATGAAAAAAATTTACCGACAAAGTTTCGTAGTTTTCTTGCAAAAAAATGTATGAAAAATTGCCTTTTTGGGCTATATAAGTGCGGGTCACCCCTTATGAGTGATATCGAATTTGGCGCAAAGCAGCTCGACAGTATGCACTGCATACGAACTTCGGACTCGGCGATAAACTGTAGGTCCCATATCATTGAGCTAATATGAATCGGGGTTGCACTCATTGATATGAGAGAAGTCTCCCTTGTCCCATCTGGGATGTTTGTGGAACAATTATATATTATATTACTCCGAAATCGTTCAGAAATCAGTACGAATATTCGGAAGTGCCACATTTACATCTTCGCTCATAAAACTGATACATACATATATTTATCTGAAGCAGCGTCTAAAAGTAGACTTCACCCGGGAGCCCTGCGTTCACGAAAATGAAGCCCCACGAAAACGATCCAAAAATCGTGCTTAACTGTTAATTAAAAACACCACAAAAGATTTTTTATGGATTTCACCGTGCCAAGAGTGGAACTGGAAAACAGTAAACAGTTTTGTTGTTATTCACATGTTTGAATTCAACAAAACATGGACTCGAGCTGGAATAAACACAAAGATGTAACCTAAGAAACTTTAATATACAATGACTTTAATTCTATCCATAAAGAAATATTCGATAAATTATGTTCACTCATTTCAATTTGGGCTTTGTCGATTGCCACTTCCATAAGAACCCTTAAGTGTTCACATTTTTTACGATAACAATTTGTGGCTTTTTGGTAATGTTTTATGTGTTTTCCCTTTATTCTATGAAAATAGGGTGACCATAGACTATAAAAAGCCATAACACAATAGGTGAAATCGAATTTTCTATACAACTACATTGTATCTGATCACCTCGTTAATAGGAAATGTATGAATTTGTGTTCGGTACTTTTTATACAGTAGAACATTACAATTGCTATGGATTTTAGGATAAGACATTTTGAAATCGTCTGCCTTTGAGTATTAGCGGTTGGCTTCAAACATTTCCGCTACTTATCACATGCTTTGTGTTTGTGTTGCTGTGTACATTTGAACTCAAAATAAAGGTGTGTAATATAAATTTGTGAGGTTTTGTTCGTTCTATCGTATGGCTGCTTTTGGCTGTACATAATAAACGTATAAAACAATTGTTGAAAAAGTGAAACCCAAAAAAATAACAAAAAATTGCCACTAGTGGAATAATAAAAATTGCAATAAAATGTAATTTAAAAATAAATTTTATATATTGCGCGGGACGGGAGAAAGTGTACATAGACGTACATACATACATACATATACGAACATTTTATATTATAAGAAAACAAGTCTATTATTTTCTTATATAACAATGAAGGAGCGATACACTGGAATTTTGGCTATTTAGTGAGTGATTTATGACGGAAGTATTCGCTAAAGCTTATATGCATATAAGTATATATTATTATATCTCAATTATCAACAATGAACATAAATATTTCCCCATCACATAATAGAAGGTATATTAAGTGTGTCAGGAACACAAGGATGAGCTGACGGAAGTCGAGAATGTACTAATGACCAATACTTTGGCCATAACACTAATTGCATTCTATCTGAATCTAGAATATCAAATTCATATCAAATTCATATATTCTTATAATTCAAATACCTTCTTGTACATAACAGCAAATGGATATCACAAGAAACCAAATTGATAATATTGTATGTACTTACTTACTTAGCTGGTCCATTACAAAACATTTGTTCCACAGACCAAACTAAGAAAAAATCTCCAATTCTCTCTGTTTAGTGCTTCGCTTTCTGGAATACCGTGCCTTGTCATCTCTTCATCTACTTGTTTGCGCAATCTATTCATTGGCCTGTCAATTCTGCGTGCACCGCCATGTGCCTCGATTTTTTAGGCCTTTTTAGCGGGTTCATCATTGATCATTCTTATTATATGGCCTAGCCAACGCAATCCCTGCATCTCGTTTAACTATATTGATGTCGTTGTATAGCAGATACAGCTTGTGGTTCATACGACGCCGATATTCACCGTCAACGTAGATTGGTCCGTAGATCTTTCGAAGAATTTTTCTCACAAACACGCCAAGCACTGCATTATTTGCTTGCGCAAGTACCCAGGCTTCGGAACCATACATCAGCACGGGTAGTATCAGTGTTTTGTAAAGCGTTATTTTTGTTTGACGAGTTGTGGCTTTGTTTTTAAAGTGCTTACTTAAGCCAAAGTAGCACCTGTTGGCAATTACAATTCTTCTTTTTATTTCACAACTGATGTCGTTTGTTGTGTTTACGGCTGTGCAGAGGTATACGACATTTTTTACTACCTCAAAATTATAGGAACCAACTTCAACAGTTGGTCCGACCTTAATGGACGCATTGCGCGTCGACACCATCAGCTTGGTTTTCTCGCCGTTTACCGCCAGACCCACTTTAGCAGATTCTCCTTCGACCTTCATAAAGGTATCGGTTACTTCTTTTACTGATTGGCCCATGATGTCTATATCATCAGCATAAGCAAGTAACATGTGGCTATTGGTGTAGATTGTGCCACTTCTTTTGACGTTTGCCTCTCGTATAACCTTTCCTAGCAGGATGTTGAAAATATCACCAGAAAGGCTGTCTCCTTGCCAGACATGGCTTGGAATACCTTTGGAAGTAGCGGGCTGTCGAAGGCTGTTTTATGGTAGGTTTCGATCTGCATCTCTTGGGTCTTCTCTAGGATTTGCCGCAGGGTAAATATCTGGTAAATGGTGGACTTGCCAGGTCTAAAGCCGCATTGATATGGTCCAATTATTTCGTTGACCTTGGGCTCTAGTCGTTAGCTCAATATCCCTGACACTATCTTGTAGGCGATAGGGAGAAGACTTATGCCCCTATAATTGGAGCATTAAGTCTTATCTCCTTTCTTATGGACAGGACACAGGATGCTCAGGTTCCAATCGTCAGGTACGCGTTCTTCCTTCCTACACCTTATCAGCGTGTCGCCTCCGGTTTTAAACAGCTCGGCTGGTAGGCCATCACCTCCTGCTGCCTTACTATACTTCAGCCGATTTATTGCTGTCTACCTCATCTTGGCCGGGTGGTATACATTCAATACCATCTTCTGGGATTGGGTCTGCGTATCTTCGTCATCTTCGCTACTATTGGATACCAACAGTTTGAAAAAATTCTCTTTCCATATACTTAGCACACTATCTGTATCAGTTACCAGATTACCTTGCTGGGCTCTACAGGAGGATGTGCCAGTTCCAAAGCCATCAGTTTGATGTTTCACTCTTTGGTAGAATTTTCGGACTTCATTCTGTCTCCTGTACATCTCGACACACTCCCGCTTTTCCATCTCTCACTTTTTCCTGCGGAAAAGACGTTTCTCCTCTCTCCTTTTCTCCCCGTATCTCTCTCGTGCGCTACGCGTTGCTTCTGATTGTAAAGTAACCGTTTATGCCGCATTTTTCTCTTGGGTATCTTGGTATCACAACGTGATCAATTTGATTTCTTGTTATTTGATCTGACGACAGCTAGGTTCCCTTATGAACATCGAGATGCTTAAATCTGGTACCTTGTTTCATGCAGCTGCAAAGTCTATCAGCCTCATACCATTGCCAGATGTTTCACTGTGGAGACTGAATTTCCCCACTGTTGGGCCAAAGATATTCTCCTTTCCAATTTTGGCATTAAAATCGCCTAGTATAGTTTAAATGTCATGGGCAGGGCAACGGTCATAAGTTTCTTCTAAGCGCTCGTAAAATATATCTTTGGTCTGTTCGTCCCTGCCTTCAGTGGGAGCATGAGCGCAAATAAAGCTGAATTTTGCTTTTAATCGAATTGCAGCGAGTCTTTCATTCACTGGGGTGAAGCTGGAGACCAGATGTTTAAACCTCTGACCAACTACAAATCCGCAACCAAACTCATAGTTTGTGTCATGGCAGCTACAATACAGTGCGTCTGTAAGGCAGTAATGTCGGCATTGTACTTTTTTCAAGTACATCTGCCAATGCGTAAACTGCACCTTCTCTATAAAGAGTGCGAACATTCCAGGTGCAGATTCGCAGATCATGGTTTTTATTTTCTTTCGTTTTTTCATAGTAGGCTGTTTTTCCTAGGTGAGGGTTACTAACCCGACGCCTAAACCCAAGTTTTTAACGTTCTTATGGGTGAACGCGCGGCACATGTTAGTTCACTACCTTTAACGGGTGTTAAGGCAGTTCCCCAGGTGACACCACGGGGAGGTCAGTGTCCACTTGAGATAAAAGAGGGACCATGGTAAATCCTGGGCTTTGCCATGTTAATGCCGGTCAGGACCCTTCCTTGGTATCTTCCATCCCCTACGTCACCCAATGTTGTAATAGATGAAAAAATACTCATCGAGCTTTTGCATGGTTGACGAAAACCAATTGTACCTTCAATGCAGTTTATGGTGGAGGGTATAAAAAATTTGGCCCGGCCGAACATAATGCCGTTCATACTTGTTTGTATAAAAGTTTTTTTTTTGTCAAACGTCAATATACCTGAAATCGATTGGTACCGGTTAGTGGTACCAAAACGTGGACCAAAATAGCCATCCATACTATGGTGGAAAGTATAAAAATGAACACCGACTTGCAAGTACAGAGGATGTAGACCTGGCAAACCTACCGTGGATAAGATCTTAAGTTTTTATGTTTCCTACTTCATTTCATATAGGGACAGTTGACACAAAAATATAATTTAATTATATTTTTAGGAAATATTAATCAATGCCGAAAAGCAAAGAAAAATCAACCAAATTAGTTCATTTCAATTTTCAATTTAAAAATGTCATTGGTACACTTCATTAACCAGAAATTTAATAACTTTGATTTGAAAGTAAGCGCTTAAATCACTGAAATGTACAAACGAAAAAAATGAAAAATCTCCAAGATTGTTTTGTACAAGCATTGGCCTTGCCATCGTTGATCATTGCCACCATTAGCTAACTATGAAGGAGCAACCAATTGGCATCGTTACTAATGCAACGGAAGCCATTAAATATTCGAATCACGTCATTTGTTCATGTCCGATATTTCTAAAAGATTTTTATCGTTTAAATCACGTAGCAATTTTTTGCCATATTCTCAGCCAAGAGGACCATTTCTTCCTTTTTTGCAGGATGATAGTAAATGCATTAGTTATGTTTAATAAAAAATTTATCAATATTTAATAAAAATAATAGAAATTAGATTTTTTGAATCTAGTTGGAAAAATGCGTAACTTATTCAATGTATGTATGTGGGATCTATCTTTTATCTCAACAAAAGAAGAAGTATATTATAAGTAGGTCGCTTAATCAGCCCACAAGGCATTGCATAGTATAAAAAGCCTACAAAAATTAAGCTAATTTCATAAAAAGAAATGGTAATTGATGTAGAAGTAGGGACTAACTTTTAAATGAAATTACGAAATTGTTTTGAACTTTTAATCCACGATAATTAGGGTGCCACCGTGGTGCAGTGGTATGCACGCCCGCCTTGCACACAGAAGGTCGGTGGTTCGATTCCCCGGCCAGGCAACATCAAACATTTTTCAACGGTGGCAAAATACCCCTCAGTAATGGTGGCGACATTTCCTGAGTATTTCAGCCTTGTAAAACTTCTCTACAAGTGGTGTCTTTAGACACGCCGTTCGGACTCGGCGATAAACAGTAGGTCCCATATCATTGAGCTAATATGAATCGGGGTGCACTCATTGATATGAGAGAAGTCTCCCTTGTCCCGTATGGGATGTTGTGGAACAATGTTTTGTTTTGTAATTAGGAAGCTAATATTTTTTAAAATATTTAATATTAAAAATAAATTTCATTAAAAATGGAATTAAGTATTCGAATAAAACACCAAAATGCCAACAGATTCTTTGAATAAAATTCATTTTTCATTATTTCACAATGTAATCCTTAATTTATTGAAGGCTAAGATTACCGAGTGCATTCTTTGTGAAATAAATATTTTGTTGGTTAATAAATTATACAATTTGCTGCACTAATTAGTTTGCTTAATCCTTTACGTTTTAATTGTTTTCAGATGATAATGTTTTACTACAAGCCATTCGTTTAACATCAAAACGGTATTGAAATTCAACATTTTTATACAGTGCTTGCTATTAGATGTATTTTCATATACATTAGAACTTCGATAATTCGTAATGCAAGGACCGGTCATTTTCTACGAATTATCGAGGATTTCGAATTAGCGGGGTTAAAATGCGAAGGAAATGGCTTCAAGGGACCCGCAGTTTGTTACGAATTATCAATGATTACGAATTGTCGCGGTTCTACTGTATTTATTTGGATGAGAGATACCAATCAATGGTCCTGGCCATCTTAAATATGACAAAGCCCAGAATTTATCTTCGTACCTCTCTCATCTCAAGTGGACAATGACATCCCCATGGTGTCATCTGTGAAGCTGCCTTTAACACCCGTTAAAGGTAGTGAGCAAACATGTGCCGCGCGTTCACTCATAAGAACGTTAAAAACTTTGTTTGGGCTAAAAAACCACCCTCCCAAAAGCAATATACTATGACAAAACAAAGGAAAAGAAAAAACTCCCTTTATATGAGAATCTGCACCTAGAATGTTCGCACTACTTATAGTGAGGGTGCAGTTTGGCAGATGTACTTTAAAAGTACAAGGCCGACATTACTGCCATACAGGAAATACGATGGATTGGGAAAGGCGTCACAACAACACCTTTTTAAATTTTTCAAGAAATATGTAAAGTATTGGGGGAAGTATTCCAGAGAATAATTTAACTACATCGGTATACAATAGGGTTATAACTTGTTTTTTTCTCAAAAACGATTTCCCATAGCGAGAATGAATAAACTTTTGCCTATTAATGCCAAATGTAACGTTCATTCCATTTAATTAATAACAAATATTATGAAAATAAATAACATTTTTCTAAAGGAAGTAAAAGAGATATACCCTCAGCCTGTGCGGATTGAAATAATTTTTTTTTTTCAAAATTTTGGGCGTATGAACCGACAAAAGTATGGATAGGATTAAAGCTCAACAATTTGCGGGAATATCGATAGATAGAGCTTTTTTATCACACTAGCCCATGAAAAACATGCTGAAAATAGGGCCACTAGGAGAACCTGCGGTAAAAATTTCCAAAGGATCCTCGAGCAGACCCTTAACCACACAAAAATTTTGAACATTTGGTGCCACAAGGATTGGACAGACAGGGCCCAAATTTGAACATAAACTAAGTTTCGACAATATTTAGAGATCCAACGTTTGGACCAAATCGGTTGCTAAGTCTATAAGAAATCGCGTGTATTTTTTTAGGGAATATTTTTGAACTTTTGTGGGGGAGGTAGCGGAAGGAGTGGACCTATAAGCACCACCTTTGAATTTAATCTAATATTCGAAGAAATAGTACAATATCCAAAGTGTGGACGAACGCAGTATTCGGTTCGAGCTCTCCAGCCACTACATATGGTTCCATAGGGGTTTTTTACAACTTTCGGGCTGTTTTTTTAAGAAGTATGGATTTGCTCCTGAAAAAAACTTTTACTGTCGTAATTGAGGGAGCGAATGCAAGTTGCTTCAACAAAAATGATTCGAGAGCAGAAAGCTGTAAAAACCCGCTATGGCTCCATGTATAGTGGATGGAGCGCATGATAACTCTCGGATAGATAAACCGATTCTGTTCAAAATTTGGCAGACGTAATATTTTGCGCAAATTTAGAACAAGTTCTAAGGTGGGCCATATCGATCCAATCCTTCGGGTACCTCCCCCACGACAGTTCAAAGCACATATGAGCTATATATGTGTACCCTAAAAGTGAAGTTTAGGACATGCTCTCGAATCGTTTTGATTTTTCTTGCAACAGGTTGCACTCAAGTCTCCTATTACGATGGTACAAGTTGTTTAAGTGGCAAGTCCATACTTCTTGAGAAAATAACCCGAAAGCTGTAAAAAACCCATGAGGCCAGCATGTGTATTGGCTGTTGCGCACGACAAGTCTCGAACCACTTACTGAGTTGGTCCACACTTTGCATATCGTAATATTTCTTCGAATATTAGATAAAATTCGAAGGTGGTGCTTATAAATCCCCCCCCCCCCCCCCCCCACAAAAATTCGAAAATAGTCCCTAAAGTGGTACGAGCGATATCTCATAAACAGAGGAACCGATTTGGTCCAATCTTTGGATCTTGAAATATTGTGTCCAAATTTAGTTTATATTCAAAAGTGGGCCGTATCGGGCCACTGCTGGGGTACCTACCACCAACACAATTGCTCAACATTTTTGTTTAAGTGTGGTTAAGGGTCGGTCTGAAGATCCTTCGGAAATTTTTACCGAAGGTACTCCTAGTATCCCTCTTTACAACGATAATATGTTTTTCATGGGCAAGTCCATGTTTCCTGATATAATTGTCCAAAGGTCTGAGTTATATGATGACCAACAGAAATGATTGGTAGACACGATATCTATCGAGAGGAATGTCTCCCAAAAAGACACACTTCCAAAATGGACTATGTCAGTTAATTCCTTTAATTCAAATTCATATTTTTGTCGGCAAGTTCATACGCCCAAAATTCTGAAAACCCCCAAATACATAGTTTTTTGGGAAAGAAGTTTTTCAATTAGCTGAGGCTGAGGGTATATCTATGTCGGCAAAGCCGACTGATACTTTTCTATTTGCTATTTCATATCATTTTAGAATATTTAATGCCGAGGTTATAAAAAGTTCGGCACGGCTGAACTAGGGGATTTTTTTATTCCCTTTTTGTGTACTATTTGGTTTCTTTTGCCAGTTCCTCCTCATTAGAAATGTATTCTATGGGATTTAATTTCCTTCCCATATTACAATTTGAATAATTAGTTTTTCGATTTGAGTGTTTGTTTTTCCTAATGTATATCAAGCTTTTTGTAGAAAATTAACTTATGTTGAAACTGAGGTATGGGGTATTGCAACTCGCGATCAGTTTTACTATACCATAACTTTTGACCCCATTTCGGTAAAATAAACTGTTTTAGCCCGATTCACCGAGGCGTTTCTTAAAATAATAATTTGAGCGGAAGCTGTGGTCGTACTAATGTAAAAAAATCGGGAAAAATCGTTGAAGGAAACGAGTTTCATTATGTTATTTTCCAATTAGTGGTTTTACAACACAATGTAGAGCTTAATGCTCAAAGGAGAAGTTAAAGAGTACACTACAATGGAAGAGCCCCTTTAGAAGATGAAGCAAGAACATTTCTGCATGGATTGAATGGAGAGAGAAGGAAATAAACACAGTTGCGATTTAATTTAATGAAGAATGTTTATGTAATAAAGTCCTTAAAATTTTTGTTTTACACAAATAATAAATTTATTTTATTTATTCTGGTATATTTTGCAATGCCTTGCATTTTTATTGCATTTTTGATCTGATCAAAAACACATTCCGAAGAGTACCTTCTCATTCAATCCAAAGCACTGCATCAAAACACGTGCTTTGGATGCAAATTGGACTGCATCCTATTCTAGTCTAAAGCGTTAGTTAAAATGCAGTGCTAATGGAGTGCATCTTTCAGTATTCACACTTTTGCAAAAATCATGAGTGAAAATGCATGATTTCATGTCATTCCAAATCACTTGTACATATGAATTAACTGTATTTTTATACCCTCCACCATAATATGGAGGGTATAATTAAATGTGTCATTCAGTTTGTAACACATCGATATATTCATCGGAGACCCTATAAAGTATATATATTCTTGATCAGGGTAAAATTCTAAATCGATATCGATATCCGTCTGTCCGCCTGTCCGTCCGTCTGTTGAAATCAAGATACTTACTTACTGGCCCGTTACAGAACATATGTTCTATAGGCCGAACTAAGAAAAGATCTCCATTTCTCTCTGTCTATTGCTTCTCTTTCTGGAATACCGCGCCTTGCCATCTCTCCAACCACTTGTTTGCGCACATCTATTCTTTGGCCTGCCAATTCTGCGTGCACCGCCAAGCGGCTCATATTTATACGCCTTTTTAGCGGGTTCATCATCGCTCCTTCTTATGATATGGCCTAGCCAACGCAATCGTTGCAT
This sequence comes from Musca autumnalis, assembly GCF_047663935.1. NCBI lineage: Eukaryota > Metazoa > Arthropoda > Insecta > Diptera > Muscidae > Musca > Musca autumnalis. The sequence goes on from NW_027411977.1 coordinate 54,647,169, forward strand.
CTCAATATGTTTAACTATATTGATGTCGTTATATAGCAGATACAGCTCGTGGTTCATGCGACGTCGATATTCACCGTCAACGCAGATTGGTCCGTAGATCTTTCGAAGAATTTTTCTCTCAAACACACCAAGCACTGCTTATCTGCTTGCGCAAGTACCCAGGCTTCGGAACCATACATCAGCACGGGTAGTATCAGTGTTTTATAAAGCGTTATTTTTGTTTGACGAGATGTTGCTTTGTTTTAAACTGCTATCTTAAGCCAATGTAGCATCTGTTAGCCAATACAATTCTTCTTTTTATTTCACAACTGATGTCGTTTGTTGTGTTTACGGCAGTGCCGAGGTAGACGAAGTCTTTTACTACCTCAAAATTATAGGAACCAACGTCAATAGTTGGCCCGATCTCTATGGACGCATTGCGCGTCGACACCATCAACTTAGTCTTCCCGCCGTTTACCGCCAGACCCACTACGTGGTAGTTACGACCGCGTAAAGGAAAAAACATAGGTAAAAACACGTTGAAGCTAAACAGGTTTTTTACATTCCTATTCGATTTCTGATTAAACCATTCAAATGACGGACATCTGTCCAAAGTAAAAGTAGGAGAATACAAAATGAAGATTACACTTCTAATGTATCACTTTCCAAAATTTCCACTGCATCCACCTTTTATGGATGCTGACATTTTGAAGCCGGATTTCAGGTGTTTTTTGTATTTTTTATGTAACTGGGACGCGCATTCGGATATTTCGAAAAACCAATTATAGGATTAAAGAACTCGCGATTTCGCATAATCTGATATGTATATTGAGTATGTAGCCCACACAGCAGCAGAGTAATCTACTGCCAAAGGCCAAAATTTAGTGCGATATTTTTTCTAAAAAAACCCTATTTTTGGGTACAGTATTTACAATATCGTTTTGAGTGTGCTGGTACCCCGCGATATTTTAGTTTTTCGACGATCCGGATCATATGAATCACAGATCGTAAAAATCCATCGACTAGAACGGCGGAAATGGCTACTGCAAAAATTGAAAAATTTGCGAAAAATGTTTTTCAAAATATCGCTGACTAATTCGCGTTTTATGTGGATCGTTTCTATTTCAATGAAGAAAGTGAATCATCACTCGCGTTTGTGCGAAAACAGCGGTTTGAAAAATTTAGTGGCATGGGAGCTGTATCCGATTTATCCAAAAAATACTGTGTGATGCTACATCCACGGTTCTTGATGGATTTTATTGAAATATGTTTAGATCGATGTATTTTTTCACGGTTGATAGTGAAATCGGATGCGCATAAAAAGTGTATGCACTTTGTGCAAATTATAAGAGTTATACACTTTGTTGCACACTAAACTGCAGACGATGCTACATCTTAGCGGCCAAAGTAAATCCTAGCAAATGTGTACAAATTAAAAGAGAAGAATTCGCTGTGTTGGTAAACCGCATGCGCATCAAGTGGTTTTGAGGATTTTGCGATTTACACGCATTTCAAAATGAACATTACCCGATACAGTTTTATTTCAAGAGCATACCCTATTAAAAGGAACCCAACATTTATTTGAACGATCCCCATATCTTCCGCTAGATGTTAGTGTGTATTCGAGAAGTGATTAGAATAAAAAAATTGATTTTTTGCGTGAAATTAAACTAAAATAGAAGAATAACTCCGACCTATTTTTCCTACATTTTTTTCAACTAACTCACAAAATAAATTTTAATAAATATTTTCTCTTACAAAATTTTTATAAATTTCCTAAATATATTTTTTTGTTTTTGCTATAATATGAAAACCACTAAACGGATTTGTATAGTTTTGGTTTCATTTGAATCTTCGCGATGTATAGATTACGTACATATTTTTTATATATTTTTCAGATGCATAAACAGGTTGAATTTTATTAAAATAAGTTGCAAAGTACCAATTTTTTAAACTCTTTCTCAATTTCCGCGAAAACTTAAAACTTTTTCACTAATGTTATGGGGCCTCAGTAATCATATATTACGTAGGGAGCCCCTAATTAAGAGAGTTTCTCAATATAATGATTAGAGTCTTTTAAAGATTTTTTCTTTTTATCAGAATTGAAACCGCCATAACTTTTGCGCGCAACAACCAAAATTAGTATCTCGAACAGATTTAAGAATGGGATTTTTTTCCCAATCTATGTACCAAAAATCTTTCATGTAGCTTAAAAAAAAATTTTTAATTTTTTTTTTTATGGAAAACTAAAAAATTTTGTCTTTTCTTCATATACCCTCGAGGGTATAAATATTATCACCTGTTCCTTTGCCTATTAATAACCAAAATAACCCAGTCAGCATTTTTTGAAAATTTTAATCAAATTCGAGTCTTTTTTGATCCGACTGCACGATTAAAAAGCTAGAATATGAGCTCATTTTCTGATCATAAATGACTCCTTTGTCGGTAGGAAAACATAACCTCAGGCGACTCTTCTAAACAAATCACAAATGAGTCTTTTTCGAGTCGTATTTCAATCATTTATTGGTGTTTTGTTGATTAATTTCGGACTCTTTTTCGAGTCTTTTTAGAGTCATGTTTATAATCATTTATGAGTCTTTAGGGAGTCATTTATGAGTCTTTTTGTTAGACGAAATAAATTAAAAAAATTTTCTTTTTATTCTTCTTTGTTTCTTTCCTTTGTTTTATAGTATTTTCTGCTTTGTTATGTCTTTTAATTATCCTTTATGTTGCTTGGTGGTTAGTATACTGCTTCTTCATTTCACTTGGCAAAACCTGTTGTGTTGTGTTTGTCTGTACCTTTAATATTATACGTTACATTTATATCAAAATTTTGTAGAAAGTGTATATGAGAATTTTATTTTTTTATTTACAACCAAATAAAAATAAAACAAAGCAATCAGTTTTTAATCACCTAACTGTTCAAAATATGATCAGAGTATACATAATTATAATCACTTTTCAAACACATGTATGACCCTTTTTTGATTAAGCATTTTTCAATCTTCCAGATGATCAAAATGTGACAATAAATAACAAAAAATTGTCACATTTTAAACACCTCAATGATTTATTTGTGATTGCTACACATTTGTTGTTGTATTTTAAATTGAACTCTTTTTAATCATTACAGGGAGTCACTTTCGAGTCCCTTTCTGATCACATAAGCGACTTAATCAATTTTTGATCATCAAAAGGACTCTAAAAAGACTCCTCAATGTGATTTTTGAAAAAACAGTCTTCTAAATGCTATCTGGGAACTTTTATTCAATTTAAATTTCATTTAAAATTTGAAAAAGGTCACACACAAACCATTTTCAATTGATATGATATATGGAATAAACTTATATATGATATAAAATTATATATTTATGTAATGATATGGTGATAAAATTGTCTAGAAACAAAAGCTTATGTCATTTTGGTTATGCCGTGTGGCTTTAGAGCTTGTTATACATTTTGGTATGGGTCTACGGATTCATATAGCCCCCATAGAACGGTACCTCCCGATTTTCGGTATTTTGAAGGTTGTGGCCTCAATATTCCTTCGAAATGACTGAAATTTGATAATTTGTCTTCTTTGGGGGTACGAAACGTTCACCCAGAAATTTGTCGGTACAGGTCCACGCCTTTATATAGCCCCCATAGAACGGTTCCTCCTGATTTTCGGTATTTTGAATGTTGTGGTCTCAATATTCCTTCGAAATGACTGAAGTTTGGTAATTTGCTTTATTATCACACCGAAATAGCTAAAATTTGGTACTTAGCCTTGGTCGGGGGTATAAAATTCCACCCCCCCCCAGAATTTGTTGGTATTGGTCCACGCCTTCATATAGCCCGCAAAGAACGGTACCGTTGTGGCGGTAAACGGTAAAGTTGTGGCCTCAATATTCCTCCAAAATGGCTGAAATTTGGTATTTAGTCCATATGAAATTTGCCGGTGTAGGCCCACGACTTCCTATAGCACCCATAAAACGGTACCTCCCGATTTTCGGTATTTTGAAGGTTGTGGCCTCAACAACCCACCGAAATGGCTGAGAGTTGGGTCTACGTTGGAACTAACACTCTTTCCGATTGAATTTTACCGAAATGGCTGAAATTTGTTATTCAGTCATTCATGGGGTTATAAAATGTTCCAGAAAAGAATTATCAGTATAGGTCCACGTCTTCCTATATCCCCCATAGAAGCGTACCTCTTGATTTACTTTATTTTTTAGGTTTGAAATATCTGAAATTTGGTATTTAGTCTTCTTTGCGTCTAAAAACTATACGCCAGAAATTTGTTGGTATAGCTCGACGTTTCGAATTTGGTATTTTTAAGGTTAACGACATTGTTTTATCCAAATTGCTGAAATTTGGTATTAAGACTTCGTTATAAACGAAAAGGAAACTATTTGTTCCATTTTACTTAAATACCGCTCGTGGTGGAGGATATAACAAGTTCGGCCCGTCCGAACTTAAAGCCCTTCATACTTGTTTTCAGTTATATATAAAAAAGCTCGTATATAAAAACGGTAAAAGCTTTTTATCGAATCACCCTATAATTAAGTTTTTATCTAATCTTAGGTAAAAGCTCATCAGAATATGATACAGGGATACGATATTTGAAAATTTAACGAGTAACTCCCTGTTTTTGTTACTTATTTTTGTTCGTTCGTCTATATTCGTAATAATTTAGGCATCCACAGCTCAGCCCACAGATGACATACAGACTTAATTTTTTGCAGATGAGTTCCATATATAGTTATGAATTCCTCATTTTAAAATCAGCGCTCTACATTTGCGCTAAGGCGTGTAAATCGATTTACAAAATTTGACAGTTCGTGTGGGAAGAATAACAATGTTTACAAAAACAGGGGGTAAGAGTGGCGTTAAGTTGGGAAGTAAAATGGAACAATTAGTTTCCTTTCGTTTATGAAGAAGACTAAATACCAAATTTCAAAATAACGAAATTCTGGAGGTACCGTTCTATGGGGGCTGTATCAAAAAGTGGACCGATATAGCCCATTTGCAATACCTAATATCCTGGGAGTAATAGAAACTTCTATACCAAACAGACGGATAAACGGGCATGGTTATATCGACTTAGAATTGTACCCTGATCAAGAATATACAGTATCGGCCAAAACTAAAGCACCCCCTCAGTAAATTTTTTTGAAATGATAATTTTTTTATGAAAACTAAATTATAAATTTATTTTTTATTTTTCTTTTTATTTATTTATATCTTTATAACTGAAAAATACAAAAATAAGGAGATCAGAATTTCATAAACAAAAGTTACAATTGAAAAAACATTTTAGGTCGCAAATATAAGCGGACAAAACTAAAGCACCCTCCCATTTGAGGTACAGCAAAAACTATTGAAATCAATATTTCGTTGCTTATCCTCTATTCTGGATGACACAATCACATCTTGTAGGCATAAAGGATACTAAATTATTAATTATTGCAGGCGAAATAATCGGTTTTCGGAGAATTTAGCTTAAATCCTCAAAATACTGAAAATCGGAAGTTTCCGTTATATGGGGACTACACCCAAACGTGAACCCAGGTCCACGATTTTTGGTGGATATGTTTTGTGACCACTAAGAACCCTAAGTACCAAATTACAGCTAATTTAGTAGGAAAATGTGGCTTAAATATCCGAAATACCGAAGATCGGAAGGTACCGCTATAAGGGGGCTATACCAAAACATTAGCCGATATTGTTCATATTCATCCAAAAATGATGCTACAGCATTCTCTGGTCAAATACTAAATTCCTTAGGTTTAAAAATTAGCAAAAGAACGAATTGCAAAGGAACGGTAGACGCCGGCTTATTCAGTCGACGACCAGCAAAAAACCTTCCGCCTCCATGTTTTACAGCGTCTTTGCAATATTTAGGATTTAACGGTTGCCCATTTGGTCCAAGCCTTTTACCATCTGAATACTTTAAATTAAACATAGATTCATCGGAAAATAGTTCAAATGGGTCTTGGCGAATGCCAGTCTGGCTCCTTCATTTTTAGTCGATATGAAAGGGTTTTTTTTTGCTGGTCATCGACTGAATAAGCCGGCGTCTATCGTTCTTCTGCAATTCGTTCTTTTGCTAATTTTTAAACGTTAGCGTATTGTATTTGACTAGTGGATGCTGTAGCATCATTTTTGGATGAATATAAACAATATCGGCTAATGTTTTTGGTATAGCCCCCTTATAGCGGTACCTTCCGATCTTCGGTATTCCGGATATTTAAGCCACATTTTCCTACTAAATTAGCTGTAATTAAGTATTTAGGGTTCTTAGTGGTCACAAAACATATCCACCAAAAATCGTGGACCTGGGTTCACCTTTGGGTGTAGCCCCCATATAACGGTAACTTCCGATTTTCAGTATTTTGAGGATTTAAGCTAAATTCTCCGAAAACCGATTATTTCGACTGCAATAATTAATAATTTAGTATCCTTTATGCCTAAAAGATGTGATTGTGTCATCCAGAATAGAGGATGAGCAACGAAATATTGATTTCAATAGTTTTTGCTATACCTCAAGTGGGGGGTGCTTTAGTTTTGTCCGCTTATATTTGCGACCTAAAATGTTTTTTGAATTTCAACTTTTGTTTATTAAATTCTGATCTCCTTATTGTTGTATTTTTCAATTATAAAGATATAAATAAATAAAAAGAAAAATAAAAAATAAATTTATAATTTAGTTTTCATAAAAAATTATCATTTCAAAAAAATTTACTGAGGGGGTGCTTTAGTTTTGGCCGATACTGTATGTACATACTTTATAGAGTCTCCAATGAATATTTCGATGTGTTACAAACAAATTTAATTATTCATTATTATTCATTATTCATTCATATTATGGTGAAGGGTTTAATTATATCAACCATGATGTAAATTCTATTTTGCACTATCTCCGCCAAAAAGGTCTATTGTACTAAAAGAGTAATAAATACTCTTTGAGTAAAAGCAAAATTAGTCTATTGACAGATACATGATTGTGTAACAGAATTTGTCATTATCATACAGACGGTCGGGCGCTAGAATTTGTCACTATTGCTCTGCATTAAATCTCTATCAAGAAACCCACTATCGGCCTTCAGAAATTATTTGTGATAAGATCTGCGATTTGGCACGAATATTTCATTATAATAATACCCAGGAATTGGCACCAAAATATATTTAGGAAAATAACTATAATTTATTTTCTTTGTTAAAATGAAAACTACAGAACGGTACTTCCCGATTTTCGGTTTTTTGAAGGTTGTGGCCAAAATATCGACTCAAATTCAAATTTGTCCGAAATGGTAGAAAACCTCCACGCAGAACATTATCAATGCAGGTTAATACTTTGGTATGTTCGCAGGTACCTACTAATTTTACATATTTTCGGTTTGTGCATGCATCGTCCGTTTCTGAATGTATAGGAATCATCGATGTCTCATTGATATTAAATCTTGTTTAAAAGAAAGTGAGGAAGTATACGAGGTAACCGTTATTTTAATTTTCCAAAAAGTACTTAGTTATTCATTAAGTATTTATTTATTCATACTATTGTGGAATAGTTTGAATTTTAACCGAATATACCATTTCAACAAACTCACTGTAAACGAAATTATATTTTTTCGTCATATTTCACATGAAAGAGAATACGAAATCCGTAACATAAATGAAACATGAGCTCGTGTTAAGCCTTTTCAATCCACTGAGATATAAAAAATATTAAAACATATAATATAATGCAATATGTAATGCGATATTATACAAGTGTTCGTATATTAGGGTAGAAAATGTTATGAATCAATCAATGAATCAATGATTTAAAAAATATAAATATCCCAAATAATGCCTAGTAATTGAAACAGCATGAAGCTTTACAAATCTTTTCATCCGAATATACATTTATGATATACCCTTATTCATGAAACTTTCGACTTGTAATACATACAGAAAATATGAAAAATAACAATAATACATAGTGGTTAATTGAAACGAACGAATATTGAGCGTAACATGCCATACAATACTCCCCCCATCAGACAAACCAACAAAACCATCTGAACTTCTGATTCAACACACAGCTCCAGTTCAACAATTGTAACAATTGTGGGGCATAATGAATAGCCTGGATGATATTACATGTGTACTCAAGTTGCAAATATTATATTGGGATATTTAACGTACGAAGCTATACATACTGTATAATATGAAGCCATTATTTACGCAATTGTGCTGGGCAGAGGTCAGCCAGACCAATGTTTTCGTGTGGTGTTAAAAACTTAAGCTTTATTATGGTGAAAATTCAATCGAAATAGTGAATTTATGTATTTAATTGTTTTTTATTTTTGTTGTTAACAAATAAAAGCGGATATTTGTCGGATTTTATTTGCATATACATACATATGCATTTATATGTGATACAATAACCACTCCCACTCAAATGAACTTAAACTCAGCTGTTAACGGACGAGAAAATTATAATTTTCAACAACTGAAAACATGACATGCAATGATGCCAGTAAAGGTGAACCTTACAGAACAAACAGCTTAACATCAATCTTTCCTGTATTCCAAACCCTCCAGGCGGTACAGATATCGTTACATTTACGGCTCATTGAACGCACTTGGCGTCGGGTAACTTTCCTAATATCATTTTTGAAGCTTTCCTAATATTACTTTTTCCTGCGTGAGGGATATGCAAATATCCACCGCTAAATCTACGGCAACACTGTTTACCAAATAGACTGCGAAGATGAGCACCGAACTGAATGTCGTAGTCAATGGTAACAGAATTTAGATCACTAACTACACCAATATTTTAAAGGAAACATACAGCTATATGCGATAAGTTGAGATGCAGGAACAAGGTCCTCAAGTCCCTAGCCGGCACAACATGTGGTGCAGAGAAAGAAACGCCGTTAACCACATATAACGCGATAGATCGATCTGTGGTAAGCTAAGTGGCGCCAGTGCCTTCCCCAAACATAAGAGCATTACGATGGAATAATATTCAAACCTGTCAGAATGCCGTCCTGCGACCTGCTACAGTGTGCCTCCTCATGTCATCAGTAAACCATCTGCATAAGGTGATCAAGATTCTTCTAGTACAACAACATGACGGCATTCACTAGCTACAGTACGTGCTCCGGTGATACAACGAGAGTCGTGCTAATCACCGTATGGTGGTTCGGACTTCCTCACTCAGGCATGTGGGGAGGTATTTTCTTGATCCAGAGAGAGAGAGAGGTCCAGCGATATGAGCGAAACCCCTATATAGTACAACGATTGATGAAACCGTGCAAAACATCTGCCCAGCATGCGGTATAGGTCCGCACAACACACTGTACCTTTTCAACTGCCCTGCCAAACCTATTTAACTAGCTGCAGTACGTCTTGGGTTACAATCCAACGAAGCAAACCCTGTCAGCCGTTCTGAAAACACTCCAATCATATATTTTACGAGCTTAAAAAAAAACTCCCTTCAGCTCGTCTATATAAACGTCTTACTGCTCGCCTATATCGACACCCTTTAGCCCGTTTCTATAGACGCCCTTCAGCTAGTCCATAAAGACCTTCTTAATCTCGCTCCCCGTAGGCTCGATTATAAGGACTCCCTAAGGCTCATCTATAAAGACTCCCTTTAAATATTTCCTTATGCACTTATATAAAGACTCCATTTGACTCGCCTATAAATATTCCCTTAAGCTCGCCTATAAAGGCTTTCTTAAGCTCGTCTATAAAGACTCCCTTAAGCTCGTCTATAAAGACTCCCTTAAGCTCGTCTATAAAGACTCCCTTAAGCTCGTCTATAAAGACTCCCTTAAGCTCGTCTATAAAGACTCCCTTAAGCTCGTCTATAAAGACTCCCTTAAGCTCGTCTATAAAGACTCCCTTAAGCTCGTCTATAAAGACTCCCTTAAGCTCGTCTATAAAGACTCCCTTAAGCTCGTCTATAAAGACTCCCTTAAGCTCGTCTATAAAGACTCCCTTAAGCTCGTCTATAAAGACTCCCTTAAGCTCGTCTATAAAGACTCCCTTAAGCTCGTCTATAAAGACTCCCTTAAGCTCGTCTATAAAGACTCCCTTAAGCTCGTCTATAGAGACTCCCTTAAGCTCGTCTATAAAGACTCCCTTAAGCTCGTCTATAAAGACTCCCTTAAGCTCGTCTATAAAGACTCCCTTAAGCTCGTCTATAAAGACTCCCTTAAGCTCGTCTATATAGACTTAAGCTTATCTATAAAGAATCCCTTAAGCTCATCTATAAAGACTCACTTAAGCTAGTATCTAAAGACTCTCCTTACCTCGTCTACAAAACTGCCTTAAGCTCGTCTATAGGAACTCCCTTAAGCTCGTCTATAGGGACTCCCTTAAGCTCGTCTATAGGGACTCCCTTAAGCTCGTCTATAGGGACTCCCTTAAGCTCGTCTATAGAGACTCCCTTAAGCACTTAAGCTCGTCTATAAAGACTCACTTAAGCTCGTCTATAAAGACTCACTTATGCTCGCCGATACAGACTCACTTAAGCTCGTCTATAAAGACTCACTTAAGACTTCTATAAAGACTCAATTAAGCTCGTCTATAAAGACTCACTTAAGCTCCTCTATAAAGGCCTCTGCACGTACGGCGCGGTGAGCATTGCGTTACAACAACCACATGAAAACTTCAAGAGCAAAGTTGGCATCACTTCCAAATTTTTCATGTGGTTGATGTTTTAAACGCGCAACGCGTCACATAAATGACCGTATGTATTTGGCCCATAAAGACTCTCTTAAGCTAGTCTCTAAAGACTCCCTTAACCTCGTCTATTAAGACTCCCTTTGGCTCGTATATAAAGACTCCCTTAAGCTCATCTTTAAAGACTTCCCTAAGCTCGTCTATAAAGAATCCCTTAAGCTCGTCTATAAAAACTCCCTAAAGCTCGTCTATAAAGAATGCATTAATCTCGTCGATAAAGACTACCTTGAGCTCTTTGATAAAGTCTCACATAAGCCCGTCTATAAAGACTCCCTAAAGCTTGTCTATATAGAAACTCCCTTAAGCTCATCTATAAAGACTCCCTTAAGTTCGTCTATGAAGACGACCTTTAGCTCGTCTACAGAGACTCCCTTAAAGTCGTCTCACATCTCACTTCACGCCTAAAGCATTTTTTCACCCCATTTACTCCTACTTTTTGCCAATTTCTTGGGGCTAAGATTCATTAGGATATTTAAAAAGAAGAGTACACTCTAGTCTGTCCATGACATAATCGAAAAAAAAACATTCCTCTCACTTTACAAGAGAAAACATTCCTCTCACTTTACAAGAGAAATGAAGTGTGCCTCAGCTCGTCTTTAAATACTTTTTTACAAATACACATAATACAAATACCTTAAGCTTGTTCATAAAGACTACGTTATGCTCGTCTATTAAGACTCCCATAAACTCGTCTATAAAAATTACATTGGGCTCGTCTATAAAGACTCTCTTAAGATCATCTTTATATACTTCCTTAAGCTCGTTTATAAAGACTCCTTTAGCTCCTTTAGAAGACTCAAACCATCTTGTCTCTAAAGACACCCTTTATCTCGTCTATAAACAAACTCTTCAGCTCACCTATAAAGACTCCCATCAGCTTGTCTACAAAGATTCCCTTCATCTTGTCTAAAAAGACCCCCTTTAAGAACATCTATGTATAAAGTCTACCACCTTTAGGCTCTTCCAAAATTTTTTATTTAGTACTAGATTGAATTTGTTATTTGATTACATTCTAATAAAACTTATCCATCATTTGTTACCCCCAGATATTACCCATAAATTTCCCGGTTTGCCGTAAATCCATTCTTACTTATTTGATGTTTCACTTGAAACACTTTTTATTCAATTTATTTTTAATCCTCTTATATGAAATTGATTACAAAAAATAAACAGCATATATATGAATTTCCTGTACATCCATTTGCTTTTTTTAACGGAAATTAAATGACATACTCGTAACGTTATTACTACAGTTACTCTTGACAAAGTTACAGCTAATAAAACAAGATTAATTGGAATAACTATTATTTTTCAGAATTATTAAAAAAAATGATTTTTTAGCTGCGTATGTCAACAATAGCTTTCGTAAGTTAATTTGTCCAAAGGTCCAAAGTAATTTTATTAACAGCAACACTTTGTGATAGAAAGTATTACTTTGTATATAACGCTATAATGGACGCGACAATGTGATTCAACAATAATATAATAAATTGCAAAGCAAACAAGTTCATAGACTCACCTTGACCGAACCTATGTACATTAGGATGACCCAAAAAACAAAATTTCGTTCTTTTTAGGATTTCCTACCCCCGAATTTTTTTCCATTTGATCCAAAAACCTTGTATATGAAATTTTATGGCAATCGGTTAACGTTAACCCATGCCAACCTAGCGATCTTTGTCAAAGGTGAATTTTCACGAAATTCTCTAAATGCCACAAATATGGTCCAATCGTTGAAAATATATTACCAGTTCATTATTTTGGCTACGATTTCTAAAAACAAATTAAAAATCCGATCGGATTTTGATATTGCTACAATATGCATATTTGGCCGATTTTGGATATTCTGGACCCTATATAAATAAATCGGAATCCGATCCGATTTTCAAAATTGTTTGTAGACATCGTTTTTTGGCAACAATAATGAACTGCTACAGTTTTTTCTTCGATCTTACCATGAATATGGCATTGGATTAAATGGAAAAAAATAATGGTAGGAAATTAGAAAAAATGTTTTTTTTTTGGGTCACTCTAATGTACATATACTTACATCCTATGTTATGATAAATAAAAAACAAATAAGAACGGCGTTAAGTTCGACCGGACCGAACTTTTTATACCCTACACCACGAACTGCCTTGAAGTAAATATAAACAATCAGTCTAAATTCTTGGAGAAGAATAATATTTTAACTGACGGTAATCACTTTATACTGAAAAGTTTCTGTGTGGTTCTATGGGGGTTATATAAGGACGTAGACTTACACCGACAAATTTCAAGTGGAAGGTTTTATGCCCCCCAGCGAAGACTAACTACAAAATTTCAGCTAGTTCGGTGGGATATTGAGGCCACAACTTTCAAAATACCGAAAACCGGGAAGTTCTATGAGGGGCTATATGAAAACGTGAACCCACCAACACCTACAAATTTTAGATGGAATTTTTTTTAGCCCCAATGAAGACTAAATACCAAATTTCTGCCATTTCGATGAGGCTAAAACCTTTAAAACTCCAAACAAGTAAGAACGGCGTTAAGTTCGGCGGGGCCGAACTTGTTATACCCTCCACCACAAGTTGTATTGAAATAAAATGGAATAATTAGTTTTCTTTCGTGTATGAAGAAGACTTAATACTAAATTTCAGCAATTTCGGTAAAACAATGTGAGGCACCATTCTATGGGGGCTATTTCAAAACGTCGATCAATACCGACAAATTTCTGACGGACAGTTTTTAGGCTCAAAGAAGACTAAGTATCAAATTTCCTATATTACGGTAAGAGAATGTGGCTAAAACTTAAAAAATACCGAAAATCAAGAAGTTAGCTTCTATGCGGATATAGGAAGACGTGGACCTATACTGATAATACTCTTCTGGAATATTTTATAACTCTTGGAAGACGAAATAACGAATTTCAGCCATTTCGGTTGGATATTGACGTCACAATCTTCAGTATTACGAAAATCGGGAGGTACCGTTCTATGGGGGCTATATCGAAACGTGGACCTATACCGACGAATTTTAGTCAGAAATGGGGCAATATGAAAGCGTGGACCTGTACAGACATATTTCTGGCGAACAGTTTTATATCACATTGAAGACTAAATACCAAATTTCAGCCATTTTGGTGGAATATTGAAGACACAACCTTCAAAATACGAAAAATTGGGAGGTACCTTTCCATGGGGGCTATATGAAGGCGTGGACCTATACCGACAAATTTAAAGGGGAAGCTTGAGTACCCCCAACGAAGTCTAAATACCAAATTTCAGCCATTTCGGTGGAATATTGAGGCCACGACGTTCAAAATACCGAAAATCGGGAGGTACCGTTCTATGGGGGCTATATGAAGGCATGGACCGATACCGACAAAGTTCTGGGAGAAAGTTTTATACCACCAACGTTGACTAAGTACCAAATTTCAGCCATTTCGGTGTGATAATGAAGCTAAAACCTTCAAAATACCGAAAATCGGGAGGTACCGTTCTATGGGGGCTATATGAAGGTGTGGACCGATACCGACAAAATTCTGGGGGAAAGTTTTATACCCCCAAAGAAGACTACGTACCAAATTTCAGCCATTTTGGTAGGATAATGAAGCTAAAACCTTCAAAATACCAAAAATCGGGAGGTACCGTTCTATGGGGGCTATATGAAAGTGTGGACCGATAACGACGAAATTCGAGGGAAAAGTTTTATACCCCCAGAGAAGACTACGTACCAAATTTCAGCCATTTTGTTAAAAATACCGAAAATCGGGAGGTACCGTTCTATGGGGGCTATATGAAGGTGTGGACCGATAACGACGAAATTCGAGGGAAAAGTTTTATACCCCTAAAGAAGACTACGTACCAAATTTCAGCCATTTTGGTGGGATAATGAAGCTAAAACCTTAAAAATACCGAAAATCGAGAGGTACCGTTCTATGGGGGCTATATCAAAACGTGGACCGATATATCCCATTTTCAATACCAACCATCCTGCAAGTAATAAAAACTTCTGTGCCAAATTTGGCATTTCTATCTTTAAAAATGCGAGCTGTATCTTGATTTCAACAGACAGACGGACGGACGGACGGACGGACAGACGGACATGGTCAAATCGACATAGAATTTTATGCTGATCAATAATATATATACTTTATAGGGTCTCCGACGAATATTTCGATGTGTTACAAACGGAATGACAAATTTAATTATACCCTCCATATGGTGGAGGGTATAAAAATCGAGAGCTACCATTCTATGGGGCTATATCAAAACGTGGACCGATATAGCCCATTTCAATACCAAACATCCTAGGTGTATTAGAAACTACTATATGAAATTATAAAGCTCTACATTAAAAATTGCGACCTGTATCTTGATTTCAACGGACAGAATATATGGGAAATGTTGCCAATTCCTTCATATTGCATTCAGTGATGCCAGATAAGATTTGTATGTATTCCATTATTTCAGTTCAAATTATTACTATATAAGACAAAAAATAAAATGTTAAGTAATGAAATCAATTCATAAAACAAAACAGTTTTGTGACAAATGACCACCACGAAAAACTGTTAAAAAAAAAACGGTGTTCACAGGTCGAGAAGGACTGTGCCGATCATCATATATTTTTGTGGGTTTATTGAGTACGCCACCACCCCAACCCTCACTTGCCGCTTCTGGGATTTTTGTGGAACAATTATACTATACTATTAGGTACATAAAAATATGTTCTTTAAAGAAGAGATTCTTTTAAATTTTGAACGTTTTTGGCCAAAAACTACACAATTTCTTAACAAATTTTGAATTTTAAAAATCCACAAATTTTTTAATTAATATTTTTTAAATTCCCTCGTCTAAAGACAAGATTTTTAGATACTTAATAAGCCAATAGAAATATGTGATGATCCCTCCAGTCGTTTTCGAGATAGATCGGACATCGCAAGGCGCTTTTAAAAAAACAGTGTCTCGTAGATGGTCATTTGCCACAAAACTATGCAATATTTTTCAACAAAAAACTAGTACAAATATAGTTTTTTTTCGGGTTAACCTCCTTTATGAGGATTTATTTGACGTATACACAACGGAATTGACATTTTTAAACCAGTGGCTTTATCAAATTCGGTTATATAAACGTACTATAATAAGGTGATAGATTTAGGTATGTATAGTTGTCAGTGCTACCAATCACAATATTCACACAAAACGCAAATTTTATGTGGAAAAGTTGCCATAACTAAAAATCGGCGCCTTAGGGGTAAAAATCGGTATTTCTACTTTTTTGGTCTAAAAATCGTCAAAATGCCGATAAATCGGCAAATCTGGCATCCCTGATTGCATTATTAACAAATTTAAATTTTCTTTTCGCGCTACATCAACGATATTTCGGTATATAGGTTAAGAAAAAATTCCCCAGTACAAATCCGCTCGCGAGCAAATTTTTGCTTCTTGCGGACAAAAGTTATCGCGGTTTTACATCTGCTTTTAAGAATAAATTATTATAAAAACGTAAATTATTTGTCACTAAAAGTTATCAAAAAGGGACGTCATTGAGTAGATTGCATAATGTTACTCAGTATTCGCGGAATTTACAAACAATTGACAAAATTTTAAATGTAATAATCCGTCAAAAAATACAAAACAAATAGTTTTAAATAAAAACTTCACGGGAATCAAATGAGGCCAAAATTATAATGATCGGGATAGTAGTTTGGATCTTATAGCCAAAATAAGCACATTTTTGGGTAACAAAGAATTAATTTTGATTTGAAAAAATAGTTTTCACATGCATTCAACGGATAATGCGATATCGCCGAGTTATATACCGTGAGATACATCCATCTTTGGGAATTTCCTCCACCAACTAATATTTCATATTGCATAAACACCGGGCCGGAAAAATGGATTTTTCTCGTTAGATCAAACACAATTGGAGAATCGCTCAAAAAAGGCTCTTGTGGATAGTTTCAAAGAATGAAGCACTTCGAAGCAAAAAGTTGCCTGTTTCTTCGGCTAAACTGACCGTGTGGCGAATATACGTCTTGAGAAATATAATACGGTTAATTCTGAAGTCTCCTGAGAAGATCGCAAATCGAACAAGAGAAGACGAATCGTTCTGCATCATGACAATGTGAGCTCTCACACATTGATTCAAACCAACGCCTGTTTGACCGGACAAAACATGGAATTGATGCGTCATCCGCCGTACAACCTTGACTGGGGATCCAATGACTTTATTTGATTTCAGCACATCAAGAAAAAAAGGCGGGTCAACGGTTTTTGTTGCCTGAAGATGCTGTAAACGCGTTTAAAAACCATGTTTTGGGCGTATCTTAATCCGAGGGGAAATGTGCTTCGCCAAAAGGTTTGACCCCACGAAAAAGTGTATAAATCATGCTGGAGACTACTTAAGAAAACAATAAAACCATTTTTGATTGTAATTATCCGCGTTTTCATTGTTAAGCTAGATAGTTATCGTTCAGCCTTCGTGGAAGGTTTCCCATTGGGGAAAATGGTCGGATGGTTGAGATAAATCATTAGGCTTCCCTAACGGAAATAGAGTTCATATAAACCGTTTTAATTTATGTGCATTTTCAAAATATGTGTTAATCACGCAATTATCAAAATCAATTTGTTCGCATGTGATTTTCATGTGCAACAAAACCATACCTTTAAATTTGTATATTTTTCTCAGAATTTAATTTGGAGGCTAAGATGTCCATCATTTTTTATAAAACCTGTTTGCGGAACGAAATTGGAAAAAAACACTTAAAATCTGGCCTCAAAATGTCAGCATTTTTTAATGGTAGACGCAGATCAAATTTTGAAAAGTTATACATTGGTGAGATATTCCTTATTTAGTTGGCTTCTACTTTTACTTTGACAGGAAAATCGTCGAACATATCGCTCATTTACTCAAAGAGTGAGACATTTCAAAAAATCTTGTTTCGAGAAAAACGCGTTTTAAGTTGGCGATTGAAATTTGAAATAAATATAATAACTACTTGGACCATATTTTGCAAACAGCTAGCCAGATATGTATCAGTGCTAAATTTCTGTGTAAGACCAAGCATGATTTGATATTAATTATGCCAAACCCGTTGTAAATGAGAAGTCTTAGAAAAATAGAAATTGCTAACTCAGAAAATGCATTTTTTAAGTTATGCCACTCTTTGAGTAAATGAGCAATATGATACCCTACACCAGCGACGTACGCAAGTGAGGGCCATGGGGACAGTATGTCCATGGTTTGACATAGTTCCCATATAACGGTTCTCCCTTTTCCAGTTACTTTAGTGATATTTATCTACATTATCTGTCTAAATTTGCTGTAATTCAAGGTAGTCAAAAAACGTCTCCGCAATAAATGGTAGACGGTACTCCCAAATTTCAGCTATTTGCAAGTTGTTATCTACAACTTCGACCTAAATTGGCTGTAATATGGCAAGTAGGTCTGGTCTATGTAGATCCATGTTTTGGAATAGCCCGCATAAAACCATACTGTCCGATTTAAGATATTAGGAGGTATTTTTCACATTCGTGTTCAAAGTCGTTAAAAGAACTTGTACAACAAAATTAGCGGACAAATGTAGGTCCACGCTTTGTAATGGACCCATAAAAATTTAGCATTTTCGGGCAAGATGGGTGTCAATTGGCATTTACAGTTCCGAGTAATAAAAACATATCCGTCAGAAATTGTCAACATTGACCCACATTCAAGTTTTAGCTGACCAAATTAAGTAAAATTAGGAATTTGTGGTTAGGTTTACTTATTTTTATGGTCTTGTTGTATCTTTGACATCTATTCCAAGGGTTTGGAAAGGTTATTTGTTTGGGACAGGTATCAAACAAATATATTTTTGGATCCAAAAATAATAAAAACTATTCTCATTTACCCATTTATCAACGTTTTAGTGCTATTCTTGAAAGGTATTAAGGTGAACGCAGAATTACTGGGCTATGTGTATGTATATTTGAAATGTGGATGTGCCTATTTGTTACATTTTATAATCATTGGATCCCAGATGCTGATTTCCCGCTGATGATTTCAACTTTGAGGAAAATGTGTTTTATTTCACAACTAAGGAGAAGCGTCCAACGATGTTTCTATATATTTTTTCTTGTTAAAAGTGTGACTGTTTAAAAATTATTTCATTCAGTTTTTTATACCCTCCACCATATGGAGGGTATAATTAAATTTGTCATTCCGTTTGTAACACATCGAAATATTCGTCGGAGACCCTATAAAGTATATATATTATTGATCAGCATAAAATTCTATGTCGATTTGACCATGTTCGTCCGTCTGTCTGTGGAAATCAAGATACAGCTCGCAATTTTAAAGATAGAGAGTCAAAATTTGGTACAGAAGTTTTTATTACTTGCAGGATGGTTGGTATTGAAAATGGGATATATCGGTCCACGTTTTTATATAGCCCCCATAGAACGGTACCTTCCGATTTTCGGTATTTTTAAGGTTTTAGTTTCATTATCCTACCAAAATGGCTGAAATTTGGTACGTAGTCTTCTTTAGGGGTATAAAACTTCCCCCAGAATTTTGTTGGTATCGGTCCAAACCTTCATATAGCACCCATAGAACGGTACCTCCCGATTTTCGGTATTTTTAGGATTTTAGCTACCTACCAAAATGGCTGAAATTTGGTACGTAGTCTTCTTTATGGGGTACAAAACTTTCCCCCAGAATTTTGTTGGTATCGGTCCAAACCTTCATATAGCCCCCATAGAACGGTACCTCCCGATTTTCGGTATTTTTAGGATTTTAGCTTCATTATCCTACCCAACTGACTGAAATTTGGTACGTAGTCTTCTTTAGGTGTACAAAACTTTTCCCCAGAATTTTGTTGGTATCGGTCCAAACCTTCATATAGCCCCCATAGAACGGTACCTCCCGATTTTCGGTATTTTTAGGATTTTAGCTTCATTATCTTACCAAAATGGCTGACATTTGGTACGTAGTCTTCTTTAGGTGTACAAAACTTTTCCCCAGAATTTTGTTGGTATCGGTCCAAACCTTCATATAGCCCCCATAGAACGGTACCTCCCGATTTTCGGTATTTTGAAGGTTTTAGCTTCATTATCACACCGAAATGGCTGAAATTTGGTACTTAGTCTACGTTGGTGGTATAAAACTTTCCCCCAGATCTTTGTCGGTATCGGTCCAAACCTTCATATAGCCCCCATAGATCGGTACCTCCCGATTTTCGGTATTTTGAACGTTGTGGCCTCAATATTCCACCGAAATGGCTGAAATTTGTTATTTAGACTTCGTTAGGGGGTACTCAAACTTCCCCTTTAAATTTGTCGGTATAGGTCCACGCCTTCATATTGCCCCCATGGAAAATTACCTCCCGATTTTTCGTATTTTGAAGGTTGTGTCTTCAATATTCCACCAAAATGCCTGAAATTTGGTATTTAGTCTTCAATGTGATATAAAACTGTTCGCCAGAAATATGCCTGTACAGGTCCACGCTTTCATATTGCCCCATTTCTGACTAAAATTCGTCGGTATAGGTCCACGTTTCGATATAGCCCCCATAGAACGGTACCTCCGGATTTTCGTAATACTGAAGATTGTGACGTCAATATCCAACCGAAATGGCTGAAATTCGTTATTTCGTCTTCCAAGAGTTATAAAATATTCCAGAAGAGTATTATCAGTATAGGTCCACGTCTTCCTATATCCCCATAGAAGCTTACTTTTTGATTTTCGGTTTTTTTTTTAGTTTTAGCCACATTCTCTTACCGAAATATAGGAAATTTGGTATTTTGTATTAAGTCTTCTTCATACACGAAAGGAAACTAATAATTCCATTTTACTTCAATACAACTTGTGGTGGAGGGTATAACAAGTTCGGCCCGGCCGAACTTAACGCCGTTCTTTTATTAAAGTGTGTTATGTATTTCTTTGGAATTTTTTATGTACCTATGTGTCTGTTGTTGCTTTTGTTTGGTATTTCTATGCCTTTCAATAAACCACCACCATTTATAAATTTGTTTATATGTTAGAGATAGCCAGTGAGCGCTTACTGAGAGCAAGTGAGTATACATTTCAATGTGTTTTACATTGAAATTTACGCTCACTTGCTCTCTGTAAGCGCCCACTGGGTTTGCTTTTTGTGGTTTTGGGTTTGAAGTGGTTTGCACCCAAACTAATATTTGTTTGCACCCAAACATATAATTTGTTTACACCCAAACATATAATTTGTTTGCACCCAAACATATAATTTTTGCGGGACATATGTTATGTTTGGGACTGATTGCAAAGAAATATATGTTTGTTGCAAAATGTGTTTGGGACATATGTTAGACTGGCCTTTTTTTCCTCCGTGTGTATATCCCGATTTATACCATCAACCTTTAGGCTAACGAGGGTATACTCATATACACTTTGATTCGACCAAAAATGTGCCTAATCGAAATACTGATTTTAGACACCAAGTATGTTCGGACGAAATTCGTTTCACAAAATTTAGAATCGATTTAGCCCCGTCCGTCCGTCTGTTATGCTGGCTGGTGCGCACGATAACTCTCGAGCGGATCAACCGTTTCGAACAAAATGTTGTACTTTGTAATATTTTACCCAAAACTAAGTTTAAGTTCGTACAAGGTCCACTCCTTCGGGTACCTCCCCACAAAAGTTCAAAATTTTTCTGTAAAATGATGCGAACGATAACTATCGAAGGCGATATCGTATCGATTTGGTCCAAAATTTGCACATCTTATTATTCCTCTCAGATATAGATCGGATTTGAATATGGGTGTGCAAGTTGAGGAGGAACAAGTTGAGTGCGGGGCAGTTGAGCGGGTACCTCCCACAAAATTTCGGAAAAGTGCAGTCGCACTCAAATCCACTATTACGATGGTACAAGTTTTTTTGAGTGGCAAGTCCATACTTTTTGAGAAGATGATCTCAAAGCTTTAAAAAAAACCCTACGGCCAGCACACGACAACTCTCTAACCGAATACTGCTTTGGTCCGAATTGAATTTCGAAGATGGCACTTATATAGGCCCACTCCTTCCGGTACCTCCCTCACAAATGGAACAACCGATTTGGTCGAAACTATTGATCTCGAAATATTTTGTCCAAACATAGTTTATGTTCAAAAGTGGGCGCAATCGGTCCACTCCTTGGGGTACCACCCACTCAAAGGTTCAACATTTTTGTGCGGTTAAGGGCCTGTTCGGGGATCCTTTGGATCATGTACATGTTTCCTCATATAATGGTCCAAAAGCTTTAAATTAATGACAGATGGGTGCTATATCTATCGAAAGGAATGACTCCAAAAAAAGACCCACTTCCAAAATCGAATATGTCGGTCCCTTCCTTTAGGTACCTCCACCGCAAAACTTTTGAGCTTAAATCCAAATCCATAATTGTTCCGTTCGTACGTCCAGAATCTTGAAAACCCGCTAAATATATAAGTTTTTTGGGAAAAAGTGCTTCAATGCAAATAAGCTGAGGGTATATCTCTGTCGGGTAAGCCGACTGATACTTTTTTACTTGTTTAATGACAAACATGCTATATCCGACTCCAAAGTTAGTAAACATCTTTTTAGAACTAGCTTGCAGTTGCAGTAATGCTTTTTTTATTATTTAGCAAAAAGTCACGCTAAAAAAACACAACAACAAACACAAAGTACTAAGCTTACTTTATACACAAACTTGCATTTCGAAAACAAAACTTGTTTCAGTAAACGAATGTGAGCCATATGGTGAAGATGTCCGCATTGCTTATTGCGATCGTTGCTATCAGTTTTATGTTTATGTGTCATTTAGTCATCGACTCAAGACACAAAGTGATAAACAAACGAATTGTGGGTTTACATGCCCTCTCATTGCTAGAATCCATACAATTTTCATATAGAGTAAATGACAAAAGTATGCTTGGCGTTTCTTTATGAAAAGTGCATTTTGTATTGAAATTATTTTTTAATCAACAGATGTTTTTGAATTAACTGGAAAATTATTTCGAAAATATGCTGCAATCATTGGTGTATGGGGTTTTCGTCGTTTTGTAATTTTCTCAATTGACACTAAATTAAATGAACAGTTATTGGTGAGCCCTGTTCACATTGCTAAACATCGAAATTATGAAATTCTTAAATCATGGCTGGGTACCGGTCTGCTGTTGAGTGACAAACGAAAATGGCACCATCGTCGCAAACTTCTTACACCAGCTTTTCATTTTAAAATATTGGAGGATGTTCTTGATGTCTATGATCGACAGTCTACAATTGCCTTGGAATGTTTAGCTGTGAAAGCCGATGGGAAAACCGCATTTGATGTATATCCATTTATGTGTTTGTTTGCATTGGATGTTATTGCAGAGGCAGCAATGGGTACAAAAGTCAATGCCCAGCTTGATAAAAATATGCCGTATACATCAGCAGTTAGAGAGTAAGTAATTTATTTCAAAGAAAAACACAAGTATGAGTGCTTTTGTCCAATACTGTAATTTTAGAATTTAATTTCTTGATAACATGCCGGCTTATCAGTCATCTCCTGCAGTTTAATCGGCGTCTAAAAATAAAAACAATTTGATATGGTCAAGTTATTGTGTACACAACAACGCACTGTGGTCGCAAACTGCGACAAAAAAATCGATGTCAACAAATTTCAATGACAATTCAGCAAATTATCTCTAAATATACCACCATATTGTGGAGGGTATAAATAAATGTGTCATTCCGTTCGTAACACATCGAAATATCCATCGGAGACCCTATAAAGTATATAAATTCCTGATAAGGGTAAAATTCTAAATCGATATAACCATGTTCGTCTGTCCGTCCATCTGTTTAAATCAAGATAAAGCTTGACATTTTGAAGGTAGAGCTTTGTAATTTGGTATAGAAGTTTCGACTACTACTAGGATGTTTGGTAATGCAAATGGGCTATATCGGTCCACGTTTTGAAATTGCTCCCATAGAACGGTACCACCCGATTTTCGGTATTTTGAAGGTTTTGGCTTCAATATTCCACCGAATTGGCTCAAATTTGGTATTTAGTTTTCGCTGTGGGTATAAAACTTTCCCCGATAGAACGATACCTCCCGATTTTCGGTATTTTGAAGGTTATGGCAACAATAACCCATCGAAATGGCTGAAATTTGCTATTTAGTGTTTGTTGGGGGTATACAACTTTCCCCCAGAAACTTCTGGTTACAGGTATAGCCTCCAAAAAATATTCCACCGTAATGCATGGTAGAACAAAGAAGTTAGAGTAAATACTACAACAAATACAAACCAATAACAACCACATAGGAATTTGTTTTTGTTTGTAATGTTAGTGTCAACTGTACATGTAAACAAAACAAGGCAATATCTATAAATTATTGGAATTTATAAAACTAATATTTTTCACAGTTGATTGAATATTTTAAATAACAAGTATGTTTGGACGAAATGTGTTTCAGACTATTTGGAGTCGATTTAGCAATGTCCGTCCGTCTGTCTGGCTGGCTGGCTGGTGCGCACGATAACTCTCGAACGGATGAACCAATTTGGTCCAAAATTTGCCTTTCGCAATATTTTGTCCAAACTTAGTTGAAGTCCGAAGATGGGTTATACAGTCCACTCCTTGCGGTACCTCCCACACAAAAGTTCGAAAATGTTGGGACAATTTTTGCGCACTATAACTCTTGAAGGGAGTAACCGATTTGGTCCAAAGTTTGCATATCCTAAAATTTCTACCAAACTTAGATGAGGTTTCAATATGGACACAATCGGTCCACGCTTTCTGGTACCTCCAACACAAAATTTCGGAAAAGTTCAGCTTAGGACCTGCTCTCGAATAGTTTTGATTTTTGTTGTAGCATCTTGTATTCACGGCCCCCCATACGGCGGTACAAGTTTCATCAGGGGAAAAACCCTACTTCCTGACAAAATATCCTGAAAGGTTCAAAATACCCCTATGACACCGTGTGTAATGGTTGGAGCGCAAGATAACTCTCGAACGGATCTACCGACACGATCCACAATTTGGCCTTCATAAATGTTTGTCCAAACTAAGTTTATGTTCGAAGATAAGTCATATCGGTTCACTCCTTCAGGTACCTCCCCCACAAAAGTTAAAAAATGTTCGGACAATTTATGGGCACGATAACTCTTGAAGGGAAGGACCGATTTGGTCCACACTATACGCATCCTAATATATCTACCAGATGTAGATCAGGTTTGAATATGGACTATATTTGCCCATTCCTGCGGGTACCTCCCACACAAAATTTCGGATAAGTTCATTTTAAGACCTGCTCTTGACTTACTTTGATTTTTGTTGAAGCAACTTGCAATCTCAATTACAACGGTAAAAGTTTTTTCAGTCCAAGCAAGTCCATACTTCTTGGGAAAACAGCCCGACAGTTGTAAAAAACCCCTATGGCACCATATGTAGTAGTTGGAGAGCACAATGACTCTCGAACTGGTCCAAAATTTGGCCTTCGTCATATTTTGTCCAAACTTAGTTAAACTTTTAAAAATGCCCCTCCCCTTAGCATACCTCCAACACAAAAGTTCAACATTTGTGTCCAAGTGCACTTTAGGATCTGTTCGAAGATCCTTTGGAAATTTATACCGATGATGTACAGCCATATTGTGTTTTCTGTGGACAAGTCCATGCTTCCTGGCATACTGGTCCAACAGGTGTACGATAACCCACTGAAATGACTAGTGGGCGCGATATATATCGAAAAGATATGACTCTCAAAATAAGATCCACTTCCGTAATGCACTATGTTGGTCCATTCCCTCCTCCGCAAAACTTTTGAACTTTAATCCTAATCCACATTTTTGTCGGCAAGTTCAAAAGTCCAGAAATTGCCACAAAATTCTGAAAATACCCTAAATGCATTCGATCTGTCCGTAGATGAAAGTTCCAATTCACATAGGTTGAGGGTATATCTGTGTAGGCAAAGCCTACTGATACTTTTTTACTTGTTTTTGAGTCAAGGTTTATTAACCATATTCTGACACCGCAGCGTGACAGAAGACCAAAAATAAGAAGATACTTGTCCCCGCGTTTTTCCCTATCACTTCATTTTCGCGGTTACGGGTCCCCAAAAATCTGAGGCCTTGATGCCAAAAGGGATCATTTTGTCAGGCAAATATCTTCTAAACCGCTAAGAATTTGAGTTTACTCGGCAAAGAATAATAATTGTGTCTTAAAGAATAATAATTGTGAACCCATTAAATCCATTAAACCTCACCTTCAAGGTTAAAATCGTCAAGGTCAAATTTCTCTTTTAATTTTTTCTCGGATTTTAGTCTACAGATATCAAACCTATCAAAATTGAAGCAAACAACCAACTAGAAAAATGTACCTTAGATCTTAGTAAACAACTTTCCAGGACATACGAACTCTGTAGCAACGGTTCTTAATGGTCAAAATAGCAAATCAAATGTGATTTTTATCCTCTTTTCTCGCTCCCTGCTCCATAAATACTAAACCGTTCAAAATTCAAGAAAACAATGGACCACAATAATGTAGCAAAAATATCAGGAAACAACTTTCTGGCACATACGAAATGTCTATGAACGATTCTTAAATATGAAAATAGCCAAAAACTTTTGAAAATATTCGATTTTTATACTTTTTTCTCGGATTCCGGTCCACAGACACCGAACCGCCCAAAAATTAAGGATACTGTCAACTACAAAAATATACCTAAGATTTCAATAAACAATTTCCAAGAACATAAAAAGATTCTAGGAACGGTTCTTCATTATGTAGCCCCCATAGAACGGCTCCTCAAGATTTTCGGTATTTTGAAGTTTGTGGCCCCAACAACCCACCGAAATGGCTGAAATTTGGTATTTAGTCTATTTTGGGGGTAAAAGCCTTTCCGATTGAAATTATTCAGTATACTCGTAGGTACACGTTTTGATATGGCCCCCATAGAACGGTACCCTCCGATTTTCGTAATTCTGAAGGTTGTGACGTCAATATCCCACCGAAATTACTGAAATTTTTTATTTAGTCTACCATGGGGTTATTAAATATTTCAGAAGATAATTATCAGCATAGTTCTACGTATTCCTATATCCCCCATACAAGCGTACCTCTTGATTTTCGGTATTTTGAAAGTTTTAGGCACATTATTATCGGAAATTTGTCGGTATAGATTGAAGTTTGGAAATAGCCCCCTAGGAACGGTACCTCCCGAATTTCGGTATTTTGAACTTTAGCCACATTGTTTTACCGAAATTGCTGACATTTGGTATTTAGTCTTGCTAACAATCCAAAGAAAACTTATTGTTCCATTTTACTGTGGTGGAGGGTATAACAAGTTCGGCCCGGCCGAACTTAACGCCGTTTTTAGTTGTTAGTAATAAAAACTTGTATTTAGTTTGTTTGGAGACGTATCACTGCATTAATTTTAGTAGGACGGACTTTTTCATTTTGTAATTTCTTGTTATATTCCAACAATGTTTTTGTAATTTATAACGGTACATAAGAAAGAAAAAATGGCATTTACCTATGATTTCTTTAAGACTTTAAAAACGTAAGTAAGGTTGTAACTTCTTACAAGTTATTGAATATAAAAAAAATATCGAAATGGAAATTTTAGATAAAGATATTTTAATTACTTTTTCATACAAATCTGTCGAAATTATTCGCATAAAATGTGCTGGAAAATTTATGTTTTAAACTACCTTTTTTGTGGATTTTTTTTCAAGTCCTCAAAAGTGAAGTTGAGTTATACTAACCATGCCATCCTATGCCACTCCCAATTTGTTTTTGGAGAAAGTTCGAAATAGTGTCAAGTTTAAAAAAATTTGGTTCCAGCTGCATATATATATATTTGCATTTTCGTGTGTGACATCAAAAATGCTAATGAAAATTGTTGTGTTTTTGGTTATGTTATTTTGGTTTTTTCGTTCAAGATTTAGATATTTTTGTTTAGGTATATATTTATGAGTGTATTTTTTACACTTGTATATCCTTGATATATTATTCTCTATACAAAGTGAAAAACAAGTAAAAATGTTAAATTCGACCGGACCAAACTTTATCATACCCCCCAACGTGAAATATTCTGATCTGAAATGGAATCAGGCGGAGACGTTTTCGGACCACTGAGAACCCCATAACCAAATTACAGCCAATTTAGGCTAAAAATTTAGATAAACATTTCAAAAAACTTGAAATACGACGGGGGGGCTATAAGAAAAAGTGGGTATTGATGATTTTATGGCTAAAGTAGTTTTTACTTATTTTAAGCATTTACTGAAAAACATCTGATCTATACGACGATTAGAAATATTTTTGTCGCATCTTCCATACAAGCAGGACCACTGTGCAGTTTAATCGGTGTCAAAAAAAAATAAATAAAAACCATATCAACTTCTTTTGTTATTGTGTACAAAACAACGTAGTGAAAGACACGAGACTTGAGGTAATTGACATTGTCGTAGTTACAGATAAGCCACATACGAGTACATATATTAATGAACTACATACACACGGTGATTCTGAATCGCTTTAACTGGAATATCTTTATAAATAAAAATCAAATGTCGTTCGGTGGTAATTGCATCAGTTTAGAACGGCTGGACCGATTTGGATAGTTTTGTTTTTTTTTTTTGAAACGTTCGTCAGAACCCAACTTTGATGAAAAAAATTACCACACCCACTTTTATCAATTTTCAAATTCATTTTTTTTCTACCAAAACTTACGAACCTATTTTTCTGAAATTATCAGGGAATGTACAGTGATGGCCCCCAGTGAAAATAGGCTACATATTTTGTTGAATTTCGGAGGTACATTTCAAATCTATATAATCTTCTTTATAAATGAAAATCAAGCGTCGTTCGTTGGTAATTGCATAAGTTGAGAACGGCTGGACCGATTTGAATATTATTTTTCTTAAATGTTCGTCATAACCCAACTTTGGGTTTTTAGGCGAGAAAATTTTACCACGCCCTCGTTTATTCCCACTTTTTTCAATTTTCAAGTTCATTTTTTCTACAAAAACTACTGGATGGTCCCCGATAAAAATAGGCCACATATTTTGTTGAATTTCGATTCGATTTTTTTAGAGGTGGTACGGCATCTCCCCTATCAAGAAAAACGATATACATATTTAAAAATTGCTTTAAATGGTCAGCCATACAAGTATCAAAAAGCGGATAATTCGGCTTTACCATTTTTTACCTTTTATAATTCGATCGCGTTAGAATAAAGATAGAGGACAGGGACGATAATAAATCCTAACCAGCATCATTGGGCGAACAAATCCCTTAGCGAAAAGAAAAGTTACACAGAAAATCTGTTGATAAATTGAAAATCCTCAATGAATAACACGGCTTGACAATGTACCCGAAGAAATGAGTGAGAAAGTACCTATTTGTGAATTGTAGAGCATAAAGTCCATAAAAAGTTGTTTTTAAAAAAAAACTGGT
Organism: Musca autumnalis; assembly: GCF_047663935.1. Taxonomy (NCBI): domain Eukaryota; kingdom Metazoa; phylum Arthropoda; class Insecta; order Diptera; family Muscidae; genus Musca; species Musca autumnalis. The sequence continues at coordinate 54,676,276 of NW_027411977.1, forward strand.
AAGATTTTAGTAAGTTGTTGTTGCTTAATTGGTGATACCTTATGTTTTTCTTCGGAGCAATTTCCATCGAAAATCTGTTGCTGAGGAATTTATGGACAAAAGTCCATGTTTTCACTGTTATTAGTAACAATTATACTATTTTTACAAAAAAAGCTATTTCCTCAGCCAGTTTCAACTGAAACTTTCATCATAGAATTGAATACCGGCTACGCTGCAAAAATTCTTCTCCCCAAAAATTATGTATTTAGGAGATTTTCAGATTTTGTGGTCCATTTTTGACATATGAACCTTAGGGTTATGACTTTTTTACAAACTCTTATCCCTGTATGATATTTTGATGAGTTTTTACCTAAGATTATATGAAATGTTATATAAAATATAAAATCCGCTCAAAACGCTTTTATAGTCTTCATTCGTTCAGAATTTTGGAAAAATTTTTGAAGTCACTGTAAGCGGATATTTATCTGAAATTGGGGTATAGGGGCACACGACATAACCAAAATGAAATAATCGTTTTTTCTCACTAATTGTATCCTCATATTATTACATATATCGTCTGCTCCGTCGGAAAAGGTCGTAAGTCCACTTTTTTTGGAAATCGCGTTTTTGTTACAGAATAATAGTACAAGTCAAAACACGTCGTATGATACAAAGAAAATGATAGTATGTCGCGTTTTTCTATATGTTTTGCCCTTGTCGGAAAAGGTCGTAAGTCCACAAAACGTACAAAATTTGTACTACAAATTTGAGTACGAAAAGGTCGTAAGTCCACAGAAAAATGTATACTTTAAAAGATTACTACGGCTAATGTAGTTCAGATATAATGTTTAACGTCATCCACGGTTGGGGTACAATGTAAAGAACTAGCCTACACCTTTGAATGGTAATCGGATGATATTAGGCGGAGTCTGTGGACCAAACTTTTGAACAAAAATGTGATAATTTCTATAATAATAATAATAATAATAATAATAATAATAATAATAATAATAATAATAATAATAATAATAATAATAATAATAATAATTGTTCCACAAACATCCCAGATGGGACAGGGGAGACTTCTCTCATATCAATGAGTGCACGCCGATTCATATTGGCTCAATGATATGGGACCTACTTTTTATTGCCGAGTCCGAACGGCGTGTCTTACGACACCACTTGTAGAGAAGTTTTCATGGCTTAAATACTCAGGAAATGTCGCCAGCATTACTGAGGGGGAATTTTGCCACCGTTGAAAATTTGATGTTGCTTGGCCTGGGATTCGAACCGCAGACCTTCTGAGTACAAGGCGGACGTGCTAACCATTGCACCACGGTGGCCCCCAATAATAATAATAATTTCTATATTGCAACGAAAATTTATATTTTAGATTTTCTATTTTCCCCTATAAGCGAACTGATTATGAAAGATGGACTTCTGGCCTTTTCATTGATACAAATTGGGATGCTGTATGTGTTCAAATACCTCATATATCGAATTTTTTTTTAAAAAATTAAAATTTTTACTGTTTTTACTGTCGTATATCTTACTTAACTTTATCAACTAGTAATTTGTGGTTTCTCTAGGGACATTTATTCACATAACGAGATTAGTCTGTATTCTGAATTCAATAAAGTAATACTTTCTAACGGACGGGTAAGTGCAATGTTTATATTATTAAATGATTCTAAAATAATAAGTGATTGAAATGTTATTAAACTAAGAAGGCATCATGATTTTTGCTAACAAAGAGCAGTATGAATTTGGACTGGAATTAGACCATGGTGTCATGGGTCTAGTTCTCTATGGTTCAGATTCACCGTGAATTCTGAAAGCTCTGATGATAAACTTCCTAAACGCAGGAAGACATTACATGCAGACAAAAACAAAAGATGCAGTGAGTTGGGGCAGAAATACGTGGGAAGACAAAAAGGACACTATTTGGGATTACAATGTAGCTAAGAAACCACGTACATTAACGGAATTAATCATGAAATTTAATTGAAGGAAAAGGTCGTAAGGCAAAAGTACAAGGTCGTAAGTACATCGTGTCATATTTTATATTCAATATTAGCCGAACCGGTCCACGTTTCTGGCCCTTGAAACTGTTTATGTTACCTTTTCTTATGTCAATTAAATCTTTTTGCATCGTCGTCGTTAAATTCGGCCAGGCCGAACTTGTTATACCCTCCACCATGAGTTGTATTGAATTTTACTTCAATTAATTTCCTTTCGTTTATGAAGTAGACTTAATACCAAATTTCAGCAATTTCGGTAAAACATTGTGGCTAACCTTCAAAATACCGAAATTTGGGACTCACCGTTCTATGAAGCTATATGAAGGCGTGGACCTATATAGAGAAATTAATGGGAGAAAGTTTTATACCCGAAACAAAGAATAAATACCAAGTTTCAGCCATTTCGGAGGAATATTGAGGCCACACCTTCAAAATACCGGAAATCGGGAGGTACCGTCCTATGGGGGCTATACGAAGGCGTCAATACCAAACATCCTAGAAGTAATAGAAACTTCTATACCAAATCACGAAGATCTATCTTAAAAATAGCGAGCTGTATCTTAATTTCAAAAGACGGACAGACGGTCATTGTTATACCGACATAGAATTTTACTCTGGTCGGGTCTTATTGCTAAAATATGTACCCAGGATTGGGTAAACGGAATCGTTCGTAAGTTTTATATATATAGCGCATTTAAGAACAGGTGTAACCCGCTCCTCCGAAATTCAACAAAATATATAGCCTACTTCCACCAAGGGACATCCCTGTGCATAATCTGAAAATTACATGGAATAAGTACTTAGGGTTGGAGATTCAACAACCGTTGCCTCGTAAATTCATTTTCTGTGGCATACTTTCATAAATTTTGCAAAAAAAGCGTTTTTTAAAAAATAGGGCCTGCCCCCGCCCCCTCCGAAATTCAAAAAATATAAAGCCTATTTTCACCTCTGTTGTTCCTTGTATATTCTCTGAAATTTTCAAAAAAATCGGTTCAGCCGTTTTTGAGTATATGCGGAACATACAAACATACACACGTTGTCTTTTGTATATAAGATTTCACACAAAAGTAATTATCTCATCACCATGTTAAATTGCAAGCTTATTCTTTGTCTTAAACTTAAATCATTCTTAAAATTTAGCTCCGATCGGAATATTACTGCGATGTACAGGACAGCTACAAAATCGGGTAAAAATTGTGGGGTTGGTCCATTTCACACCTTTCGATCATAACCAACATCTAATGGGGTCACTTCTGGTCGGAACACGACCTCTCCACAAAATTTCGTGACGATCGGTCCAAAATTGACCTGGAGTTTTATTACAATTGTTAATGGATAGACAGACACACATAGATAGATCGCTTTATTTCATCAAGGTATGAACAAATTGCAAGGGGAGGGGGTCTACGACGAATACTTCGCGATGTTACACGAATATTGGACAAAACAAACGTATAATACCCTTTCCAAATTGTTTTGTAAAGTACAAATATTTTATTTTAAAAACGTCCGTAAATTGTAGGAAAAGGTCGTAAGTCCCTACAAAAATACAAAACTGTACAAGGAAAAGGTCGTAAGTCCAAAGACATCCAAGTATCTCCCAAACGCGACGGAATTTTATCAAACAAGGTACAGGTATTGAAGCGGAATAAATAAACGAAGAATACTGCCTTTACCACCATAATAAAATCTTTAATACAGAAAGCGCGGGAATGTTTTTCCTTCCTCCTGAAAAATTTCTTGAGAGGGACTTACGACCTTTTCCGACGGAGCAGACGATATATCTTTTATATTATATATGTAACTTTATATCATAAAAATTAAAAGTGTCTGTGCGAGACCATTTTCAATATTTAAATGGAATAAAAGCATTTAGTTATCATTAATAACTTATCAATAGGCAAAAGGTCATTCATTCGTGCAACAGGAAATTATTTTTTTTCGTTTCATAGCATTTTTTCAAAAAAAAAAAAAAAAACAATTGAAGTGGTTGGTGGGGAACGTTTTTTAAAATAAAATGGATTTAACGTTATTTTAGGCATTAGTAGCAAAGTTCATTTATTCTCACTACAGGAAATCATTTTTGAGAAAAAATCTCAAAAAGTCATAACACTCGTTAGTTTAAAGACTGAAGGTATAAACAACAAGCAAAAACTTTTATACCCCCCCCCCCCCCCCCCCCCACTAGTTGTTGAAATAGTAAATAGGAAACAAATTCTTCTACTGACCCTTCCGCCTCTTCAATGCTTATTCCTAGGAGAAACGGAATATGCTAACTGAAGATCAATTTCGTTATGGGTAATTGTGTAGAAATTGAACATACGTTGCACCGCATGTTTGGAGTACTGTAACGAGCGATCTGTTGTTCGTCGACACAAACTTTCAACGTATTTCGATGAAATTAACTGTTTTAGCACGATTCACCGAGGGAAATATATGTTGCAGCAAACACGTTTTTGTTTGTTATTGTCCAATTATTACCTTTAGAACGCAGTGCACAGCTTAATGCTGAAAGAGAAAGATAAAGAAAACACTTCAAACGTAAAGTTTTCAATATATCATTTTTCGACTCTTCACTTTAACCGCGTCAAAAGGATGATGCCATTTTGACCTATATTTGTCTAAAAGCTTATTATGTGATTTTTATTACTTACTTACTTAGCTGGCCCATTACAGAACATTTGTTCCATAAGCTGAACTAAGAAAAAATCTTCATTTCTCTCTGTTTCTTGCTTTTTGGAATGCCTCGTCTTTCCATCTCCTTGCGTCCACCGCCATGTTGCCGGATTTATACGCCTTTTTAGCGGGTTCATCATCGCTAGACAGCGGAATTTTATGCAACCCCTATTTTTGGTCCGATTTATGTCAAATTTTGGGACTGGGCATATTTTTGGCTTCTGATTACATTGCAATCGAAACATATGACATATGCAAAATTATGCTAAATGCATACATTTTTGCATATGCAAAATTTATGCATTTTACATATTTTCTTATGCAACAAATATTTCAATAATAGGTACAAAAATGTTTGTGTGTACAACTTTTCTGTTTAAAATTCTCTTCAGACAAGTCGATAAAATATAGAAATGTATAACCACAGCCACAAACTTAAAAAATGCGAAAATCGGGAGGTATCGCCTATGGGGGCTATATGAAGGCCTGAACCCAAACCGAAAAATTTTAGGTGGAAAGTTTTTTACCCCCGAGGAAGACTTAATACCAATTTTCAGCCATTTCGGAGGGATATTGAGGCCACAACCTTTAAAATACCGAAAATCGGGAGGTACCGTTCTATGGGGGCTATATGAAGACGTGGACCTATACCAACAAATTTCAGGTGGAAATTTTTATACCCCCAACGAAGACTAAATACTAAATTTCAACCATTTTGGAAGGATATTGAGGGCACAACCTTCAAAATACCAGAAATCCGGAGGTACCGTTCTAGGGGGGCTATATGAAGACGTGGACCTATACCGACAAATTTCAGGTGGAAAATTTTATGCCCACAGCAAAGACTAAATGCCAAATTTCAGTCATTTGGTGGGATATTGAGGCCACAACCTTCAAAATACCGAAAATCGGGAGGTACCATTATATGGGTGCTACATGAAGACGTGGACCTATGACGAGAAATTTCAGTTGGAAAGTTTTATACCCCCAAGGAAGGCTTAATACCAAATTTCAGCCATTTCGGAGGGATGTTGAGGGCACAACCTTAAAAATACCAGATATCCGGAGGTACCGTCCTATGGGGGCTAAATGAAGACGTGAACCTATACCGAGAAATTTCAGGTGGGAAATTTTATACCCCCAATGAAAATAAAATACCAAATTTAAGTCATTTCGGTGGGATATTGAGGCCACAACCTTCAAAATACCGAAAATCGGGAGGTCCCACTCTATGGGGGCTATATGAAGATGTGCACCTATGCCGACAAATTTCAAGTGGAGTGTTCTATACCCACAACGAAGACTAAATACCAATTTTCAGTCATTTCGGTGGGATATTGAGGCTACAACTTTCAAAATACCGAATATCGGTAGGTACCGTTCTATGGAGGCTATTTGAAGACGTGGACCTATGCGGACAGATTTCAGTTGTAAAGTTGCATACCCCTAACAAAGACTTACTACCAAATTTCAGCCATTTCGGTGGGATATTTAGACCACAAATCCTTGAATATATTTTTGCATATGGTTTTGCATATGCTCATTTTATGCAGATATGTACAAATATGTCAAAATATGCACGATATGCAGAATATGCAAAATATGCAAAAATTTCTGGGCCTAATTTGTTTTATTTTGTAATGAAACGAGTTTCTGTCTAATCAGATTTTCTCTACGACCATCCTAACCATATATGCATTTGCATAGGATTCCGCTGTCTAATCATCGCTCATTCTTATGATATGGCCTAGCCAACGCAGTCGTTGCATCTCGATACGTTTATCTATACCAGCGACGACCACAGAAGTACAACTAAAGCGAAGACATGTATGAACGTATGAGTGAAAAAAGCAACAACCACATTATGTTTTTGTTTGTTTTCATTCATTTACACTGTACGTGAGAGAGAGAGAGAAGCAAATGCAAAAACAACTCAGTGGCCGCCCACACTATACGATCTAAGCCACTGATGGGCAGAAATGCTCTGCCTCACACACAAAAGTGTAAAAAATACATGAGTCTCTCGCAATTTGCCCATCAATGATCTAAGCAAAGAAGCTCGTCCCTGCTATACGGTCTAAGCAAAGAAGCGCGACCCTGATCTATACTGATGTCGTTGTATAGCAGATACGGCTCGTGATTCATACGACGTCGATATTCCACGTCAACGCAGATTGGCCAGTAGATCTTTCGGAGAATTTTTCTCTCAAACACACCAAGTCCTGCCTCGTCTGCTTTCGCAAGTTCCCATGCTTCAGATCCATACATGAATGTGGATATTATCACTGTCTGGTAGAGTGTAAGTTTTGTTTGAGTTGAGATGGTTTTGCTTTTGAACTGTTTACTTAGACCAAAGTAACATCTGGCCAATATTATTCTTCACTTTATTTCAAAACTTATGTTGTTAGCTTTATTTATTGTGGTGCCGAGGTAAATACAGTTATTTACTACTTCAAAATTTTATTTATCAACGTCCACAGATGGTTCGGGGGTAGTGTTTTTTTCTATTTTAACTGAGGAACTAATATCAGTTAAAGTCATCTTACAAAGCCTAATGAACCTTGCGGGGATACCAAATTTAGGCATGGCTTAGAATACTTTTTTGCGTAGGGGGCTGTCGAAGGCTGCCTTATAATCGACAAAAAGATGGTAGATGTCAATCTACATCTCTTGGGTCTTCTCCAGAATTTGCGCAAAGTTAAATATCTGGTCAATGGTGTACTTGCAGGTCTACAGCCGCATAGGTATGGTCAAATTATTTTATTGAACATAGGCTTTAGTCGTGCACAGAATATCCCCGACACTATCTTGTAGGTAATAGGGAGAAGACTTATACCCACATAGTTAGAGAATACAGTCTTGTCTCCTTTCTTGTGACGGAGCACAGGATACTGAGTTTCCAATCGTCGGGTACGCGTTCTACCTGCCAGATGGTGCTAACTAGTTGATGCATACACCTTATCAGCGTGCCACCTCCGGTTTTGAACAGCTCGGCTGGTAAGCTCCTGCTGCCTTATAATTCTTTAGCCGGTTTATTGCTGACTTTATCATCAGCATCACATCTTGGCTGGGAGGTATACATTCAATACCATCTTCTGGGATTGGATCTGTGGTATTTTCGTCGTTTTCGCTACTATTGCACACCAGCAGTTTGGAAAAATGCTCTTTCCATATCCTGAGCACACTATCTGTATCAATTATCAAATTAACATTCTGGTCTCTACAGGAGGATGAGCCTGTACCAAAGCCATCAGTTTGATGCTTCAATCTTTGGTAGAATTTTCGGACTTCGTTCTGGCTCATGTACATCTAGATTTGTTCACACTCCCGCTTCTCTATCTCTCTCTCTATCTCGCGGAAAAGACGTTTCTACTCTCTCCTTTTCTCCCGATATTTTTCTCGTGCGCTATTCGTTGCTACTGATTGTAAAGTAGCCCTATATGCCGCATTTTTCTCTTCGGTAGCAGCACGACACTCCTGGCCATACTATGGATTCCTTGGTGGAGGTCTCTGGTATCCAAGTACTGATTTTGCGGCTGTTTGCATGGAGTGGGCAATGCTTTGCCATTGCGCTGAAATGTTAGCGGGATGAGGAGTGCTTTGATTGAGCAATTGGGCTAGTTGAGTGGAATATGCTGTGGCTATCTGTTGTGATTGCAGCTTACCGATGTCTAACTTTCGTGTTGTGTCTGTACGTACTTTGTTTGCTACGTTTAAGCGGGTTCGTACCTTTGCTGCAACAAGGTAGTGGTCCGAGTCTGTTTGCGCCTCGGAACGATCGTACATCTAACACGCTCGATGAATATCTTCCATCTATCACAACATGATCAATTTGATTTCTTGTTTTCTGATCTGGAGACAGGCAGGTGTCCTTATGAATATCGAGATGATTAAATCTGGTACTGCTTACTACCATGTTTTTTGCCGCTGCAAAGTCTATCAGCCTCATACCATTGTCAGATGTTTTACTGTGGAGACTGAATTTCCCGACTGTTGGGCCAAAGATATTCTCCTTTCCAATTTTGGCATTAAAATCGCCTAGTATAATTCTAATGTCATGGGCAGGGCAACGGTCATAAGTTTCTTCTAGGCGCTCGTAAACTATATCTTTGGTCTGTTCGTCTTTGTCTTCAGTGGGAGCATGAGCGCAAATAAAGCTGATGTTGAAGAATTTAGCTTTTAATTGAATTGCAGCAAGTCTTTCATTCACTGGGGTGAAGCTGGAGACCAGATGTTTATACCTCCGACCTTTAGGTGTTGTTGTGACGCCTTTCCCAGTCCATCGTATTTCCTGTATGGCGGTAATGCCGGCCTTGTACTTTTCAAGTACATCTGCCAATGGGTAAAAACTGCACCTTCTCTATAAGGAGTGCGAACATTCCAGGTGCAGATTCGCAGATCATGGTCCTTAACACGTTTGCGGGGTTCGCCAACTTTAGAGGGGTTTGTTTTTCTTTTCTTTCGTTTTTTCATAGTAGGCTGTTTTTTCTAGGGGAGGGTTACTAAACCGACGCCCAAACCCAAGTTTTTAACGTTCTTATGGGAGAACGCGCGGCACATTTTAGCTTACTACCTTTAACGGGTGTTAAAGGCAGTTCCCCAGGTGAAACCACGGGGAGGTCAGTGTCCACTTGAGATGAAAGAGGGACCAAGATAAATCCTGGGGTTTGCCATGTTAAAGTTAACTTCCATCCCCTACGCTACTATTTCAAAAAATATGTTTGCAAATACGTAAAATTTGTCATAAATCTTATTTTTCGAGAATCCATTTAGATAGACACTTCGGAAGTGTTTTCGCATCATCGCAAAGGGTACGAATTCAGTTAACGGTAGTGACATACAGCAGCTTATCATATCAAGCCGCGATTTTTTTGGAATTATCTTTTGAGCGCATCGGTCAATATTAGTTAAATAAAAACATAATGGAATGAAGATTTTTTTTTCTTAATTTATATATGTACCAAAAATTATTTATGTAGCATTAAATAATTTTTAGATTTTTTTTAAATGGAAAACTCAATTTTACAAATTTTTGCTCATATACGAGTTTTGTTCAGATATTTTTGGATATTTTGATTTTTCTCGTTCGTTTGATTTTTTTGAGTGCGTTATGTTTAAACAGACATCTCCGATTTGTGCTGAACAATATCAGCAATTGGGATGTTATTTTGCTTGGACGCTGTTGGGTTTGTTTTCGATGTTTGCAATAAATCGAAAAACGAACATTTGCAATACAATACAATTTCCAATACTGTTTGAACAGACTTCGTACGTATTCGCATACGTGCATATTATATCAGCATATGGAAATGAAAGATTACAACAATTAAAACAATGCTGCTTATGATTTACTTCGTAGTATTTAACGGCTAGTTCAAATAATTCCATCAACGAAGCAGGATGTATAATTTCTTGTTTATACTTTTGTTTACCGTCGCTCTTGTGCTTACGATTTTAATAAGTATCTGCTCTAAGAAATACCGACGAAATGATCTCGACAATATACCGGGCCCATTAAGTTTTCCAATTGTCGGTTCTGTGCATATTATATATAAAATTAATCTGAAAAGTAAGGCAAAGAATCCTATATAGGTCTCAGCAAACAGCTTTTAATAAATATTTTGTTTTAGATATTTTTGCAAAAATGGATGAATTTTGCGCCAAATACGGACCTATTTTTGGTATGGCGGTTTTTAATCGTAAGGCCATAATGAGTATGGATACTGAAATGAATGAAAAGCTATTGGCCAGTAATGTTCACATTACAAAACATAGGAATTATGGAATACTACATCAATGGCTGGGTGTAGGTCTTCTCATGAGCGATGGCAAAAAATGGCATTCACGCCGTAAGATAATTACACCAACATTTCATTTTAAAATATTGGAAGAATTCTTAGATGTATTCGATCGTCAGACAGCGATTGCAGTGCAGTGTTTGAGCAATAAAGCAAATGGCCAAACGCCATTTGATGTTTATCCATACATGTCTATGTTAACATTGGATATTATTGCTGAATCGGCAATGGGCACCAAAGTTAATGCCCAAACTGATAAGAACATACCATATACACAGGCAGTAAAAGAGTGAGTATTATTTGGAACTTAGAAACAATGTTAGCTGTATGTGTAAAAGACCAAGTAAACAGGTGTTAAATTCGACCGGTTCGAAACCATCCAGCAAAGCGAAACTTCAAAAAACAGCCGTGACTCTGTAAAAAATTATTACCAAATACTGGGTTTTTATAATAAGTATTGGTAGTTGTAACTACTTACAACCTGAACCTTCGCCCCGAATAACTAGTTATTTTATAACCACTAGTTATGGTATGGCCACTAGAAGTTGAAAAACAAGCTAAAACATATGTTCTCTTTTTAGAACAGTTGAGGTGGATTTTTTTTCAATTTCAACACACTTCATATTTTTATAGTGTTTTATTTAACTTGCTTTGGTATCCGTTTAGTTCAAATCTAGTAACTCATTTTCCACACAGTTGCACTTGACCAATCGAACTAAAATCGAATTTTCAGATTTGGATGACAATACATTAATGTTAATTAACCAATATCGGTACATTTTTTCCTATAGCCCCATATAGCGGCTGTAACTTGCCATTTGGAGTTCCCAGAAACTCCCCCATCCGCCCAAAAATTGTGGACATGGGTCAGATTTTGGTGTAGCCCCCAAAAAACGGTACCACATTTTCGGCCTAAATTGACTGTAATTTGGTTATAGACTTCTCATTGCTCAAAAAATGTATTTACTAAAAAGTTAAAAATAATTAATAATTAAAACAAATAAAAAGTATCAGTCAGCTTTGCCGACAGATATATGGTAAATTTAAAATTTCCTTTACAATTACATAGAAAAAAAATTAAAAACTTTTTTGGCGAGCACATCCCCCATTTTTGGTACATGGGTTAAGAAAAAAATCGCGGTTTCAAATCTGTTCGCGTTCACAAAATTGGATGCTGCACTCAAAAGTTATATGCGGTTTTACTCTCTTGTAAAGAAAAAATATTTAAAAATTCCTATTGAGTTGTAATAAGAACATGTATATATGAATCGTTAGCAGAATGTGATATCTATCCGTAGATGCTAAAATAGTTGCTAAATTTATTTTTATTTTCGCGGTAAATCAAAAAATATTGAAGAAATCTTGGAATAAATTTTATTTATTCTAAATCAAAGTCCAAAAAATCTCTAAAAAAGTAATTTAAAAATACGTACAGAATCTAGACAACGCCTAGAAAAATGTGAGACCAAAATTATAAAGATCGCGTTTATAACTTGCATATTACAGCAACAATAAACAACGGAAACTTATTGTTGGAAATTATTTCAAAAATATATTTTTGGTTAAATACGAAAAACTTGAAAAATAAATGTTGGGAGTTATTCTATTATTTCGCTAAATTTCGATCCAAATCCTGAAGTATTTTGCTTAAACTTCTACGAGAAAAGTAATTAGTCATCGTGAAAGTATATTTGCTTTCTGTGATAAGCAATAGAAATAAGAAGTAGAGAGTAATATTGAAATTACAACCAAAGAAAAAACACAAAAATTAAAAGGCGTGTAATTCGCGAATTCGTTGAAATCAGTTGGGGTGCATGTGCTTTTCGGATACAGGGAGTCCATGTATATCAATATGCATGGATTTTCCCATGTTTCATTCAGCGGCCAAAGTGTGCCATCAGTTGCATCTTACTATTCAAAAAACCTTCAAGTGGGCAAAAATTACGCGATGTGCATATGATTATAAGGTGCATCCGATTTCAATGGCCCCCTATTAAAAATACGTCAATATAAATTATTTTAGACAGATTCGTCAAGAACTGCGGATGTGCCACCACATTCTATTTTGGGATAAATAGGGATATTACTCCCGATTCTTTGTAATTTGTGACACACCTTTTTGGCAAATATAATAATCGCGTATAAAGGATTACATTTATGTAAAAATAATCAAAGAAAATCGCGGTTCAATTCGCGGAATTGTCAAAATATATTTTTGCAGATTTTCCTACTTTCAAGGTATCTATATCCGGCGTTTTAGTGGATGGATTTGACCGCGGAAGAGCTCATTAGATCCGGCACGTAAAAAAACTAAAATCACGCGGGGTTCAGGGGTACCTGTACGACAGTTGTAAATTTTAAAGCCAAAAAATAGGTTTTATCAGAAAATTTACGGACCACATTTTCGCCTTTGGACTTCTATTACTAGGAAGCTGTACGGAGCACACTCACACGATGTAGAATCGCGAGTTCTACAATCCTATAAACTAGTTTCGATTATTATCTAGTTGCACCATCTAATTATAAGAAAAATTCGAAAAACACTGAAATCAAAACTTCAAAATGTCAGCATCGATTTTAGGGGGATACAGTGTATATATTGAAAAGTCATACACTAGAACCATATTGCCTAAGGGGTATTCTTTAGTTCTTTCTTTGAGCATAGGTTTGAATTTTCCGTGGTTTGGCCAGAAATCAAGAAAGAACACAAAAAAACTTGTAAACTTCAACACATTTTTCTCATTTTTTTATATTACCACCAGCTTCCACGAAAATTATTTGTTATGGTCCATATTATGAGATCGTAGCTAAAACACTTCGATATATATAAATGTATTCATATTTTATGAAATATATTAACAGTTCGCGACTTATTAAATGGTGAACCTCAACTTCAACGATTGTAAAACTTTTTTGAATATTACCATATACCCTCAGCCTATGTGAATTAAAACTTTCATCTACGACACAATTGTTGAACTTTTGTGGGGGAGGTAACATAAAGAGAAGATCGATATCGGCCATTTTATAAGTTAAAGTAAATTTGGACAAAATATTAGGAGATCCAACGTTTGGATAAATTTGGTTGCCCCGTTCAAGGTATATCGTACATACCATTTTAGTGAAATTTTTTAAATATTGGAGGAAAGTACAGGAAGTTGTTGCCAATCTTCGAACTGAAACTAAGTTTGGACACCTTTTGGGCAGTTTTTTCCAGAAGTATGGACTTGCTCCAGAAAAAGCATTTACCGTCGTAATTGATGCAGCGAATGCAAGTTGCTTCAACAGAAATCAAAGTGATTCGAAAGTAGGTCTTAAAGTGAATTTATCCAAAATTTTGTGTGGGAGGTACCCGAACGAGTGGACAAATGTAGTCCATATTCAAACCTGATATACATATGGCAGATGCATTAGGTCACCCCCTTTAAAGTTATCGTTTGGACAAAATATTACGAAGGCCAAATTTTGGACCGAGTCTGCAGAACCGTTCAAGAGTTATCTTGCGCTCCAACCACTAAACACGGTTTTTTTGTAATTTTTCAGGCTATTTGCTCAGGAAGTATAGACTTGCCCCAGATGAAACTTATACCGTCGTATGGTGGGCGGTGAATACAAGTTGCTACAACAAAAATTAAAGCGATTCGTGAACAGGTCCTAAACTGAACTTTTCGAAATTTTGTGTGGGAGGTACCCGAAGCAGTGGACCGATTGAATCCATATTGGAACCTCATCTAAGACTGGTAGAAATTTCATGATGTGCATAGAATGGACCAAATTGGTTACTTCCTTAAAGAGTTATCGTGAGCACAAATTTTCCGAACATTTCCGAACTATTGTGAGGGAGGTACCGGAAGAAGTGGACCGATATAACCCATCTTCGAACTTAAACTAAGTTTGGACAAAATATTACGAAAGCCAAATTTTGGACCAAATCGGCTCATCCGTTCGAGAGTTATCGTGCGCTCCAGCCAGCCAGCCAGACAGACGGACGGACATTGACTCCAAATTGTCTGAAACACATTTCGTCCAAAAATACTTGGCGTCTAAAACCATTATTTCGATGAGGCGCATTTTGCCCGTATGAAAGTTTATATACCCTCGTTAGCAAAAATGCTGAGGGTATAAATATTAAGTTACAGTGTTTTATTTATTAATGCACTTAAAACTAGAAAATAGTTTTTCATGATCGAGTCTCTCAAATAAAACGCTTGCCTTTTAATATTGTCACAACTTTTAATTCAAATACAAGTAACTTAATTTTTTTTATTATTTTTTATTTTATTTTGTTTTGCTCTCTGCTGGATTTGATCGTGCGATCTTCCGATTTGAAGCCGAACACACTAAACATTATGCCACGCGTACGATCATAATTGATAAAGTAGTTATATTCGTTTACATTACTTTGTAATGGGTTACATAATGACTAACGGCCCCGAATTTTTGCTTTGTATGTTTTTAATATTTTATTAAAACAACTTAAATTAATTAGTGGTTGTTAGGGTTTAGCTAGTCCCAAAGAAATTCTCGATCAGCGTACTTCTTTGGACACGTATCTATTTGAGGGAACTATTGGGACTTGGGTATAAAATGTTGTTTTTTTTTTAAACAAGGGAACTGATGAGGATCTGAGGCAAGATCAAAAATTGTAGCTTTCCTTGCGCTATCCCTTGGTCATCATCAATTTCCACTAATAAATTAAAGTTGTTTTAATAAAATATTACAACAGCGACTATAAGATTAAGTCTGACTGTTAAAAAAAAAAAAAACAAAATAAATCCTACGAGGGCGGTTCGGAAACTTCTTAGCCTATCAATGAAAGAGAATAGTTAGTTTTTCAAAAATATTTTTATTTTTCAATATAATCTCCTGAAACTTCAATACACTTAGTCCAACGCTTTTCTAGCAATTCTATCCCTTGATTAAAATAGTTTTCCTCAAGGTCTTCAAAATAGTGGTTTACAACTGTAATTGCATCTTCATTTGAGGTAAAAAGCTTGACAGCAAGGAATTTTTTTAGATTTGGGAACAAGTAAAAGTCACTGGGAGCTAAATCAGGAGAATAAGGTGGGTGGTCAAGCAACTCGAACTTTAATTCGTTGATTTTAGCCATTGTTAAAACACTCTTGTGCGCTGGTGCGTTGTCTTGATGAAAAATTATTTTTTGTGTTGTAAGCCAGGACGTTTTTCTCGAATTTGTACATTTCATTGGTCCAAAAGGTTGCAATAAAACTCTGAATTTATTGTTTTACCCTTTTGCAGATAGTCAATCAATAAAATACCTTTGAAGTTCCAAAAAACCGTTGCCATAACCTTACCAGCCGATTGAATTGTTTTTGCCTTCTTTGGGGCACTTCCTCCAGCTTCATTTCATTGTTTGGATTGTTCTTTTGTCTCTGGAGTATAGTGGTGGATCCATGTCTCAACAACAGTTATGAAACGACGCTTAAAATCCATTTTATTTCGCTTAAAACGATCCAAACAAGCTTGAGAAATGTTCATTCCTATGCGTTTTTGATCGACTGTTAACAAATGCGGCACCCATCTTGCAGAAAGCTTTTTCATCTGTAGTTATTCATGCAAAATTAAATGGACTCGATCATTTGAGATGCCCATGATATTAGCAATTTCACGCACTTTTATTCGTCGATCATTCAATACCATATCATGCACTTTGGCTACAATTTCTGTTGGTGTTGCTGTTTTTGGACGTCCACTACGTGGTTCATCTTCAATGCTTGTACGACCACGTTTCATTCAGCAACCTAATTTTTTACTGTCCCGATAAACCTTTTTTATGTAAATATTTAATGACAGCACGCATTTCTAATTTTTCCATTGTAAAAAAATTGCGGATGCGTCTTTTTTGAACACCTGTTTCTACATGAAGGAGTTACCAGATCGAAACAAAATTTAACATGTGTTCATAACAGTGATGGAAGTTTCCAAAACACTTAACTTTTTTCTGTTTATACAGCGCTTTTTGTGCTAGGCTAAGAAGTTTCCGAACTGCCCTCGTATATATTTAAATGATAATGTATATTTTTGTCGCCGAAGGCTTCAAAATTCTGGGAAAATTAATTTTTGGGAAAAAGGAGTCCGGTTTTATAGCCGGTATTCGTTTTTTACATAGATGATAGTCTCAATTCACACAGGCTATGTCGGCTATGCTGACTTATACTTTTTACTTGTTTCGTTTTCATTTTATAGAACTTCTTCTTTTTCGAGAAAACGTTTAAGTGAGTGTTGAAACTCTTTTATGGAGAATATTTTTACATGATTGGCCTCTCTTGCTATAAATATGAACAAGATGAACTTTAGTGAACAATTATTTATTTCAATAACATATCGTCGGTGTCTCCATACGCCATTTTCCCGTTTCGAGATAATCGCATTTTAATGTTTGCGTCAAAACTGCTTGGAGACGACTTAAGAAAATATTTATATTTTTGACTTGAATTATTAATAATATTACATAGAATATATTTGCAAAATTTTAAAGGAACATCTGTGGAACATAAAATTATAGAAGATTTTTTTAAAAATAGAATTGTTGTCGATTTGTTCCATATCCACACTTATGACACAAATGTGAAATATTGTATATCACTAGACAGCGGAATTTTATGCAACACCTATTTTTGGTCCGATTAATGTCAAATTTTGAGACTGGGCATATTTGCATATGACATATTCAAAATTATGCAAAATGCATAAATTTGTGCATATGCAAAATTTATGCATTTTACATATTTTCTTATGCAACAAATATTTCAATAATAGGTACAAAAATGTTTGTGTGTACAATTTTTCTGTTTAAAATTATCTTCAGACAAGTCTATAAAATAGAGAAATGTATAACCACAGCCACAACCTTCAAAGTACCGAAAATCGGGAGGTATCGCTCTATGGGGGCTATATGAAGTCCTGAACATAAACTGACAAATTTAAGGTGGAAAGTTTTTTACCCCCAAGGAAGACGTAATACCAAATTTCAGCCGTTTCGGTGGGATATTGAGACCAGAACCTTCAAAATACTGAAAATCGGGAGGTACCGTTCTATGGGGGCTATATGAAGACATGGACCTATACCGACAAGTTTCAGGTGGAAAGTTTTATACCCACATCGAAGACAAAATGCCAAATTTCAGTCATTTCGGTGGGATATTGAGGCCACAACCTTCGAAATACCGAAAATCGGGAGGTACCATTTTACGAGGGATATATGAAGACGTAGACCTATACCGATAATTTTCAGGTGGAAAGTTTTATACCCCCAACGAAGACTTAATACCAAATTTTAACCACTTCGGAGGGATATTTTACTTATAACTAATTAATGATTATATGTGGCACAGAGTGTGAATATCCGACTACAAAACGTGAGTTCAACGTACACAGTCTGCAAACTAGTTTTTTGGGACCAAATGCCATGTATTATAGATAAGCAGTTAATATTCGTAAACTGGGCACATTCTGCAGAATGTTTAGCTACAAATCAGATGTTCAATCCCAGCAGAGGACAAAACAATTAGAAACCGGGTCAAGTTCGTCCGGGCCGAATTTTAATATCCTTCACCACACGTTGTAATAATAATATATAATTGTTTCATAAACATACCAGACGGGACAAGGGAGACTTCTCACATATCAATGAGTGCACCCCGATTCATATTAGCTCAGTGATATGGTACCTACAGTTTATCGTCGAGTCCGAACGGCATGTCCTAAGACACCACTTGTAGAGAAGTTTTACATGGCTGAAATACTGAGGAAATGTCGCTTACATTACTGAGGGGTTCTTTGCCACCGTTGAAAGGGGATGTGTCTTGTAACATATGTATATATTGTTACGGAATTAGGGTTTGAACTAAATCCCGTGTACACATTGTTTTATTCCCCGATACGATTTGTACCAAATAGAACATGGTTCGTCTTGGATTACGATTCTACAATGCTTTATTGACGTTATTCACTTCAGTTATTCACACAAGACTGTTTCTCTACTAGCACACAGCTAATACTCCAGTAAACACAAAGCCTTACTCTATTCAGGTTACTTCTTTACTGTTTAGTTTACACTTACGGTTTAAAACTCGCGGTTGATTATTCACTACTCACTCCCAGCTTTTCCTTCCCCGTATTTATATGTGCCCGCTGCTACATGGAATGTACTAGTCTCCTTGATCTAGGAGCTTCTACAATGCACATTGGTCTGAAATCCAATTTTTCTGGCCAAAACTATTTGTACGTCCTTTTTGTATTGATATTTAGTTTTATTTATAATTACTGTCACAACATATTAATTCAGAATTATTTTCACCCTGAATTTCCAAAAAACCGTTAAAATATATTAAACAGGGTGACCCCATTGTATGAGGTCTAAACTAAAACTTCGACCTATGTTCATAATTTTTAGTGCGAAGGGTTCATATCATCTAAGAGATCGAAATGCAAAATTACAACGAAATCGTCTTAAAAATACGGCTAAAATTGTCAAATTATCTTAAATTGGGGGTACCCTTGTATGGGGCCTATACCCCAACGTGGACCTATGTCGACAATTTTTGGTTGAAATATTCTCTGGACTCTGAAAATAAATCTTCTTCTATATTTCTGTAAGATAATTTGGCTAAAACTTTCAAAAACACTGACAATTGGAATGTACCTGCTATGGCTGGTATATGACAACGTGGACCTGTACCGAAAATTCTCGGCAAGAATGTTGCTTGTTCCCAGCGACGACTATTTATCGAATTTTACCCATTTCTGTAATATAATGTGGCTAAAACCTTCAAAGTTCAAATTGGGTGGTTCTATGGAGCCTATATCAAGACATGGACGTATACCGACAGTTCTCTGCGAAAATATTGTATATCTTCAGCGAAAACTATATATCGAATTTTACTCACTTCTGTAGGAAAATGCGACTTAGACCTTGAAATGCCGAAAATCTGTTCGTACCTTTCAAAACGTGGAACGATACTGGCAAATTTCTGGCGAAAAATTTTATTTTAGTAGAAATGTTCTTTAGCCTCTGGAAACACAAAATACCAAATAACAGTCAATTCGGAGAGATAGTCGGGCTAATACTTCCAAAATTATTTAAAGTGGAACAAATCATTGCGGTCAATCCTCTAGAGAATTTTAACAGCTACAACATTTTCTTTAGCCCCAATTCGATTTTTCTTGCGGTTTCCAAGAAAAATCGCGAAAACCTAAAATAAGCCTAAAAATAAGAATTTTGACCGCGATTTATTTAAAAATCCCTCCACAGATTTTTTTCTTGTTTTTGAATTTTTCTCACCTATGAACATTGCTGTTTCAAAGTCCGCAAAATACTTCCCAGGTGTATGCGGTTTTCAGTCATTGCATTGTTCCAATTTGAACTTCTATATCTCAATAACGGTAAAATCTACGAAATTATCATAAAGCTTACTCTTGTAGAGAATTTTCATAGCTACAATATTTTCTCTAGGCCCATTTCGATCGGACTTGCGGTTTCCAAGCAAACTCGTGAAAAGCTAAAAACCCCTAAAAATGTCAACTTGAATCGCGATTTATTTAAAAAGCGCTCCGGTGATGTTTTTTGATTTGTCTCATCTACGAACATTGTAGTTTCAGAATCCGCAAAAACTTCCCAGGTGTAAGCACCTTCCATTTAAAGTTGCTTCAAGAGCACCGTGACAATCAATTCGGAAGGCGTCACATTATATGGTGGCTATAACAACACGTGAACCTATGTATATAAATAATTTTTCCTATAATATTTTTTTGTCTCTGGTAACACAAAATACCAATTTACAACTAATTCGGAGGGCAAATCGGGCTGAAAAATTATTAAAGGTAATGTGTAATGTTATGTGGAGAGTAAACTAAAACGTGGATCTATATAAAAAATTTTTTGTAGAAAAGTTTTGTAGCCTCTGGAAACAAAAAATATCAAATTACAACCAATTAGGTGGTCAAATGGGGTTAATACCTTCAAAACTTCTTAGAGTAAGGGGGCTAAACCGAAACGTGAACCTACATATGAGGCGCTCAGCGCCAAAACGGCCTAACCCACATAGAAATGGTTCTGAGAAAAACGAAGTTGAAAGAAAACAAGTTTTTAAAATATTTTTATAATTTTTTTATTAATCATAAATACATATTAGTTGTAATATTTGTTTTAGGTTAATCATTAGGTATTAGTTTACATAGATAAAAACTGTTTTAATCATATATAAAAATAAAAAAATTGAAGTGGCTTAGGCCGTTTTGGCATCCATTTAAAAAAAATATATTGAGAGGAACTGAGGGTTAGGCCATTTTGTCTCCATTTATTAAAACAAAAGTTATGCAGATGAATAATAAAAATAGCTGTGAGCGTGTTAATTGATACATATTAATAAAAATTATTGGTCTTCTTCCTGGATATCTTCATCTTCGGCTCTCGAATTTGTTGTTAAATTATTATAAAATTCATGATTTACCCTTTGAGTTTCTGTAAATCCTTAAACTTTGCAGCTTTAATAAATCTTCCTCCCGGATAAAGCGGTTCCAATTCAAAATTTACGTACTTGCTGGAGTTCCTTTTTTAAATATTAACTTCTTGAAATAAAGCATTTATGTTTTTTGAATATTTGTATTGAATTATAAATGGCTTCGCATTTTGGAATCGAAGGCACTGAATCTTAAGCGACTCAACTTTTGAAGTCTTGTCTTCGGAGATTTTTCTGTTTGATACTAGTCTCTCAATTGAGGATATGCTTTATTTCATCTGTCGTCATCTTTACCAAGTGACATGGTTCCCTTTTTGCCGTGAGGATTGCACGATTCCAAATCATCAGGCGTAAAAGTGCCTTATAATATTTTTTTCCTTTTCAATGAGACCAAAATCTTGATCGCATGGTAGGCATAAATGGCCAGACAATAAAAATTTGTGGTCTATCCGTTCCACACAGAAGGCCGAATTATTGACCATGTATGTGCAAATATTGTTCATTCTTATGTTACGGTTTTGGCCACCACATTGATCGCGATACATTATTAACTTTTTACATTCTACATTGACGCCAGGTCGTAAGTCAACTTTATTACATAACCTTTGGTTTTTATTTACATATTCTTCTCGAAAATTTATTTTTATATTATTTTTCAAATATACTCCTCATTAAAACGTAACATGCGTTTTTGGCCTAACCCACACGCGTGTTTTTTATTTCAAGTATTCGATTTTGCCTATGTGGCTTAGGCCATTTTGGCGTCCACATTTTTTTTAAACTTTCAGTAAAGGAAAAACAGTTTACGGCATGTAGAATAACATAGGGTTAACCTATGCAATTGGGGATTTTTTTAGTATATATTACAAAAGGTTCCGGTTCGTCCAGCATAGTCAGTTCGGTTTTTTTGAAAATGTGGGTTAGGCCGTTTTGGCGCTGAGCGCCTCATATATAGCCCATTTTCAATAGCAAAAGTTCTACGGAACTACAATACTTTGGACCAATTTTTCAGCAGAAAACATCGAGTCACGTTCTTTGGTCATCGTTCTTATACCTTAACCGGATTCTTAATTTGTTTAATTTCTATTCGTAAAATTCTCAAATCACTCTCTTTAACCCCACTCTTCTTCCTCTTGCAGAATGACAGCAATGATGGCTTGGCGTTTTCTTCGTATACACATTCAAAATGAAATTACATTTACACTGTTCTACCCGTTAAAGAAACTGCGACAAATGAAATTGATCAGTATTATGCACAAATTTACTCGCAATGTTATTGAGAAACGACGTCAAGAGCTGGAAAATATGCTGGAGTCTAATGAAGAATCGGATGTTGGTAGCAAGAAACGTATGGCCCTCTTAGATCTTCTTTTACGGGCAACAATCGATGGTCAACCTTTAAGTGATGAGGATATACGTGAAGAAGTTGATACATTTATGTTTGAGGGTCATGACACTACAACATCGGCCTTAAGTTTTACATTATATTTGTTGGCACGTCATCCTCAAGTACAAAATAAATTATTAGCTGAAATACGCAACGTTTATCCCAACGAACAGCACCAGAAATTTACTCTAATGAATCTCAATGAACTGAAATACATGGAATGTGTGATTAAAGAAGTGCTTCGCTTGTATCCCTCGGTGCCGATAATAGCAAGAGAAATTGTAGAAGATTTTAAATATGGTATGATGTAATTTTAATTTGTTTTATGTGGAAAAGTAATTTACTTTTTTTCTTGTTCTTTCCTTTAGAACACTCAAAACTTGGTAGTGGTGTTATACCAGCTGGTACTGAATTTATGGTATCCCTCTATGGTATGATGCGTAATCCTAACCGATTTCCCGATCCTTTGGAATTTCGTCCCGAACGTCATCAAGAACTAGATAGCAATAGTAGTTTTACTTTTGTGCCCTTTAGTGCGGGGCCACGTAATTGCATTGGCCAAAAGTTTGCCATGTATGAAATGAAAGTTATTTTGGTCAAAATATTACACCGCTATGAACTTTTACCAATGGGCGAGGATATTGCACCTATTATGAATATTGTAATGCGTTCAGATACTGGCATGCAGCTGGGGATGAAAGAAAGGAAGAATGAAAATTGCACGTGATATTTAGGATTATTCAAGTTGGGAAAACTCGGGGGTATTCAAATTGGGACGTACATATATTATTAAAATTATTTTATTGAGATTCTATAAAGGTAAAACGTATGAATCAGAGGCAAGAACGTGTGATACCGCAGTATACCTATGCACTTTGAAGTAAATAAGTAAAAAAGTGTTTTAGTCGCATTCACAAATACATACTTGTCTGGGGACATGGAAATGGGAAAAATTATGTAATTATAGGGCACATGAATGACACTGATAATAAATACACCTAAGCATTATTTTATAACTAAAAACGGTTGTTTTGCATTTTACAAATTGCCGTTGTAACAGCTTTTCTTGTGCTGTGTTGTACCAAAATTCATATACCGGCGAGTTAAACGATTTTGAGATGTGTGTCCGCCCGCCCATTAAAAATTTTAATCAAACTTACTTACTTGGCCCATTACAGAACATTTTTTCCATAAGCCGAACTAAGAAAATATGTCCAATTCTCTCTCACGGTGCTCTTGAATCAAATTTAAATGGAAGGTGCTTACACCTGGGAAGTTTTTGCGGATTCTGCAACTACAATGTTCATAGATGAGCAAAATCAAAAAACAAAAAAATCGCCGGAGCGCTTTTTAAATAAATCGCGATTTAAGTTGAAATTTTTCGGGGTTGTTTAGGTTTTTGCGATTTTGCTTAAAAACCGCAAGTCCTATCAAAATGGGAATGAAGAACATGTTGTAGCTATCAAAATTCTCTACAAGATTGACCTTAATGATATTTTCGTAGGTTTTACAACTTTTGAGATATAGAAGTTGAAATTGGTACAATTCAAATTCAATTCAATTCTGTATCGTCTCCTTATAAAACAATGTCATGACTGCAATTTCCCAACTTAAACCTACATATCTAAAAAGTGATACAACCTAGGAAAGATTACATAAGCCAGTATTGTAGAGAATTTTCACAGCTATAAGATTTTCTCGAGTCCCATGCCGATAAGACTTGCCGTATTCAAGCAAAATCGCGAAACCCTAACAAAAAAACCTAAAAATGTAAACTGAGCTTTTTTTATCGTAAAAATGGTACAGCCTGAGAACAAGTCATAAACGTCAATCGTGTAGAGAATTTTCACAGCTACAACATTTTCTTTAGCTCCATTTCGATTGGATTTGCGGTTTCCAAGCAAAATCGTGAAAACCTAAAAAAACCTAAAAACGTGAATTTTGACCGCGATTTATTTAAAAATCCCTCCGGCGATTTTTTCTTGTTTTTGGATTTTTCTCATCTATGAACATTGCTGTTTTAGAATTCACAAAAACTTCACCTGTGTAAGCGGTTTTCATTAAAACTTAGTTAAGGCGCACCCTTCATGACATTGTTTTATACAGTCAGTGCATTGTCCCAATTTGAACTTCAATATCTCAAAAATGGTAAAACCTACGAAAATACCGTAAAGGTCATTCAAAGTCGTGAAAACCTAAACAACCCCTAAACATTTCAACTTGAATCGCGATTTATTTAAAAAGCGCTCCGGCTTTTTTTTATTTTTCTCATCTATGAACATTGCATTTTCAGAATCCGCAAAAACTTCCCAGGTGTAAGCACCTTCCATTTAAATTTATTTCAAGAGCACCGGGCTCTGTTAGTTGCTTCGCTTTTTGGAATACCGCGTCTTTCTATCTCTTTTTCCACTTGTTCGCTCCATCGCAGCCTTGGCCTGCCAGTTCTGCGTGTACCGCCACGTGGCCCGTATTTATAGCCCTTTTTAGCGGGTTCATCATCGCTTATCGCTGTGTAGCAGATACAGTTCGTGGTTCTTACGACGTCGATATTCACCGTCAACGCAGATTGGCCCGTAGATCTTTCGAAGAATTTTTCTCTCAAACACACCAAGCACTGCCTTATCTGCTTGCGCAAGTACCCAGGATTCAGAGCCAAACATTAGCACGGGAAGCATCAGTGTTTTATAAAGCGTTGTTTTTGTTTGACGGGATGTGGCTTTGTTTTTGAACTGCTTACTTAAGCCAAAGTAGCATCTGTTGGCCAATACAATTCTTTTTTTATTTCACAGGTGATGTTGTTTGTTGTGTTTACGACGGTGCCGAAGTAGACGAATTTTTTACTACCTCAAAGTTATAGGTACCAAATTCCACTGTTGGTCCGACCACTATTGACGTATGGCGCGTCGACACCATACACTTTGTCTTTTCGCCGTTTACTGCCAGACCCTTTTTTGCTGATTCTACTTTGACCTTCTTAAAGGTATGAGTTACTTCCTTTACTGACCTACCATGATGTCAATGTCATCGATCGTCAGTTAAAATAGGAAAGAACCTCTCCGAAGGGTTTGGTACCAAAAGAGGTTTCAGACAAGGTGATGGCCTCTCGTGTGATCTTTTCAACATTGAGGTGCGAAGGTGAAAAAAAGTAGCACAATATATACAAACAGCCACATGTTACTTGCTTATGCCGATGACATTGACATCATAGGTCGATTGCTGTTTTCAAATTTAAAAACAACAACTTTAAAGTGGGATGTATTTAAAATTACTTAGTTGAATTCGCTTTTAAACGAATTCATCAGTCACATTTATTCTTGATCTCGAGTCGTCATAAAATTGGGGAAGGGTTCTCTGTTTCAATACAAACAACTAAGAGAACTGATGAGTCCATCCCCTAAAGTAATTAATTTTAACTACATCCCACTTTAAACTTGTTGTTTTTAAATTTGAAAACAACAAATATGAGATTAAGCTTGACTTTCCTACAAATAGTAAGTGTTGCATTTATATTTAAAAATTGTATATGCGAATTTTATAACCAACCACTTAGTTTTTTAACAACAAACTAAAATAGTGTATGTACATACAAAAGGTGGTTGTTGTGCGAAGGGAAATTTGTTTCCGTTAAGGGCATCACAGAATTACGCAATATTTTGCAACAAAAAATTTAAAAGTAGTATAAGATGTGCATAATTAGGGATAAACCTTTAAAAGTGGTTTGTGCGGGATCTTTTTCAATATTTGTCATTAATAGGCAAATAATAATAGAAAAATGTTTAGTCACTAATAGGCAAATAATAGGCATCATCTAAATGGAAGGGCTAAAACATCGATGTCTCATTGGTATTCTAATTGTTCCACTATAGATCAATAAAACTCCTGGTGGAGGGTATACAAATTTTGACCCGGCCGAAATTGAAGCCATTCCCAGCAAAAAAAGTCCTGCCAAAATAATAGGTTTTCATATTACTTTTTGGTAGTCGTAACTACTTACAAAACCCCCTACTAACCCATTATTTCAACAAGGGCATGTCGCACTGAATAACTAGTTATATTATGACCAATATAACCACTAGAATAACTAGTTATTTCATGGCCACTGGAAGCTGAAAAATAAGCTATAAGTTAAAAAATTATATTTTCTTTTTTTAGAATAGTTGAGGTGGAATTTGTTTTCAATTTCAACACACTTCATTTTTATACCCTCCACCATAGGATGGGGGTATATTAAGTTTGTCACTACGTTTGTAACTACTCGAAATAATCATTGTAGACCCCACAAAGTATATATATTCTTGATCAGCGTCCAATTCTACATCGATATAGCCATGTCCGTCCGTCTGTCCGTCTGTCCGTCTGTCCGTCTGTGGAAATCACTCTAGCGTCCGAACGGATTGACGTAGGTTGATGAAATTTTGGGAAAATGTGTTATATTTACGTAGGACTTTTGGTATTGAAAGCGGGCTATGTAGGTCCACGCTTTCGTATAGCCCCCATACAAAATGACGCGTGACGCGTCGTCGTTTTAAGGAATTTTTAAGATATTTCGCCCATTTTACCACCGAATTGGTTGTAATTTGGTACTTTGTGTCTCCAGAGGGCAAAAAATATTCCTACCAAAGTTGGGTTATATAGGTCCACGTTTTGGTATAGCCCCCATATAAGGCCCCATATAAAGTACGCGTCATTTTAATATATTTTGAATGTATTAGACTCATTTGACAACAGAATTGGTTGTAATTTGGTATTTTGTGTCTCCAGAGGCCAGAAAACATTCCTACCAAAGTTGCGTTATATAGGTCCACGTTTTGGTATAGCCCCCATATAAGACCCCTTATAAAGTACGCGTCATTTTAATAGATTTTGAATGTATTAAACCCATTTGACCAAAGAATCGGTTGTAACTTTGTATTTTGTGTTTCCAGAGGCTAAGAAACATTTCTACCATAAAATGATTATATAGGTCCACGTGTTGATATAGCCCCCATAATACAATATCTCCCGATTTTCGATATTTTGAACGTTTTAGCCTCATTATCACACCGATATGGCTGAAATTTGGTATTTAGTCTTCTTTAGGCGTATAAAACTTTCCCCCAGAAATTTGTAGGTATAGGTCCACGACATCATATAGCCCCCGTAGAATGGTACCTTCCGAATTTCGGTATTTTGAAGGTTGTGGCCACATTAATCCACCGAAATGGCTGAAATTTGTGGTGGAGGGTATAAAAAGTTCGGCCCGACCGAACTTAACGCTTTTCTTACTTGTTTTTATTTTATTTTTTACTGCGCCATCTCCCGGATTTGAACACACGAACTTCTGCTTTGTAGCCCAACACACTACACACTCGGCCACACACACGAACATTAAGGGTTCTTTAATGACTTACATGTGCACCAACAACTGTTCTTTGTTTTTTTTTAACAAAAAACACACGACCGGCGCGCCGGTGAGCGTTGAACACACAACCCTCGGATTTGTAGTCGGACACACAAGCTCTGTGCCACCGTACTCATTACTTAGTAATGAGTAATATAAGTAGTTATTTTTGTATACATTACTTTGTAATGGGTTGCATAATGACTAACGGATCCAAAGTTGTGCTTGGTTCTTACTTGTCTGTCGGCTGGACCGATTTGGATAATTCTTTTTGTAAAATGTTCGCCATAACCCGCCTTTGGTTTTTATGCAAAGAAAATTTTACCACGCCCACTTTTTTCAATTTGTATCTTTTTTACAAAAACTACTGAACTATTTTGTTCTGAAAATGTCAAGGAATATACAGTGATGGCCCCCGGTTAAAATGGGCTACAAATTTTGTTGAATTTCGGAGGAGGCGGGTTACTTCTCCTACACCCCACTTCTTTAAAAATTCTATATTTACAATAATTACGAGTTCATAGGTTTAGAAATTAATTTGCGAGACAATTGAGGTTGTGTCTCCGATGTTACCTACTAAGTTGGGACCCAAAAATGGTTTTAGACCCCAAGTATGTTTGGACGAAATCCGTTTCAGACAATTTGGATTTGATGTAGCCATGTTCGGATTAGGACATGCTCTCGAACAGCACACATTCAGCGGCGTAGAGTCTGTGTGCTGAAACACGATTTTCGTATGCTTTGACTTTTGACTTAAAGCCGGAAGAACATGCAACTTAATGAATTAAGCCAGAAATCCTCTTATGTGACGAGACCTTAATCCATATTTTTGTCGGCATGTTCAAATATCCAAAAAGTGTTTCCATTCACATGGACTGAGGGTATATCTCTGTCGGCAAAGCCGACTGATACTTTATTACTTGTTTTTTTTTTTTTAATAATATATGGCCAATACTGCTGAAAAAAATTTCATGAAATTTGAAGCAAAATCTCAAGGTGTGCCGTTGTTATGTATATTTAATGATTTTCGGAGCAGGTGGGGTGCCTTCCCCACGCATTTCTGTTAAACGCTATATGTATAAGCCAAACCTTGATTATATCTGTTTCATCATTAATTTTGGTAGGCAATGGGGTAGTGTGTATTCTAGGTACATATTTGGAGCCAAAATACCAGACCACACCCATTTTTATACCCTACACCACTATGTGGGGAGGGTATTATAAGTTGGTTTTGCCCAAAAAGTTTGCAACGCATCGAAATAATGGTCGTAGACCCATACTTATATATACCAAAATGAATGTCTCGACGAGCTGAGTCGATCTGGCTATGTGTGTCCGTCCGTAAGTCTGTCCATCTAAACCTTGTAATCACGCTACAGGTCGCAATTTTGATCGGATCGTCACGAAATTTTGGGTGTTGATGGGGGTCCCGTAGGGGAAGAAGCCTATTGATTTTGGTGATGGTCGGATAATAATTAGGGGTCGGAATGAACAAAAAAGTAATTGGGAGAAAAAGTCTACATTTTATTCCAAAGCAAATATCTCAGCGTCTATAAGGGGTATATAAAAAGCAAAACTCGGGAAATGAACGTAGAAAATATCACATTTGAAACGATGTAACGTAGGTTGTCGTAGGTGGTCACACAACGAAGATATCGCAATATTCACTAATAGAACCCAACTTTTCATTTTTGCGATTTTAATAATAATGATGGATATCACACCTTTAGTTGGGACCCTCTAAAAGCAAAGCCTGACTAAGAAAGTAGAAAATCCCGTCTTTAAAATTATGCAAATTAGGTTGGCGTAGGTGGTCACATCGACGCCTCCAAACAATAGTATGCTAAGTCGACTTAGCATGTTTTCAAGTTCTTTACATTTTTATATTTAACGTCCTTTAACTTAAATTCTGTAAAATTTTGGTAATGATCGGACAATCCGAACAGAAGTTATAAACAAATATTTACTTAGCATAGTACTGAAGGTCAAAGAAATGTCCAAACTTTTAGAGCTTGTCCTGCAAAACTCGCTTTTCAGAATTAGCAAACCATTATTTGGAGGTGTCGAACGTCCTTTAACTTAAATTCTGTCTAATTTTGGTAATGATCGGTCAATCCGAACAGAAGTTATAAACAAATATTGACTTAGCATAGTACTGAAGTTCAAAAAAATTTCCAAACTTTGAGAGTAGTCAAATATAAAACTAAATATTGCAAATAATTTTCAGATCATCAAGCTTAACTCTAAACGAGAAAATTAACAAAAACTAAATATTAATTATTTTGGTTCAGTTCGCCTTAAGTCATTTTGTATAAAAGCCAGGTAGGTGAAAACTTTCGTATCTCCGTAAAAGAAATGTTTTCGAGTGAAAAGATTATGCACAGGGGTAGTGGTGTAGGGTATCACATAGTCGGTCCCGTACCGACTATAGCCTTTTCTTACTTGTTTTTAAATATGTAATATCTTAAAAACTGATGACCACGCCCATTCTTTTCAATATATTATTTTTTGAAAACAACTGAACCTAATTTCATGCAATTTTCAGAAAATGTTCAAGAATGTCGCGTGGTCCAAAATTCCCTTTGTTTATAGACGAATTACCCGGGGCTTATTCTTTTATAATCGCCACATTTGCTAAAGATATGAATGCATCTGCTTGTAAATTAATTTTCGAGACAACGGTGTTTGCGCCTCCGAATAAGAAAAACAATATATTTACAAATTTCCTTAAATGGTGAGATTCAACGGTCCATCAGCCATGAAAAACTAAAACATAATTCTCAATAAGCGGGAGAATTCGACATAACCATTTTTTTTAACTTTTATAATTAGATCGCTTCAGGATAAAGGCAGGGGTCACGGACGATTATAAATCCTAAACAGCATCAATGGGCGAAAAAATCTGACAGTCCGTAAGAGAAAATAAAGGTGACACACAAAATTTGTTGTTAAATTTAAAACCCTCCTCGTTTTGACAATGGACTGAAGAAAATACCAATTTTTGAATTGTCAAGCATAAAGTCCATAAAAAATTGTCATTAAATCTCATTATGAAGGGCCAGCAACGCGGACCGGGGTCTGCTAGTTATAAATAAAATTAAATTATTTATTTATTTATTATTTTTTTTTTGAAATAGAGTGTGAAAGGTTGAGTATACCCTCGTTAGCCTAAAGGGAGGAGAATATATCTATCCTATTTGGTTCCAGGAAAAACAGGTCACAACGCAACAACAGGCCTGCTCTGGTGTAAGTGTCTGACGTTTTAATCGAACCTTTGTTTAACCTATACTACTTCTAATAATATGTAATTTTTAATCACTATGTGAATTTGAACTTTACGATGATTAATCAGTTAATTATTATTTGCTGTTCTATAAAACATGCCTAACACCTGTTTATAGAATAGATATAAAAAGGTGGATTTTAATGTTTTTCTTTATTTAAAAATTAAAAATATCACAGTATACATATTTATGCTAAAGATCTCTTTTTCATTGCCAGCTGCATACCGTTAACGGAACGCAAAACAATGTTTACTGTCGGCTGTACAGGTTCACCCATTGGCAGAAGTTCAAAATTATGCAGAATTTTAGCCAGAGATAATTTCATTTCATACATTGCAAACTTTTGGCCAATACAGTTACGTGGCCCGGCGCTAAATGGTATGGAATTAAAATTATATTCTGGACTTATGTCGGCAAAACGTTCTGGTCTAAAAACTTCAGGATCTTTAATAAATTTAGGATCATTAAGAGCAAGAAAAATATTTAAGATAAATTCGGTGCCAGCTGGTATGGTACCATTGCCTATGCGGGAATGGGCTAAAATGGGAAAAGATGAGAAGGAAATATAAGAAATAAATTTAATTTTCAAGAATTCTCAAATTGCTCTTACTATAATGAAAATCAGTCTTTATTTCTCTTCCTATTATGGGTACAGCTGGATACATGCGCAACGATTCTCGTATAACCCATTCCATATATTTCATATCATTTAAATTCATTAATGTGAATGGTGTTGATAAATCACTGCCATAGACTTGATGAATTTCAGCTAAAAGTTTATTTTGTACTCGAGGATTTCTGGCCAATAAATAAAGGGTAAAACTGAGGGCCGTAGCAGTTGTGTCATGGCCTTCGAACATAAATGTATCGACTTCCTCTCGGATATCTTCATCTGTTAGCGGTTTGCCATCTATAGTCGACTGCAACAATACATCCAATAGAGCGGAACGTTTTTTGAAACCAACATCATTTTCAGTGCTGCTTTCGTCTGATTGTTGGCCGCTGCTTTTTAACAGGGTTTCACGTCTTTCTTCAATAACTTTTTTGGTAAAGTCACGCATTATCTTTATGAGTTGTATTTCACGTAGTTTCTTTCGTGGATGCAATATAGTGTAGACCAAGCTATTATTGAGATGTATTCTAACGAATTTCCAAGCAGATAATTCAGTCATTCTGAAATAATAAAAATATAGTACAAATTTGGAATATTTTGTTTTCATCAAGTTAAGAATATTTAACTCACTCGCTGACGGCCTTTGTATACAGGACATTTTCATTCGTTTGTGCATGAACCGGAGTACCCATGGCCGTTTCAGCAATGATATCCAGGGTATAACACGACATCAATGGATAAACATCAAATGCTGTCTTACCATCGGCCTTTGCTGCTAAATTGTCCATTAAAACTTTCGATTGGCGATTGAAAACTTGTAGAAAATCTTCTAATATTTTAAAATGGAATGCTGGGGTTATGATCTTACGACGTGAATGCCATTTTTTGCCATCGCTGAACAGCAGACCAACACCCAACCAATTCTTAAGCAAACCATATAACCTTTGTTTGGAAATGTGTGTACTACTGCTGAGAATTTGTTCATTTAGTTCTGCATCAGATGAACCAATTAGAAGACGATTGAAGGCCCATATACGCATTATTGAGCCATGTTTTTTCTTATATTCCTGTGAGACCTCATATGTATCTGCAATATATTCAATGTCATAAAGCTTATTTTCTTGTAATAATTTCGAAAAATAATATTACTTCTGGGATTGATTTTCAATATAAACTCCAAGCATCCCACTATGGGTATTGCCGTTGGCCCAGGTATGTTGCTGACAGCATCTCGTTTACTCTTTGTCGACTTATGCAATTGATATGCCCAACAAGTGAGGAAAAACAACACGAATGCCAACAAATACATCCTTTCCAATGAAAATCAAATCTTAACTAAGCTACGCAAACTGCAAGCAATCGAAATGAACTCCCCAAATGGACTGCATGCTAATCTAATCGTGTCACATTTAGCTAATTTAAATGTTAATCTATTATTTAATATTCTATAGTCAAGAAATATGAATTTGAAGTTGTATTTGAACGCCATAAATGATATTTAAAAATAACTTCTAAGTAAATATTAAGGTGAAATAGCGCTTTTCGAGTACGCAGAAAACATTTGTTCTAACGCTGTTTTTTTGGCAGCATTATCTTGTAAATATATTGCTGATTTTTTTATGGGATCTGACCGGGATTATTGAACATTTTTTAGTATTCATTCATCAGTTATTAACTCGTCAGCTGCTAGTATATATTTAAAAGAAAGTGCAAGCTTAAAGGAAATGAAATACAATTTTTAAAATTTTTAGTAATGGAATAGTGAATCCTTTTTAATAATATTACCTATTGTAATCCTTATGTAAACTTTCAATAATACTATGCGACACGAAAATAACTAACCATATTTTATTACCGCAGCGTGATAGAAAACCAAAAATAAGAAGACACGTGTCCCGGGGTTTCTCCTTATCACATCAAATTTCATGGTTATGGTCCCAAAGACCTGAGGCCTTGATGTCAAAAGGGATCATTTGTCTACTAAACCGCTAAGAATTTGGATTCACTCGTGGAAGCAAAGTTGAAGCTCTCGTCTTAAAGAATAATTATTGTGAACACGTAAAATCTATTCAACCTCATCTTCAAGGTCAAAATCGTCATGGTCAAAATTCCCATATACTTTTTTCTCGGGATTTAGTCTACAGATATCTAACCGATCAAAAATTGAGGCAAACAATCAACAACAAAAATGTACCTTAGATTTCACTAAACAACTTTCTAGAACATACTAAATAGCAAAACAATTGCGATTTTTTCCTCTTTTCTCGATTTCTGCTCCATAGATACACAACCGTTCAAAATTCAAGAGAACAATCAACCACAATATGATATATCAAATATCAGTAAACAACTTTTTGGAGCATACGAACTGAACTATCTATGAACGGTTCTTAACCGTGAAAATAGCAAAACAAAAACTTTTGTAAATATGCGATTTTTATACTTTTTTCTCCGATTTCGGTCCATGATACCGAACCGCCCAAAAATTAGGGATGCGGTCAACTACAAAAATGTACCTAAGGTTTCAGTAAACAACTTTCTAGAACATATAAATTCTTTAAGCTGAAATTCACTAACAAATAAATTATTTTTAACGTTTGCCCCTTATCGGGCCTGGAAATAACAAACTGTTTAAAAATCTAGGTAATTTGAAAGCTTTGTTATATACGGACCCGAACATGTAATACTGATCTGAAATAATCGAATTTTGAGCTTGAAGAACCGTTCCTAGAATCTTCATATGTTCTAGAAAGTCGTTTACTGAAATCTAAGGTACATGTTTGTAGTTGACAACATTCTTAATTTTTCGGGGTTTCGTGGGCCAGAATCGAAGAAAAAAGTATAAAAACCGCGTTTTATACCCTCAGCCTTTAGGTTAGAAGGGTATATGCACTTTGATACGAAAAATGTCTGTCTGGTTTGTGCGCTCGACAACTCTCGAACAGTTCAACCGATTCGACCCAAATTTTGGGTATCGTAATATTTTGTCCAAACTTAGTTTAAGTTCGAAGATGGGTCATATCGGTCGACTCCTTCTGGTACCTCCCCCACAAAAGTTAAAAATTTTTCTGTAAAGTGGTCTGATGGTTTGCAATTTTTTCGGTAAGTTTTCCTTGCGGCTCCCTTTATGACGGTACAATTTTTTTCTTGCGGAAGTCCATACTTCCTGAGATATTGGCCTAAAAGCTCCAAGATACCCTGACGGCACCAACCAAAATGGCAAATCCGCAAGAAAATCCAAGAGAAAAAAATATGTTTGATCCAACAATATTCCAAGAGCAAAATATGTATTGTTAACATATTGTTGGATTCCTCATGTAGTATTGTAAATCCAAAAATAGTTTGTGTCAACTGAACAATATTTCTCTCTTTTCTTCGAAAATTTGTTTCTCTTCTCTCGCTATTCGATGCCGTGTTGAAAAAACAATTTTGGTGAGTTGTGGTGTGTTTGTATGACATACTGCCTTTACCTTTGTTTTTGTGTGTATGTACTTGTGAGACTCTTGTTTTTATTTGTTTCTGTTTTGTTTCATTCTTCTTTCCTTTTCATGTTTGTTATGGTGTTTAATTATTCCTTATGTTGTGGTGGGTTCTTGTGGCTTTTTGTTTGTCTTTGTTGTCAGCCAATGCAGCAAACCATGTATTGTGTTCATCAATGATTGCAATATTATACGCGACATTTATATCCAAGTTATGCGAAAAGTGTATATGAGAAGTATATGCACTCAAATCAAAAATTTCTGGGCTGGTTTTCTGTATTGACAATCATTTTTGTAAACAAAATTAGATTATGATAGTTCCTACAATCGGTATTGTTAACGATTTTAACAATATTGCGGAAATTCGAAAGTTGTTTTTGTTTTCTATGTTTGGAACAAAAGATGGTATTTTTGGATTTGGATTACAATGTTTGAACAAAACAAATACATTTTTGGAACCAAAACATATATTTTTGTTCCAACAAAAGCGAAAAATATTTTTTCTCTGCGTGTAGTTTACATTTTTGTGTTTAATTCTTTCTTTCCGCTATCCATGGATCTTCTTTTTTTGCGCATGTTGTTTCCGATTATATTTTTTGTGACATCTTTTATGCATTTTTTTTA
This sequence comes from Musca autumnalis, assembly GCF_047663935.1. Lineage (NCBI taxonomy): Eukaryota > Metazoa > Arthropoda > Insecta > Diptera > Muscidae > Musca > Musca autumnalis. The sequence goes on from NW_027411977.1 coordinate 54,711,998, forward strand.
CTTGGTTCCATAGGTTTTCGACATTACATATTGTTGCATTTATTTCAGTGAGATCGGCATTTAATTGTTCCTTTATCGTTTGTTTCGTTAATGGGTCATTCAGTTTTTCAATATTGATTCTTGGTTCCGGCTTTTTCTTGCGAATAGTAGCAAGTTTAATTCTTAAATTGCACATTGAACGGTTATGGTCTGAGGGGACATCAGCAACAGGATAGGTAGAACATTTTGACACACACGTACAGTACCTCTTATTTATCAAAATGTAGTCTATTTGGTTTCTTACTATGTTGCCATTATTATCCTGAGGTGATTTCCACGTATAAAGTCGCTTTGGGTGAAGACAAAATAATGTGTTGGTGATTGAACGGGGAATGTTTATTATCATCAACGTGTGCCTTAACCAAATTTAAATGGAAGGTGCTTACACCTGTGAAGTTTTTGCAGATTCTGAAACTACAATGCGCATAGATGAGAAATATCAAGAAACAAAAAAATCGCCGGAGTGATTTTCAAATAAATCGCGAATTAAGTTCACATTTTTAGGGGTTTTTAGGTTTTCACGATTTTGCTTGGAAACCGCGAGTCCTATGTAAATGGGCCTACAGAAAATGTTGTAGCTGTGAAAATTCTCAACTAGATTGACCCGTATGATAGGTTTTACCGTTTTTGAGATATAGAAGTTCAAACTGAGACAATACACTGACTGTATTGCCTCCTTATAAAACAACATCATGCTCAGTGTCCCTTAACTAACTTTTGATGAAAACCGCTTACACATGAGAAGATTTCGCGGATTCTGAAACAGCAATGTTCATAGATAAGAAAAATAAAAGAAACAGAAAAAATTGATGGAGGGATTTTTAAATAAATCGCGATCAAAATTCACAATTTTAGGGTTTTTTTAGGTTTTCACGATTTTTCTTGGAAACCGCAAGTCGTATCGAAATGAGTCTAAAGAAAATGTTGTAGCTGTGAAAATTTTCTGTAGGTTTTACCATTTTTGAGATATGGAGGTTCAGTTCAAATTTTTAGGTTTTTATCTTAAGTCTTCAAGATTTTGCTTGGAAACCGCAAGTCATATTAAAATGGGACTAAAGAAAATGTTGTAGCAGTGAAAAATTTTCTACAAGATTGGATGATTTACTTTTCCTAGGTTGTACCATTTTCAAGATACACTCCACGTCAGTAGAATAGAACACCTAAATTTTTGTTAATGTTAGCCTATTTATCCCAAAACGAATGAATCTGCGTTTTTAATCTTGTGGGGATTTAAAGTCTATGATGTTCCGTATCAAACACATTAAAGATTATGTTTCTAGCTCTTCGCGAAATGATTTTCTGATCAATTTTCCGATATTACTATGAAAAATAGGCATTTATTTTTGGTCATCAGGATAGAACAGTCATTTTATTTTCGCGAATTTTTGAGATATTAACGCCGAACTTTCTTTCAGTCGATAAAGCAAGGCTTTCTAATTATTTTCACCAAAGAAGACCTATAAATAATTCCGCGAACACCGAAATAACAGCGTAAAAGGATTTAAAATGACAGATAATTGAAACATCTCGGAATATCAATAGGATTCGCACAGTAATGTCATATTTCTGCACAATAAGATAGAATATGACACAGACAACCTCCACGGATACAATCGAGTGCATTGGATGCTGAAAATATGGAATATTTTCAAGATAATTATAAAAACTTCAAAATTTCTTATAAAAATCTAGATGTTTTCTTCAATAAAATGATTTTTCCGCGAACAAGTCCGCCGTTTAAAGGTTTGGAAATATGCTCCAGGTTTAGAGGAAGATAATCTGACATGAAGACAACCGCTATTTTAATACACTGAGGGAAATTTTATCACTTGTTCAAATTGAACACAACTTTTGGACTTTGAATTTTATATGTGTTCTTATTTCGGTGTCCGCGATTGTTCTCAACAGTGTTATGTTACAATATAAATGGACTAGGTTATGCTCTCCATATGGGATTTTACGATTTAGTAGTTTTTTAACTGAATTCACATATGTAAAAGCCCCGTTTTCGCGGGAAAACACAGTCATGGAAATTGAGGTTTTAGGTTTCGTATGTTGCTTTCAAAAAGTACTTAAATTTCTCTCAGTGTAATAAAATAGCGGTTGTTTTCATATCAGATTATCTTCCTCTAAATCTGGAGCATATTTCCAAACCTTTAAACGACGGACTTGTTCGCGGAAAAATCATTTTATTGAAGAAAACATCTAGATTTTTATAAGAAATTTTGAAGTTTTTATAATTATCTTGAAAATATTCCATATTTTCAGCATCCAATGCACTCGATTGTATCCGTGGAGGTTGTCTGTGTCATATTCTATCTTATTGTGCAGAAATATGACATTACTGTGCGACTCCTATTGATATTCCGAGATGTTTCAATTATCTGTCATTTTAAATCCTTTTACGCTGTTATTTCGGTGTTCGCGGAATTATTTATAGGTCTTCTTTGGTGAAAAATAATTAGAAAGCCTTGCTTTATCGACTGAAAGAAAGTTCGGCGTTAATATCTCAAAAATTCGCGAAAATAAAATGACTGTTCTATCCTGATGACCAAAAATAAATGCCTATTTTTCATAGTAATATCGGAAAATTGATCAGAAAATCATTTCGCGAAGAGCTAGAAACATAATCTTTAATGTGTTTGATACGGAACATCATAGACTTTAAATCCCCACAAGATTAAAAACGCAGATTCATTCGTTTTGGGATAAATAGGCTAACATTAACAAAAATTTAGGTGTTCTATTCTACTGACGTGGAGTGTATATAAGTTTAATTTGGGAAATTGCAGTAATGACATTGTTTTATAAGGAGGCGATACAGTCAGTGCATTGTCTCAATTTGAACTTCTATATCTCAAAATCGGTAAAACCTACGAAAATATCATAAAGGTCAATCGTGTGGAGAATTTTCACAGCTACATTTTCTTTAGGCCCATTTACATAGGACTCGCGGTTTCCTAGCAAAATCGTGAAAATACAAAGAACCCCTACAAACGTGAACTTAAATCGCGATTTATTTGCAAATCCCTCTGGCGATTTTTTTTGTTTCTTGATATTTCTCTTCTATGAGCATTGTAGTTTCAGAATCTGAAAAAACTTCCTAGGTGTAAGCGCCTTCCATTTAAATTTGGTTAAGGCACACCGTGTTGAACTTCATCATTTCAGGAAATTTGTAAATATATAGTTTTTCTTAATAGGGGAGATACCGTGTCAACTTCGAATTTCATGTCTACTTGTACCACCCCAGCAAACCAATCGTACCGATATCTTAAAGAAATCGGAACAAATTTCGGACGTTACGTCCGATATCTGATCCGAAATCGTAACGATATCTTAACGAAAGTTGTATGAAGTGGTTGACATAACTTCGGAACGAAATGTCGGAGCGAAATCGGATCGATTTCGGTCAGAATTCGTAACGAAATTGGAAGAAAATCCTTGGGAAATTCGGAATTCGAATTTCTTCCTCCGAATTTTCGTACAGATTTCTGAACGATTTCGGAATAATGTCGTATGAAAATCTGAGGTACCTTCCGAACTTTCGTAAAGATTTCTGAATAATTTTGGAATAATTTCGTTGATTATCGAAGGAAAAATTTTTTCTCTGATGCCTCTATTGATAAATTTTCTTTGTTATGTTTTTTATTGGAAGATTATAATTTCAAAGATATCTAATGATTTTCACTGTTGTTATCATTTCGTAGTTATAGTAAAACAATGTAAACTTTGTGTACGAATATGTTGAGTCTATCAGCACTAGCTTGAATTATTATATGTTGCATTTATATTTAAAATATTAAAAAAATGTATATGCGAATTTTATAACCAACCATTTTGTTTTTCTATAATAAACTAAAATGTTGCTTGTTTGATATATACAAAAGGTGGTTGTTGTGCGAAAGGAAATTTGTAACGAATTTGTAACGAAATCGGAAGAAAAACATTAGCAAATTCGAAGGGAAATTTACTTCCGAAATTTTCTCCGAAATCGGAACGAAATCTGAACGAATTCCCCTACGAAAAATCGTATAGAAATCGATCCGAAATCTGAACGATTTTGCTTCCGAAATTGTTTCGATATGTCGGACATCCGACATTTGGTTTGCTGGGACGGCACATTCCTCAAAATTTTATGAAAATAGGTTCGTTGGTTTTCGAGATATAACGAGAAAGAACATTTGATCGTGGGCGCAACCACCATTGTCTCGAAAATTAATTTGCAAGCTGATGCATTCATAAGTTTAGCAAATATAGCGATTATAAAGCAATATGCCCCCGAAATTCATCAGCAAATATGTACATATGGCGAAAAACAAAAATCCTTTGCAATTCCATTTGAAAAAAATTAAAAAATTTTTTTGCGAGCACATCTACAATTTTTGGCATAGAGGTTAAGAAAAAGATTCTGGTTTCAAATCTGTTCGCGTTCACAAAATTGGACGATGCGCGCAAAAGTTATGGCGGTTTTTATTCTCATACACGCAGAGAAAAAAATATGTTTGATCCAACAATATTCCAAGAGCAAAATATGTATTGTTAACATATTGTTGGATTCCTCATGTAGTATTGTAAATCCAAAAATAGTTTGTGTCAACTGAACAATATTTCTCTCTTTTCTTCGAAAATTTGTTTCTCTTCTCTCGCTATTCGATGCCGTGTTGAAAAAACAATTTTGGTGAGTTGTGGTGTGTTTGTATGACATGCTGCCTTTACCTTTGTTTTTGTGTGTATGTACTTGTGAGACTCTTGTTTTTATTTGTTTCTGTTTTGTTTCATTCTTCTTTCCTTTTCATGTTTGTTATGGTGTTTAATTATTCCTTATGTTGTGGTGGGTTCTTGTGGCTTTTTGTTTGTCTTTGTTGTCAGCCAATGCAGCAAACCATGTATTGTGTTCATCAATGATTGCAATATTATACGCGACATTTATATCCAAGTTATGCGAAAAGTGTATATGAGAAGTATATGCACTCAAATCAAAAATTTCTGGGCTGGTTTTCTGTATTGACAATACTTTTTGTAAACAAAATTAGATTATGATAGTTCCTACAATCGGTATTGTTAACGTTTTTAACAATATTGCGGAAATTCGAAAGTTGTTTTTGTTTTCTATGTTTGGAACAAAAGATGGTATTTTTGGATTTGGATTACAATGTTTGAACAAAACAAATACATTTTTGGAACCAAAACATATATTTTTGTTCCAACAAAAGCGAAAAATATTTTTTCTCTGCGTGTATAAAGAAAAAATATTTAAAAATATCTTATTTGTTGTTATGAGAAAATTTATGGATAAATCGTTAACAGCATTCCATATCTATTCGTAGATGTTTAAATAGTTATTAAATCTATTATTATTTTCGCGGAAAATCAACAAATAGTACAAAAAATTTTAAGAAAATCCAAATTATCCTGTCCCAGTTTCCGTACAAACACTTAAAAATAAATTAAAAAATATATGCGGAATCTAGACAATGCGTATAAAAATATGATACCAAATTTATAGAGATTGGGTACATAAATTGCATATTATAGCAACAACAAAAGAGAAAAACTTATTGTTGAAAAATATTGTTGCAAATATATTTTTTGGTTTGATTCGAAAAATTAAAAAAAATATTTGGGAGTTCTCCAACTATTTCGCTAAAATCCCATACAATAATTAATGTGTACTACTAAAACTTCATCAAGAAATATGGTTTACCATCGTGAAAGCTTATTTGCTTACTGTGATAACTTGTGAGGATAGGACATTAAGAGTAATATTGAAATTACAATCATTCAAAAAATGTGTAAATTAAAAAGCCTATTATTCGCGAATAAGTTAAAATCAGTTGATGCGCATCCGTTTTTGGATACAGCGAATCAATCTCTTTCAATATTTATGCATATTTCGATGTTTCACTCTGCGGTCAAAGTGTGCCGCCAGTTGCATCACACAATGCAAAAAACATTAAAGTGGGTAAAAATCGCGCAATTTGCATACGATTTTGATGCGCATCCGGTTTCAGTAGCACCCATCAAAAATATGTTTATCTACACATATTTCAATCAGATTATTCAAGAACCGCGGATGTGCCTCCACTTTCTATTTTTGGTAAAAATCCTATATTACTCGCGAATCTCTGTAATTTATGACATGCGTTTTCGCAAATATTGTAATCGCGTATAAAGGATTCCATTTACGTAAAAATATTTAAAGAAAATCGCGGTTTAGTACGCGGATTTGTCAAAATAAATTTTTGCTGATTTTCCTATTTTCAGGGTATCTATATCCGAGGTTTTAGTGGATGGATTCGATCGCGGATGGGCTCATTAGATCCGTCGCGTAAAAAAACTAAATTCACGCGGGGTACAAAGGAAATTGAATGACACTTGTAAATTTTAAAAGCTAAAAATAGGTTTTTTAAAAAAATCACACATCAAATATTGGACTTTAGACTCCAATTACTAGGATGCTGTAAGGAGCACACTCATGAGATAAGCCATAAACGACGTAAAATCACGAGTTTTATAATCCTATTATGAGTTTGGAATATTATCTTGTTGCGCGTCCGGATTATTAAAAAAATTCAAAAAACCCCAAAATTCCGGCTTCAAAATGTCAGCATCAATTTTAGGTGGATGTAGTGGATATATCGAAAAATGATACACCAGTATCATATTGCCCATGAAGTATTCTTTGAGTCTTTCTTTGGGCATATGTCTATAAAATGTAAGGTTAAGCCAGAAATCGGAATGGAGCATAAAAAACTTGTTTGCTTCAACCCATTTTTACCTATTTTTCTACATTGATGCCAACACAGCTTCCACTTAAATTAATTTTAATGGTCGATATTATGGGATCCCTCCTAAAACACATAATTTAAAAGAATGTTTATCATACTATATAGAATATGCTAACATTCCGCGAATTCTGAATGGGTGAAACTCGGATTCATCGATTGTAAAACATTTTTGTTTTTCGCCATATATAGCATTTTGGACCACGGGACATTCCTGAAATTTTTTGAGAATTTTATGAAATTAGGTTCAGTAGTTTTGAAAAAATAATATATTGAAAAGAGTGGCGGTGGTCATCAGTTTTCACGATATAACATATTTAAAAAAGTGGGCGTGGTCCGGTATTTTGGCTCCAAAGAAGGGCGTGGGAAAGTAAAGAAGGGCGTGGGAAAGTACCCACCTCCTTTAATATTTATGGAGTATATATTGTCGGGGCAAACCTTCAATAACTGCTGCAAATTTCATGAAAATCGGTTCAGTAGTTTTGGAGATATAACATATTTAATAAAAATAGGTAAAAAAAACTTTTTAAGTTAAACGGTTTTATGTTAAACATACATTGCAATGTTTAAGATAAATGTACTAAAAACCAAAAAATAATAAAATAGATACAGTCGTGGGAATTATAAACATATGCATAGACTAGACTAAAATAAAACCGTGGGCACGTCAATTGTCTACAATCGTTGATTAAAATGTTTTTTTTTTGTAATGTTACACTATAATTAGGCAGTTGTTCAACCGACAACGATGAACGTGTGATAAGTATGGCTAGAATGTGGAAACAAGCTAGCAAGCTCGATTATAAGCGAGTTTTAGGGTTTCATAGTGGTGAGCGAGTAGTACTTTGTCGATTAAAGACAAACTACGAGCAGTGAAACGATTCCTCGCCAGCCAGCAGTGTGAATGTCCAACGATAAACTAGTTGAAACATCTCTTTTATTTACATGGAGTGTATAACTATTGGAATTTCCATGAGCAAGAAAATAGTAAGTTATTTCCTCACCGTCTGCGGGCCAACTGCCTAACGACGAATTAAACGATTCTTCTATCGCACATTAAGTCGATAATTTGTAGACAATTGACGTGCCCAACGGTTTTATTTTAGTCTAGTCCAGGCATGACCAAAAAGAGAACGGAGAAAATGTGAATGAATTCAAAATATTGGCAACTTATAACAGTGTGTTAGTAAGTGTGTATTCACGCAAGCTGTAAAACAATAACAAATAAAAATATTTGTTCTCTTTTGTACGCTCTTTCTGTGCATTCGGGTCGTGTGCGTGTAAATTGCCGAAAATCATCGGCACCGCCGTGCCAAATGTGACCACGCTTGGTCTAGTCTATGCATATGTTTATAATTCCCACGACTGTATCTATTTTATTATTTTTTGGTTTTTAGTACATTTATCTTAAACATTGCAATGTATGTTTAACATAAAACTGTTTAACTTAAAAAGTTTTTTTACCTAGTTTTATTTTCTAGTTTTTAGTTTTTATTTCGCATTCTGTTTAATTCATTTAGTGCTTCTTTATTGCAAGGTTTCTTGCCCGTTAGTTTATTGCAGTCCCACTCCTCCATACGTAGTCCCTGCAAAGATCTTACTCTACTAAGAGCCACGTAGGCTTGACCTTCTTCAAACAGTTTCGCACCTAAGTATACGACTGCGTGATCCACAGTGCTGCCCTGTATTTTATGTATTGTAGAAGCCCATGATAGTATTAAAGGCAACAGACATCTGTGTGTATCGCTCCCGTCGTTTTGTTAACCTGGCTTCATATTCTTTAGGTGTTTCTGACGCTATCATCTGTGTGTATCGCTCACGTTGCTTTGTTAACCTGGCTTCATATTCTTCAGGCGTTTCTGACGCCGTCATTTGTGTATATCGCTGACGTTGCTTTTTTAACCTGGCCTCATATTGCTCAGGTGTTTTTGACGCTAATTGTTCCCGTCGTTTCTGTAATCGACTATTTCTATCACCTTCACTTTCTTTAGCTCGTTTTGCTTTATACTTTTCTTTCGCTTTTTGAAGCCTTCGTTTACGTTGTGTTGCAGTTTCTGTTTTATTTGTGTTTGTATTTTTTATATTTTTTTACCATTTTGTTCCCACGAGTAATGGACATTTAAACGGTCGACCCCCCAGAGGTCCAATAAAGGGGCAAGGCTATGTACAACAATATGCGCCTGAGTCTTGAGGGGAAAACGCTAACGACATATCATTTTTATTCACCCTAATGCCATACAGTTCTCGGCGCGTTTTAACCTTTCACCTTAACTTGGGTGGTGTACCGCTAACGACTTATCATTTTTTGCTACCCTAACGCCACACAGTCCTCAATACCATAAAAAATCTTGACTTGGGTGGTGGATTCAGGCTGGATTAATCAGATACCTAAGTTACAGATTCAATTTCTAAATTTAAATCTTAATTATACGCCATTTAGTGGCTGCGCCCATCTTAAATATTGAGTTTGTATAGTGCACTGTATTCTTCTTGTCAAGCCCTTTTATTTGATACCCATATTGGTGGGATTGATAACAAATTGATATCAGCCATTTGGTAGCGGCGGCCATCTTAGATTTCAATTTTGCATAGTAAATTGTATTCTACTTGTTGAGACCTTTCATTTGATACCCATGTTGATGGGATATCATTTGATACCCATGTTGATGGGATTAATAAAACCTAAGTTATCCGCCATTTTGTACAGGCCGCCATCTTGGATTTTAATTTTATATAGTACATTGTATTCTACTGGTTGAGCACTTTCATTTGACACCCATATTGATGGGATTGATAAAACCTACGTTATCCGCCATTTTGTAGCGGCCGCCATCTTGGATTTCAATTTTTTATAGTATATTGTATTCTGCTTGTTGAGCCCTTTCATTTGATACCCATATTGATGGGATTAATAAAACCTACGTTATCCGCCATTTTGTAGCGGCGGCCATCTTGAATTTATAATGATAATGAATAAACATAATTGTATTGTCACCAAAATCCAAAGTGTATACAAAATTTCAGATTAATCGGTTGACAGGAGAGAATTTGAATTACTAAATTTGACACAACAATAAATAATAAATAAAACAAACGGGGTGAGCTAAATAAAACCATTTAAAAAGGTAAGCGTGGTCGGGTCTTTAGGCCCAAAAGAAGTACTTAGATTCTAAATAAATTCGCAAATTTTCAAACCGATACATTCGTTATTATTGCAATTGTAGCGTTTTTTAAATATCAAATAAAATATGCAGCCTATTTTCACCGGGAGCCATCCCCACACATTCCCTGAAAATTTCAGTAAAATCGATTCAGTAGTTTTGTAGATGTAACATATTTAACAAAGTGCGCGTTGTCAAGCCTTTGGGTCCAAAATAAGTACGTAAGATCGGAGACACAACCACAATTATCTTGCAAATTAATTTCCAAACCGCTACTTACTTACTTAGCTGGCCCATTATAGAACATTTGTTCCATAGACCGAACTAAGAAAAAAAATCCTATTCTCTCTGTTTAGTGCTTCCCTTTCTGGAATACCGCGCCTTGTCATCTCTTCATCTACTTATTTGCGCCATCTATTCTTTGGCCTGCCAATTCTGCGTGCACCGCCATGTGGCTCGAATTTATACGCCTTTTTAGCCGATTCATCATCGCTCATTCTTATTATATGGCATAGCTAGCGGAAAGAACTAAGATTGTTTTTCTATTCATTGAAAATCATCATTCGATAATTAATACTCAACGTGCAAACAGAAGATTTTATGGTGTAAGAACTGCTCCAACGGGTCCAACCATTCGTTCGTTGGTGAATAATTTTGCTGAATATGGGACTGTCGGAGATTCAAGACGTACGGGCAGACCTCGAACTGGCAGATCGGCCGAAAATATTGATGCTGTGCGACAGAGCGTCGAAGAAAATCCGGAGACATCAACGAGAAGACGATCTTTCCAGTTGCAACTTTCTGACCGCATTCTTCGGCGAATTTTAAAACACCTCTTCCCTTACAAAATCCAACTAGTCCAAAAACTAAATCCTAAGGACTTCGTATTGCTCTTGGAATATGCTAGAGCAGTTTTAAATCTCGTTGATCAAAATGAAATTTTTTTTGTCAAATTTAATGATGACCGACAAAGCGCATTTTCACTTGAACGGTTTCGTAAATAAACAAAACAACAGATTTTGGGGATCCCAAAATCCCAAAAATCTTCATCAGAAATCTTTACACGCAATTCGTGTTACCGTTTGGTGTGGCATTGCCGCCCAAAAAGTTTACGGTCCTTTTTTTTGAAAACGATCAAGGTGTATGTGAAACTATAAATGGAGAACGTTACAGAGTAATGCTACAAAATTTTTTATTTCCGCAACTGCCACCAAACGCCAATATACGGTTACAACAAGATGGTGCAACAGCTCATACAGCCCGTGCAACGATGGACTTATTAAGACAACAATTTCCAAATCGGATAATTTCTAAAAACGGCGATTTGAGATGGCCACCACGATCGCCAGATTTGACTGCACCGGATCTTTTCTTGTGGGGCTATCTCAAAGACAAAGTTTATGTGAATAAGCCCCAAACCTTGCAGCAACTAAAGGACAACATTCAAGAAGAAATTGATCGTATACCTCAAGAAACACTCAACAAAGTTATGGAAAATGCCATAAAAAGAGCACATTTTTGCGTTAGAGAAAACGGTACTCATTTAACTGATATTATTTTTCATAATTAATGTAAAAAATAACATAAAATAAACTTTCTTTTTATCATAAATTTTTTTGTTTTTTTCATTCCATTCAATAGTTATTAAAAAAAAAAACAAATCATATAGTTACTTTAGCCGCACCCTGTATCAGCACGGGTAGTATCAGTGTTTTGTAAAGCGTTATTTTTATTTGACGAGCTGTGGCTTTGTTTTTGAAGTGCTTACTTATGCCAAAGTAGCATCTGTTGGCCAATACAATTCTTCTTTTTATTTCACAACTGATGTCGTTTGTTGTGTTTACGGTGGTGCCGAGGTATACGAAGTCATTTACTACCTCAAAATTAGGAACCAACTACAACAGTTGGTCCGATCTCAATGGACAAAAAGGTGGTAGGTGTCGATCTGCATCTCTTGGGTCTTCTCCAGGATTTGCGCAGAGTAAGTATCTGGTCAATGGTGGACTTGCCAGGTCTAAAGCCGCATTGATACGGTCCAATTATTTCGTTGACCATGGGCTTAAGTCGTTCGCACAATATCCCTGGTACTATCTTGTAGGCGATAGGGAGAAAACTTATGCCCCTAAAGTTGGAGCATAAAGTCTTATCTCCTTTGTTATGGACGGGACACAGGATGCTCAGGTTCCAATCGTCGGGTACTCGTTCTTCCTGCCAGATGGAGCTAACTAGCTGATGCATACACCTTATCAGCGTGTCGCCTCCGGTTTTAAACAGCTCGGCTGGTAGGCCTTCAGTTCCTGCTGCCTTATTATTCTTCAGCCGGTTTATTGCTGTCTTTACCTCATCGTGACTGGGCGGTATACATTCAATACCATCTTCTGGGATTGAATCTGTGGTATCTTCGTCGACTTCGCTACTATTGGATACTAACAGTTTGGAAAAATGTTCTTTCCATATCCTTAGCACACTATCTGTATCAGTTACCAGATCACCTTGCTGGTCTCTACAGGAGGATGTGCCAGTTCCAAAGCCATCAGTTTGATGTTTCACTCTTTGGTAGAATTTTCGGACTTCATTCTGTCTTCTGTACATCTCGATTTGTTCACACTCCCGCTTTTCCATCTCTCTCTTTTTCCTGCGAAAAGACGTGTCTCCTCTCTCCTTTTCTCCCGATACCTTTATCGTGCGCTACGCGTTGCTACTGATTGTAAAATAGTCCTATATGCCGCATTTTTCTCTTCAGTAGCAGCACGACACTCCTGGTCATACCATGGATTCCTTGGTGGAGGTCTCTGGTATCCAAGTACTGATTTTCCGGCTGTTTGCATGGAGTGGGCAATTGTTTGCCATTGTCGTGATATGTTATCGGGACGAGGAGTGCTTTGATTAAGCAGTTGGGCCAGTTGAGTGGAATATGCTGTGGCTATCTGTTGTGATTGCAGTTTACCGATGTCCAACTTCCGTGTTGTGTCTGTTCGCACTTTGTTTGCTACCTTTGCTGCAACAAGGTAGTGGTCCGAGTCTATGTTTGCATCTTGGAACGATCGTACATCCAACACGCTTGATGCATGTCTTCCATCTATCACAACGTTATCAATTTGATTTCTTGTTATTTGATCCGGCGACGCAAGGTGCCCTTATGAATATTGAGATGCTTAAATCTGGTACTGCTAACTGCCATGTTTCTTGCAGCTGCAAAGTCTATCAGCCTCCAAACAGCTACATTCGTACTTATTATAAATATAGCATGTTTAGAAAATAGGGTAGAGGAGAAGTTCCCCGCCCGCTCTGAAATTCAACTAAATTTGTAGCCTATTTCTACCGGGGGCAATCGGTTCAGTAGTTTTTGTAGAAAAGATAAAAATTGAAAAAAGTGGGCGTTACATAAATACCTTAAGGTTATGGCGAACGTTTCACAAAAAGAATTATCCAAATCGGTCCAGCCGTTCTCAACTGATGCCATTACCAACGAAAGACATTTGATTTTTATTTGTAAAGAAGATATTGCATTTTTAAAGAAATAGGGAATAGGAGAAGTACCCCGCACTTTCCGAAATAACTAATATTGTAACTAAATTTAGGCTACAAATTTTTTACCATTCCCTGACAATTTCAGGAAAATCGGTTTAGTAGTTTTTGTAGAAAAGATAAAAATTGAAAAAAGTGGGCGTAAAAGTATGCGTGGTCAAATTTTCTTTGCATAAAAACCTAAGTCGGGTTATGGCGAATATTTCACAAAAAAAAATTATCCAAATTGGTCCAGCCGTACGAACGACAATTGATTTTATTTATAAAGAATATGTAGCATCTTTAAAAAAATGTGGTATAGGGGAAGTACCCGCACAGTCCGAAAGTCAACTAAATTTGTAGCCCATTTTAACCGGGAACAACGAACTTCATTTGATTTTTATTTATAAAGATTTTGAATGAACTTAATTTAAATTATTTTATTTGTTATCCATCATAATGGATTTTAATAAAATGAAGACCTCTTTGTGTGTTGTAGAAAGTGGGACTCCTTTGTGCAGAGCGTTGTAAATACGGAAGCATGAATGATACAAAGTTTATGAGTATAATTATAATTTCTATTCTTCATTTTATATTTAAGAATTAACTACTCTACTAAACTCTCTATTAAATAATGCAACAGAAACGCAATATTTAATATTTACTACCTATTGGTGATATTTCTCTCTTATATCTCTCCGCCTTATACGTGCTAAAAGAACAACCTATAACAACATTGAATAATTCCACTGAAATAGTGAATAATAAATACGATACCTTTTGTTTGCTACTCGTCACATTTACATATATAAAATTGACTCTTTCCAAGGTTGAAGTGTCTGCTAGTGACAAGTACTATATTTATTCTTTGCATCCGTTAGCTGACCTCAATTTTACAGGGTATCTGTTCTACTGTTCTGTTTACAGTTTCTGGCCGATTGTCTGCCTCATACAAGATCTGTGGTTTCTGGATAACATTTATTCTATGTCATAACATACCATATTAAACGTATTTTCACATTTAAGCAACCTAAAAGATCCAAAGTTTATGGTATGAAATTAAAAGAAACACAGTTATTAAATGTATGGCAATCACCTCCACCGACTTTATGTCTAACACTATTAGTTGTACCATACAACAGGTGTGTTCGTTTATTCAATAATTTAAACAAATCCAGTAACTTCTTAAATACGACTAAGGTTCTTTGAAGCGTACTGTAAAATAAACGAAAAACATCCAGTAACCGTTTGTACAAATTATTGGGTGAACGGACATATCATACCTTGTTTCAAAAATCTATTTCTATACTAAAATCGAACAGTCATAAAAACTAAAGTGTTAAAGCGAAACACTGACAATAAAAATTCTTACCACCAGCAAAGTGTTGACAAACAAATATTCTGATAACAAATCAATGAACCAACCAAAAATGATAAGAAATCTAAGTGTCACAATATCGTACGTAATACGACAAAATAAACAAAAATGACTTATCAAACGTCCAACAAATGAGGAAAAGTGTAACATATTTATATTTTCGGTTTTAGGAGTTAAAAATAAATACTACTAATTGCCTTTATACAATTTCGAAAAACAGAATATAGTACTTTTGCCTAAAAGTATGTAATGCTTTTGAATATTGCTCCCTTATGTCAATTTGTAATTTTTGTGCAAAGCAATTTTTTCAGAAGTTGAATTTTGATACAATCAGAAAATGATGTATATTAACACATCGGCTTCAAAGCGTGCAATGATTTCCTTCAATCCCGCACATGAAAGAAGGCGTGGTCAACGATATAACGATATTCGTCTCCAGAAGATGCAGTTAAAACCCATGTTTGGGAGGTTTCTCAATCGGAGTGGAAAAGTGCTTTGATAATTTCGTACGGTAACTCTTGAAGGGAGTGGCCGAATTGGTCCATACTTTATACATCCTAATATATCTACCAGATATATATCAGGTTCAAATATGGACTATATTTGTCTACTCCATCCGGTATCTCCTACACAAATAAGTTCACTTTAAGACCAGTAGTGCGATTCTCTAACACATTTTTTGAGTTACCGATAAAAATCGGTAAAATTAAAACTCAAAGTTATGAATGAAAAGTTCAAATAAAAGTTGGCAAAACTTTTGCTATCGGTAGAACTTTACGACTCCTTTTTATTCGTCGCTATCTCACCGAAAAACATCGGTAATTACCGAAAATATAAGCATTTTAGTTTTAACGACAATTGTCGGTAATTTAAAAAATGAGTTAGAGAATCGCACTACTTATATCGAATCACTTAGATTTTTGTTGAAGCAACTTGTATTCGCTGCCTCAATTACGATGGTAAAAGTTTTTTTCAGGGGCATGTCCATACTTCTTGAGCAAACAGCCCGAAGGGTGTAAAAACCCCAAAGGCACCATATGTAGTGGCTGGAGATCCACTTCCATCATGGTCAATGTCGATCCATTCCTTTTTCTCCATTAATCCTAATCAAAATTTTTAAAACCCCTAAATACATACGTTTTTTGGGAAAAAATTGTTTGAATATATAATTTTTTGAGATTTTTTTTTCAATTCATAGAATTTTTTCAAAATTTTTTTTTTCAATTTGGTTTGTGGGTATATGGGTAGTTCAGTCAACAAATTTAGCTAAAAGTCCCATACCGTTGTGTGGGGGTGTAGAAAAACGTGGACTCATGTTGACAATTTTTGTTGGAGAAATGTTGTGACCACTAAGAACCCCAAATCTCATATTACAGGTAGATTGATCAAAAATTGTAGCTAAAGTTCTGAAAATATCGAAAATGGCGAGGAACGGTTATATGGGGGCTATACTAAAACGTGAACCGATGTTGCCCATATTCGAACTTTACCTGCATATGGAAAATATACACCTTGTTGCAAAAATGCAGCATTCTTGCTCAATTATTGCGGGGTCTAAAGTGATTACAACAGATGAGCAGAGGATTCAGAATTTCACCCTGCCCATGGAAAACATACAGTCGGGTGCAAAATTTTAGCGTTCTAGCTCAATTATTGCGGACTCTAGAGAGGTTACAACAGATGGACAAACAGTTCAGAATGTCACCCTTATCCATTCTAGATGATAAGATTAGATGATTATTTCGATGAGTTACAGAAAAACAAACTTAATGTACCATCGATACTATGGTGGAGGGTTTGAAAAAATCATAATTGGGCTTACGTCAGAAATGGCATAAGGAATATTTGGTTATGTTCAGGTCTTTACAGTTAAAGTCACAAAAACTCTACCGAAAAGCCAGTTTTAAATATAAAATACACTTTCCTAAAATTAGTTAGAAAGTAAATAAAGCGCCTTAAGTATAACTAACCGAAGGACTTCCAACATATCATAAAGGTAAACATTATCGTCCTAATCTTATATATTAAAATTTAATTTTTATATAAATTCTTCGCAGACATTAAAGGAAATTTTAAAACTATAAAACTTTGTTTATGACACAACATGATGTCCTTTTACCAACCCACTCACACAGACGAACCTATTTAATGTGGTTAACTTATGGCTAAAACTATTCATTCACCACAGCCAACCACCAAATTTATGTATGCATGTACATCAAACAAGTAAACGAAAGGGATACTCAAAGGAAGCTGAACATCTGTTGAATTAACTATGTAATGTCCTCTTGAATGATAACAAAAATTATCCTTGTCCTTCGTCTCCATCTTCAGAAACTTGTCGATGTATTTATTATCGAGTGGTCTTTTTATGTTCGCACTGGACTCACGTACGTACCACTTTCCGGGGGAAAACAAACAGACAATAACCATATGGAGATATTCCAGCTGTAATTGTAACAGAAGAAAACTTGTTTTTAGCCATGATGATGACTCTTAACCCCTTTTTATGAGGCGTATAAGCAATAACTGATTTTTTATGGTTAGATCTAGAAAAAAGTGCTAAATGTGAAAGGATTGTGTGTGTGTTGGTTGGGCTTCCTCCCTTTGGGTGTGGGTAATTTGTGGGAAAGGGGATTTCTTTTATTTTTCTTCTTTCTTTTCAAGAGTACATTTACTTTGCTCACAAAACGAAATGTATTCTGTCACGCCCGTATCTATGGCATAGTGTTGGTGACAGTAGCTGGAGTTTTTAAACATTTAACGACAACAACAGCAGCAAAACGTGTTGACAAAACAACATCTTCAAATATGAAGGTATTACGAGTTAAAAGATTACAGCAGGAGTCCAAAGAAGTTTAGCGCTTGATGTTTATTCTGACTTGTTTTTATCCTTTTTGTTTGTGGAAGATAGGTCATGTCACTGAAGGAACAGTGGGGGATATAACACGAAATTATATTTGAAAACAAGTAAAAATCCTTAAGTTGATTTATTAACTTTTTTACCATCCACCATAGAATAGTCTTAATTATAATGGAATAATTATGCAAAAATGTTTCCACCACTGATACCTCAAATGCCTAAATTAGGTCAGAAAATATATCTAGGTTGAGAATGTTTGGTGGATTATAGTTAGGTCAACGTAAATGTAAATTTCCCAAAAAACCTAAAATCGGAAGGTATCGTTATGTGCGTCCTACACCAAAACATGGACCTATATTGACCAATTTTTGTGAAGAAGTTTTGCGATCACTGGGAATTTCATATGTCAAATTACTGATAGTTCTAACAAAAGTGTAGGTAAAATTCTCAAAAATAACAATTTTGCAGGTATTCTGATGTACTATTTTTTTATTCTTTAAGGACAAATGGGTAACTAATATCTTTCGCATAAGCTATATTTTTTTAAAAATCGGTTAACAAGTGGTTAGGTTATAGTGGTTGCAGTGTAAAACACGCATTAAAAACAGGAAAATGTTTTCCTCTTGCTCTAGGCTGCTTGGTTTTTCCGTTTGTAACGAATTGAAATACTTGTTTGCAACCCTATAAAGTATACATATTTTTGATCAGGATAAAATTCTGAGTCGATATAGTTATGTCAGTCAGTCTAGTTTTGAACATTTATGGGGGAGGTACCTGAAGGAGTGGAACCTGAACCAACTTTAAATGGAAGGTGTTTACACCTAGGTAAACACCTGAAACTACAATGTTCATAGATGAGAAAAACAAAAACAAACAAGTAAAAAAGCATTAAGTTCGGCCGGGCCGAACTTTTCATACCCTCCACCATAAAATATTCATTCCCGTCCCCAACTTTAAGTGAGTACGTTAAAATGTCAGATAATGTACATAAAATGCTTCATTCGGGAGGCACTTTTTAATGGTGCCTATATCTAACTGTTGACAATTTTTGGTGGGCTAGAAATTGGGAGGTACTGTTATATAGGGGTTATAATAAAACATGGGCCTATGTTGACAGTTTTTGATGGGAGCCCCTAATAACTCCTAATTCGGTTAAAAAATTTAGCTAGAATCCACAAAATATCGAAAATCGGTACATAACGTGGGAACTTCAAATGTCATTAACAGCTAGTTCGGAGGTATCTGTGCTATATAAGAATATGAACTTAAATGAACAATTTTTGTTGCAGAATTTTTGTTGACTTTTAAATTTCAAATTACAGAAAGAACGTCCAAAAAATAAAGCTAAGGCACGGAAAATCGGGAGGTTTGTTTTGGGGCTATACAAAAACATGGACCTACGTTCGGTTAAACATTTTAAGTAAAATCCTCAAAGTACCGAAAATCGGGAAGTATCGTTATAATGGGGCTATGTTGAAAATTGTTGATGCAGATGTGTGGTGACCAGTACAACCTTCAAATGTCAAATTACAGTTAGTTCTGTTAAAAATTGTAGGTAAAATTGCCAAATTACTGAAAATTGGGAGGTACCGTTACATGGGAGCTATATCCGAACATGGACCTATGTTGACAATTTTTGATGGAGAGGTGTTGGGACCACTAAGAACTTCAAGTGTCAAATTACTGCTAGTTCGGTTTAATATTGTAGCTAAAATCACCAAATTACTGAAAATCGGGAGGTACCGTTATATGGGGGTTTTCTTGAACATTTTTGGTGGAGAGGTGTGGTGACCACTAAAAATTTCAAATGTCAAATGTTCAAATTACAGATAATTCGGTTAAAACTTGTTAGTAAAATTCTCAAAATACCTGAAATCTTACCGCCCGATTTCATGGGGTCTATTCTAAAACATGGACCTATGTCCACTAGTTATATAAGTTTATTGACATTTAAGAACCCTAAATGTCAATTGATAGCTAAATCGGTCTGAAAATGCAGATAAAAACGTCAAAATGCCGTAAATCGGGGGGTACCGTTATATGGGGGCTATACCAAAACGTGGACCTAGTACCACAACTTTTGTTATATAAGTTTAGTTACACTTAAGAACCCTAAATATCAAATTATAGCTATATCGGTCTGAAAATGTAGCTAAAAACATCAAAATACCGTAAATCGGGGGGTACCGTTATATGGGGGCTATACCAAAACGTGGGCCTATGTCCACAACTTTTGTTATATAAGTTTATTGACATTTAAGAACCCTAAATGTCAAATTATAGCTACATCGGTCTGAAAATGTAGCTAAAAACGTCAAAATACCGTAAATCGGGGGCTACCGTTATATGGGGGCTATACCAAAACGTGAACCTATGTCCACAAATTTTGTTATATAAGTTTAGTTACACTTAAGAACCCTAAATGTCAAATTAAAGCTATATCGGTCTGAAAATGTAG
This sequence comes from Musca autumnalis, assembly GCF_047663935.1. Taxonomy (NCBI): domain Eukaryota; kingdom Metazoa; phylum Arthropoda; class Insecta; order Diptera; family Muscidae; genus Musca; species Musca autumnalis. The sequence goes on from NW_027411977.1 coordinate 54,732,189, forward strand.
CTACAAACGTCAAAATACCGCAAATCAGGGGGTACCGTTATATGGGGGCTATACCAAAACGTGGACCTATGTCCACAACTTCTAATATATAAGTTTTTTAACACTTAAGAACCCTAAATGTCAAATTATAGCTACATCGGTCTGATAATGTAGCTAAAAACTTCAAAATACCGTATATCGGGGGGTACCGTTATATGGGGGCTATACCAAAACGTGGACCTATGTCCACAACTGTTGTTATATAAGTTTATTGACATTTAAGAACCCCAAATGTCAAATTATAGCTACATCGGTCTGAAAATGTAGCTAAAAACGTCAAAATACCGCAAACCGGGGGGTACCGTTATGTGGGGGCTATACCAAAACGTGGACCTATGTCCACAACTTCTTATATATAAGTTTATTTACACTTAAGAACCCTAAATGTCAAATTATAGCTACATCGGTCTGATAATGTAGCTAAAAACGTCAAAATACCGTATATCGGGGGGGTACCGTTATATGGGGGCTATACCAAAACGTGGACCTATGTCCACAACTTTTGTTATATAAGTTTATTGATACTTAAGAACCCTATATGTCAAATTATTGCTAAATCGGTCTAAAAATGTAGCTAAAAACGTCAAAATACCGCAAATCGGGGGGTACCGTTATATGGGGGCTATACCAAAACGTGGACCGATATAGCCCATCATCGATCTTGATCTGCCTGCACACAAAAGACGCATTTTCAGCGTCCTATCTCCATTTTTGTGGATGCTAGAGTGATTACCACAGACGGACGGACGGACGGACGTGCTCAGATCGACTTAGAATTTTACCCTGATCAAGAATATATATACTTTATAGGGTCGCAAATGAGTATTTCAATGCGTTACAAACGGAAAAACAAACTTAATATACCCTCCATACTATGGTGGAGGGTATAAAAAAAATCAGATACGAAGGTTTTCGCAGATTATCAAATCAGTTTAAGATGGAAATTTGCATCTACATTGAAGCTATTATGTTATAGTATTCTTAACAAATGTTCCTATCATACAAACAATAACACTATGCGACACAAAAATTATTAATAATATTCTGATATCGCAGAGTGATAGAAGACTAAAAAAAGAGAAGACACGTATCTCGCCGTTTATCTCTATCCCATCAATGTTCGCTGTTATAGGCCTACAAAGGTTTGAGGCTTTGATTAAAAAGGCATCATTTTATCAGGATCATATTGTCCACACCGTTGAGAAATGTGATATAATCGTAGAGGCAAAGTTGTAGCTCTTCTCATAAACAACAATAATTAAACTTCATCTCTAAGGAAAAAATCGCCAAGTTAAAGTACCTTTCAAAATTTTTTCTCGGGTTTTGCTCTACAGTTATGAAACCGATCGCGTTTGAAGCAAACAACCAACTACAAAATTTACCTTAGATCTCAATAAACATTTTCCTAGAACATACTAACTCCGTGTAAACGGTTCTAAAGTATCAAAATATCAAAGCAAATGCGATTTGTATCCTTTTTTCTCTGTTTTTGGTTCACAGATACTAAACCGTTCAAAATTAATGAAAACAATCAACTACAATTATGTAGCAAATATATCAGTTAACAACTTTCTGGAACATAAAAATTGTCTGCGGAAGGTTTTTAAAGGTCAAAATCGCAAAATACTTTAGAAAATAGCTCTGATGGCTAAGTTTCAATATCAAGCTCTCTCCTTGGAATTTGTCCAACAGAATCAGAAATATCTGGCATAGAAATAAAATTCCATAAATCCGAAATAGGGATATCGCAGCGTCTTTTTCAATATCACAAGCACTTCGTCAATTCTGGTAATGCAATTGGAAACATTTTAAAGCTCACAATCTCGTCATTGCTGAGATACTCGTCAGTACAATTCAAATGAAAACAAGTAAGAAAAGTGTTAAGTTCGGTCGGACCGAACTTTGTATACCCTCCACCACAAATTTCAGCCATTTCGGTGGATTAATGTGGCCACAACCTTCAAAATACCGAAAATCGGAAGTTACCGTTCTATGGGGGCTATATGATGGCGGGGACCTATACCTACAAATTTCTGGGGGGAAGTTTTGTATCCCCAACGAAGACTAAATACCAAATTTCAGCCATCTCGGTGTGATAATGAGGCCAAAACCTTCAAAATACCGAAAATCGGGAGATATCGTCCTATGGGGACTGTATCAAAACGTGGACCTATATAAACATTTTATGGTAGAAATGTTTCTTAGCCTCTGGAAACACAAAATACGAAGTTACAACCAATTCTTTGGTCAAATGGGTCTAATACATTCAAAATATATTAAAATATCGGGTATTTTATAAGGGGCCTTACCAAAACGTGGACCTATATAACCCAACTTTGGTAGGAATGTTTTCTGGCCTCTGCAGACACAAAATATCAAATTACAACCAATTCTGTGGTCAAATGGGAGAAATATCTTAAAAATTCCTTAAAACGAGGACGCGTCACGCGTCATTTTGTATGGGGGCTATATGAAAGCGTGGACCGACATAGCCCGCTTTCAATACCAAAAGTCCTACGTACATATAATATATTTTCCCAAAATTTTATCAACCTACGTCAATCCGTTCGGACGCTAGAGTGATTTCCACAGACGGACATACGGACAGACGGACGGACATTGCTATATCGATGTAGAATAGCACGCTGATCAAGAATATATATACTTTGCGGGGTCTACAATGATTATTTCGAGTAGTTACAAACGTTGTGACAAACTTAATATACCCCCCATCGTATGGTGGAGGGTATAAAAATGGAAAAAGGAGATGTGCGCCAACCTATTTTGCTATTTTGGATGATATTTTCCTCATCCAATGACGGCTTTTCTTTTGGAATACGGAGATATTCGCATAAGAATAGAACTTTGAATTTTTTTCCACATACGTTTTTTGCACATTTCGATTTTTGAATATTATCCGACCATCACCAACAAAATTTCGATCCGATCAAAATTGCGTGATTACACATAGCCAGATCGACTCAGCTCGTCGAGACATTCATTTTGGTACATATAAGTATGGGTCTTCGGCCATTATTTCGAAGCGTTACAAACTTTTTGGCCAAAACCAACTTATAATAATATAACATAGTGGTGTAGGGTATAAAAATTTCATACCAAAACGGGAACCTATGTTCGCAATTTTGAAGGGGCTATTGTCTATAATTTTAGGTGGATAAATTTTTGACCATCTTGCACTTAGAATGCCAGTTTAGGACGAACATTTAGGTAATAACTTCCAAATACCCTAACCCTAAATTCAAAATTAACGCAAATATAGATGTAGATAAAATCTTGAACATAACTAAAATCGGGCAGTACCGTTGTATGGGGGTATACTTTGAACATAATTCTTGGTGCAGATTTGATCACGCAAAATGCCAAATAATAGCTTATTCGGTCTTTCCAAAAGTTCAGTATCCTATCTCAATTTATGTGGATGATCAATTTTACCATAGTATGTAGAGTATAAAATCGTAGACCTTAAACAGATAAACAGAGATATCACGCATTCTTAGGGAATTCCGATTCAAATTGTCTTTTGGATAACGACATTAAGTTATAAACTTTGTCGTTATAAGCTATTTCCTGTGTGCGATAAATTACATTTTATTAACATATTCCAGTAGGCCTATAGGCCTATTCTGTAACTTTTTAACAATCCGACAATCGACAATGTTATCGACACTAAAAATTGTTTGCAGTAACCATTATGCTATTCTGTAAAAATGTAGACAAATTGACGATTAACTTTCAAAAGCTTTCAATTTTGAATGTATTCCAAAACAAAACATTCACAAAACAAAGGCAAATCCAATATTGAACCTTTTTGTCGATTTTTAAGCTACAACAACTTTGGTATTGTTTCTATGACGACATTTTTAACAAAAGTTGTTAAAATTTGTGTACAGAATACCAAGGTTGTTAATTATGTTGTTAAAATGAGTTTTTCGAAAAATTAACAACATCGACTGTCGTTAAAAAGTTAGATAATAGGCCAAAACAAAAGAAATTTTAACAACTTTTCAATCGATAAAAGTTACAGAATAGGCCTACTACGAGTATAGGCCTATTCTGCAACTTTGTTAAAATTTCGTTTGTTTTTATAACAACTACAAAACAAACAAATGAAATAGTTGTAAAACAAACAATGAGTAAAGTTGTTAAAAAGTTACTGAATAAGGGGGTAGGTATGCTACATGTATCTGTGAATCACAAGAGGATGTGAATACAATTTCACTAGATGTATATTTCGCTTGTTTCGGAATATATTCTGTAAAATGGTGTGAACGATTACTCTCGAAGGGAGCAATATGGGAGAATATGGACTATATCAATCCCGTCCTTCAGGTACTTCCCATTCAAAATTTGGGAAAAGTGTATACAGCATAGTTCTTCCAAAAGCTCCAAAAAACCATGCTGGGACATACTAAATTAGCTAGTATACAAGATAACTCTCAAACTTGTTTAAAAATATACTTAGTTCAACTTAATTTAATATTTCGAGTTGACTGTGAATCAGAACATAGCTTACTAAGCACAGCTGACAGATAGGTCCTCGACACATAAGAAGCATGGCATTCTTGCTTAAGTCATATCTGGTCACTGACTAAAGACCAAGTTTGATCTAATTCAAATATGATCCTGAAATCTTTTTATTAGGTCGAACTTGGTCTTTAGTCATTTACCAGATATGACTTAAGTAAGAATGCCATGCTTCTTATGTGTCGAGGCCCTATCTGTCAGCTGTGCTGTTGACTGTGAATCAGAACATAGCTTACTAAGCACAGCTGACAGATAGGGCCTCGACACATAAGAAGCATGGCATTCTTGCTTAAGTCATATCAGGTAACTGACTAAAGACCAAGTTTGATCTAATTCAAATGTGATTCTGAAATCTTTTTATTAGGTCGAACTTGGTCTTTAGTCATTTACCAGATATGACTTAAGTAAGAATGCTTCTTATGTGTCGAGACCCATACTTTCTTACTTTTTATTTACATTTTCTGTCTAAATTGGGTGCAATTTAGCATTAAGGGTTCGTAGTGATCAAAATACCTCTTCCCCAATAGTTGTGGATATATGTTCACCTATTTGGTATAGCCCCTAAAAAACTATACCGCCCAATTTCAAGTATTGTACAAAATCTTAGCCTACCAGATAGGGTTAGGTGATCGGTAATTGGTTTACGCAGTGGTCAAAAAACCTCACCTAAAATTGTGGGCAATGGTACTTTCGTAACGGAAAGAAAACTAATTATTCCATATTAGTTCAGAATAATTCATGGTGGGGGTATTTTACTTATTTTTCATTAGGTAAGTACCTAAAAAAAAGCTTTTAAAATTTTGTATGTAAACACAAAAATTTTGATCCTGGCTACGCCCTTGATGGGGACTACACCAAAACATGGATCCATGTTGAAAATTTTTGGTGGAGGAGTTTCTTGACTAGGGCAAACCTCCAATGTCAAATTACGGGTAGTTCGGTCAAAATCTAAAGATAAAATTATTAAGATATCGAAAATCAGTAGGTACTCAGAATTCCTCATGAGTTACAACCGGAAAACAGATCTAATATATCCTCCATGCTATAGTGCAGGGTATAAAAACCCGTTAAACAATTCTTCTCCACTGTGCGAAACCGCCCACCGGCCCAGTGAGTGTTATTCATGCCGCATAGTCCAACCCTAATTTGCTAAAATCATCTCATCATTGTGGGTATTTTGGTTACGTGGTGATGACTCCTGCTATTCAGTTGGTTGTTGAGCTCTGTCCCTTTGGCATTCTATTTTGTTTTCATTTGTGGCGTTGATGAAACTTTAATGACACGCAACGAATGCTTCAAAGGAATCTTTTTTCTAAACAATTTAACTTTGTGCGAGGGTGATTTCATTTCCCTCCTACTCTACACGCTATTCTATTATTTTTGTTGTATTCCGTTGTTTTGTTTAGGATGTTTTTCCCATCGCTTCAGCTCCTGAAATAAAGATGTAAATTTTTGTTTTTCTTGAGGTTTTGTCAAAGTGACGGAAACATTTGTTTTTTGCTCCGTTTTGTTTCGTCCCATTATATTTCGTTCGTCGTTCATTCGACTATGAAATTCAATTGGCACCATTGAATTTCATTCAAAAGCAAGTTAGAAAGGGATGTTAATGCAAAAGCTGCTTTGAAAATAAGGCACAGAGAACTTGTTGTTTTGGGGTGGTGGTGGGGGTTTGGTGATGACGGGATGATTCGAATTGGATTGAATTACACTGTTGTCATAGTGAATGTTGATGTTTTGTTTTAATTTATTTTCATGATTACCTTTTGGCCCCCCAAATGAATTGAATAAAAAATAATCCAAGAATTTAAAATGTAATGTCATTTTGAAAAGGATAATTCCACCGCTTGCAAGCATTCAACTAGTTGATCCATTTGAAGATTATACAAAATTGAAGGATTTTTTGGGAGAATATTGAAGAGAATTTTGAATAAATGGTAGTTAAAAAACGAGTAAAAACAACTATGACCTTTTTTTAGCAGAGTCAGTCATTCGGGAAGGGATAACAAGTGCTACTTAAAATAAACAGAATACGGATAGTTGAATGTCCAGTGTACATATTGGGTTTTTGAATATCAAGTGAACAGTGGCGGACACCTCAGCGGATGTGGGGGAGAACATTACGAATTTGTTCCACTAGCCGAACTAAGAACAGAGGAAAAAAGGCTAACATATATATGTTAGCAACAGTCCCAAACACAACATATGTTTAGGTCCTGCAAACAAATATACATATGTTTGGGTGTAAACAAATATTTGCTTGGATGGAATATAAATACAAACTCAAAAGCCACACAAAACATGCACATACACATATTTATAAATTGAGGCGGCTTTTCTTGTATTGAAATGCATAGAAATACCAAACACCAAAGCAACAACAGACGCATACGTACATATAATATTCCAAATACAAGAAATATGTCAAACTTTTAGAAAGAAAAATAAATGAAAACTATTAATTACACTGTGCAACACGAAAATTATTAACCATATTCTTACACCGCAGTGTGATAGAACACCAAAAATGAGAAGACACGTGCCTCGCCGGTTTTCCCTATCTCATCAACTTTCGCGGTTATAGGCCTTCAAAGGTTTGAGGATTTGATGTAGAAAGGGTCATTTAGTCAGGACTATATCTTCCAAACCGTTACGAAATTGGAATTTATCTCAGAAGCAAAGTTGTAGCTCTTGTCTTAAAGAACAGGAATTGTGAACACATATAATCCATCAGGCTTCATCTGCAAGGTCGAAATCGCCATCATCAAATTTCTTTTAAAATTTTTCTCAAGTTTTTTTTATACAGCTTTCAAACCGATCAAAATTGAAGCAAACAACTAACTAGAAAAATCTACCTTAGATCTTAGTAAACAATTTTCTAGAACATACGAACTCTGTAGAAACGGATCTTAATGGTCAAAATAGCAAAACAATTGCGATTTTTAGCCTCTTTTCTAGGATTCTGCTCCATAGATATTAAACCGTTCAAAATTCAAGAAAACAATCAACCACAATAGCGTAGCAAAGGCATTAATAAACAACTTTGTGGAATAAGCGAAATGACTATGAACGGTTCTTAATGGTAAAAATAGCAAAAATCTTTTGAAAATATCCAATTTTTATACTTTTTTCTCCGACTCTGGTCCAAAGATACGCAACCGCCCAAAAATTGATGATACCGTCAACCACAAAAATGTACCTAAGATTTCAATAAACAACTTTTTAGAACATATGAAGATTTTAGGAATGATTCTTAGGGCTGAAATACACGAACAATTAAATTTTTTAACATTCCCCCTGCTTAGGTTTGTTATTTCCAAACTGTTAAAAACTCAAGGAAATTTGAAAGGTTTGTTATTTACGGACCTGAACAGGAAAGAATGATCTAAAATAATCTAATTTTGAGCTTGAAGAATCGTTCCTAGAATCTTCATTTGTTCTAGAAACTTGTTTGCTGAAATCTAAGGTACATTTTTGTAGTTGACTGTATCCTTAATTTTGGGCGGTTGTGTATCTTTGGACCAGAGTCGGATAAAAAAGTATAAAAATTGGATATTTTCGAAAGATTTTTGCTATTTTTAACATTAAGAACCGTTCATAGACAAATCGCATATTCCAGAAAGTTGTTTATTGAAGCCTTTGCTACACGATTGTGGTTGATTATTTTCTTGAATTTTGAAGGGTTTAATATCTATGAAGCAGAAGCCGAGAAAGAGGATAAAAATCGCAATTGTTTTGCTATTTTGACCATTAAGATCCGTTTCTACAGAGTTCGTATGTTCTAGAAAATTGTTTACTAAGATCTAAGGTAGATTTTTCTAGTTGGTTGTTTGCTTCAATTTTAATCGGTTTGAAAGCTGTATAAAAAAACTTGAGAAAAATTTTTAAAGAAATTTGATGATGGCGATTTTGACCTTGCAGATGAAGCCTGATGGATTATATGTGTTCACAATTCCTGTTCTTTAAGACAAGAGCTACAACTTTGCTTCTGAGATAAATTCCAATTTCGTAACGGTTTGGAAGATATAGTCCTGACTAAATGACCCTTTTTACATCAAAGCATCAAACATTTGGAGGCCTATAACCGCGAAAGTTGATGAGATAGGGAAAAACGGCGAGACACGTGTCTTCTCATTTTTGGTGTTCTATCACACTGTGGAGTCAGAATATGGTTAATAAAACATGACTCAAAAAATTACACACAGTGTTATAAAATATAAGAACATCGTTGAACGCTTCTTGTTAGTTGTAAAATAAAACACATTCTCCTCAAAATTGAAATCGTCCCGTCGACAACTGGAATCAAATAACAAATAGTTACATCTACATTTTAAAAAATTTACTAATGAAATACGAAGACTGAAACGTAAATATATTTTGGATTTACCTTTTATTCATTAATTTTAATACAAAACTGTGCATTAATTACTTACAGTAGAATCTCGATGTTTCGTAATTCAAGGGACAGGTCACTTTATATGAATTATCGGGGTTTACCGTATTTACTCTTGAGAAAACAGGCTCTCTGTCTTTCTCGAAAAAAGAAAAAAAGTATTTTTTCCTCTTCGCTTGCTAGGTTGGTTAACTGAAAAAAATGACTGCTTGTGGAGGAATAAATCGCAACAACAACAAAGAATGAAACACAGGTGTTTGGCCGCATAGACACCACCAAAGCAAAAACAAACTTTTTTCCCTTCCCGTTGTCGCTTCTGAGTCTTCTATTGCACCATACACACAATTATTTATAATAAAATGAGAGAGAGAGAGGACTATTGTTACGCTCTTTGACAAAATTCCTCTCTCCACCTACAGAAAGTATGTTCTAATATAAAACAAGTAAAAAACCATTAAGTTCGGCCGGGCCGAACTTTTCATACCCTCCACCATAAAATATTCATTCTTGTCCCCAACTTTAAGGTAGTACGTTAAAATGTCAGATAATGTACATAAAATGCTTCATTCGGGAGGCCCTTTTTTATGGTGCCTATATCTAACTGTTAACAATTTTTGGTGGGCTAGAAATTGGGAGGTACTGTTATATAGGGGTTAAAATAAAACATGGGCCTATGTTGACAGTTTTTGATGGGAGCCTTTAATGTCAAATAACTCCTAATTCGGTTAAAAAATTTAGCTAGAATCCTCAAAATATCGAAAATCGGTACATAACGTGGGAACTTCAAATGTCATTAATAGCTAGTTCGGAGGTATCTGGGCTATACGAAAATATGAACTTAAATTAACAATTTTTGTTGCAGAATTTTTGTTGACTTTTGAATTTCAAATTACAGAAAGTTCGCCCAAAAAATAAAGCTAAGGTACGGAAAATCGGGAGGTTTGTTTTGGGGATATACAAAAACACGGACCTACGTTCGGTTAAACATTTTAAGTAAAATCCTCAAAGTACCGAAAATCGGGAAGTATCGTTATATTGGGGCTATGTTGAAAATTGTTGATGCAGATGTGTGGTGACCACTACAACCTTCAAATGTCAAATTACAGTTAGTTCTGTTAAAAATTGTAGCTAAAATTGCCAAATGGGCTACCGTTATATGGGGGCTATACCAAAACGTGGACCTATGTCCACAAATTTTGTTATATAAGTTTATTGACACTTAGAACCCTAAATGTCAAATTATAGCTAAATCGGTCTGAAAATGTAGCTACAAAAGTCAAAATACCGCAAATCGGGGGGTACCGTTATATGGGGGCTATACCAAAACGTGGACCTATGTCCACAAGTTTTGTTAAATAAGTTTAATGACACTTAAGAACCCTAAATGTCAAAATATAGCTAAGTCGGTCTGAAATGTAGCTAAAACCGTCAAAATACCGTAAATCGGGGGGTACAGTAATATGGGGGCTATACCAAAACGTGGACCTATGTCCACAACTTTTGTTATATAAGTTTATTGACATTTAAGAACCCTAAATGTCAAATTATAGCTACATCGGTCTGAAAATGTAGCTAAAAACGTCAAAATACCGCAAATCGGGGGGTACCGTTATATGGGGGCTATACCAAAACGTGGACCTATGTCCACAACTTCTAATATATAAGTTTATTAACACTTAAGAACCCTAAATGTCAGATTATAGCTACATCGGTCTGATAATGTAGCTAAAAACGTCAAAATACCGTATATCGGGGGGTACCGTTATATGGGGGCTATACCAAAACGTGGACCTATGTCCACAACTTTTGTTATATAAGTTTATTGATACTTAAGAACCCTAAATGTCAAATTATAGCTAAATCGGTCTAAAAATGTAGCTAAAAACGCCAAAATACCGCAAATCGGGGGGTACCGTTATATGGGGGCTATACCAAAACGTGGACCTATGTCCACAACTTTTGTTACATAAGTTTATTGATACCTAAGAACCCTAAACGTCAAGTTATAGCTAAATCGGTCTGAAAATGTAGCTAAAAACGTCAAAATACCGCAAATCGGGGGGTACCGTTATATGGGGGCTATACCAAAACGTGGACCTATGTCCACAAGTTTTGTTATATATGTTTATTGACACTTAAGAATCCTAAATGTCAAATTATAGCTAAATCGGTCTAAAAATGTAGCTAAAAACGTCAAAATACCGCAAATCGGGGGGTACCGTTATATGGGGGCTATACCAAAACGTGGACCTATGTCCACAAATTTTGTTATATATGTTTATTGACACTTAAGAACCCTAAATGTCAAATTATAGCCAAATCGGTCTGAAAATGTAGCTAAAAACGTCAAAATACCGTAAATCGGGGGGTACCGTTATATGGGGGCTATACCAAAACGTGGACCGATATAGCCCATCATCGAACTTGACCTGCCTGCAAACAAAAAACGCATTTTCCCAAAATTTCAGCGTCCTATCTCCATTTTTGTGGATGCTAGAGTGATTACCACAGACGGACGGACGGACGGACGGACGGACGTGCTCAGATCGACTAAGAATTTTACCCTGATCAAGAATATATATACTTTATAGGGTCGCAAATGAGTATTTCAATGCGTTACAAACGGAAAAACAAACTTAGTATACCCTCCATACTATGGTGGAGGGTATAACAAGTAAAAAGTCGGGCCGAACTATTTATACCCTCCACCATAAAATAGTCTTAATTAATATGGAATAATTAGTGTTCTTTAACAATTTTAGGTGGAAAAAATTTTCGACCGTGGATAGTTACTCCAATTGCTTAAATTATATAATCTAATCTAAAAAATGTGTTCAGCTAGGTGAAATGTACCACCCATGGGACTATATCAAAGAGTCAACCCATCTTTATCATTTTTGGTGGAAACGTTTTATAACTGCAGGGAACCTCAAAAGTTAAATTAAGGATAGTTCCATCATACAATGAAGACCCTTAAAATATCGAAAATCGGGAGGTACCCTTATATAGGAGCTATACGAACATGGACCTATGTTGAAGAATTTTAGTGAAGAAGTTTCATGACCATTGAGAAATGTTAATGTCAAATTAATTCGGTTAAACACTGTAGCTAAAATTCTCAAAATACCGAAAATCGGGAGGTACCGTTATATGGGGCCTATACCAAAACATGGACCTATGTTGACGATGTTTGGTGGAGAAGTTTCATGACCACTGAGAACCTCAAATGTCAAATTACAGCTAGTTCGGCTAAAAATTTTAGTTAAAATTCTCAAAATACTGAAAATCGGGAGGTACCGTTATATGGGGGCTATACCAAAACGTGGACCGATATAGCCCATCATCGAACTTGACCTGCCTGCAAACAATAGACGCATCTTCCCAAAATTTCAGCGTCCTATCTTTATTTTTGTGGATGCTAGAGTGATTACCACAGACGGACGGGCGGACATGCATAGATCGACTCAAAATTTTACGCTGATCAAGAATATATATACTTTATAGGGTCGCAAATGAATATTTCAATGCGGTACAAACGGAAAAACAAACTTAATATACCCTCCATACTGTGGTGGAGGGTATAAAAATATGTTGGTAGCAAAGCAAACAAATCCAGTTGCAAATTGTCTGCAATGTGCCTTCAAAGTTGTCCCCAAACGATTGAAGACACATGTCACAAAACTCGCGCACGACAAGTTGAGCGACGAATTAAGCGAATTTGTTTTCAACGACGATGTAATGGACATTGTATTTTGTCTTGAACTTAGATATTGATGAGTATCATTGAAAATACCGACCTACTTGTCTTCAATGGCCTCTAAATGGATTCCAACCTGAAATAAAAGAAAAATATTAGGAATTTTCTATAATATTTACATACAGTTTTAACTTTTTCGGCACTTCTGCAGAATATTTCCTCCTCTCCAACATTTAGTTTTCCATTAAAAAATTTAAAAATCTGTAAAAAAATAATAATATAACATATATAACATGCATTTACCTGAACTTAACAAATATTTTCTCTTCTTCTTTTACATCCCCTTAAACAAGTTGGACAAATATTCACAAAGAATGTGAAGCAATTTTAATTAATGTACAAATATATATATTATAGCTCTGTTCCAGAACTAAAAAGTTTTTACAATTTTTACCACTTTTACACATTTTGCGTTCCCGTACACAAAATTTATATGAAAATCGATTACGACTTTTACAACTTTTAAAACTTTATAAAGTACGGGAACTGGCCATATTAGTGGAACTTAAATATTATTTCTACCTTACACCTTTTTACTTAATTGTTTATATTCATACCATTATAGAAATCTTTAAATTATACTGATTTCAAAGTCACGAAAAGATAATCAACTTGCCATTTCCTGATCTTTTTCCTATTTTTTCTGTATGCATGACAAATTGCAAGACATTGTCGTTCAGAATGTCACACATCGCACATGCCAGTTTGACAAATTTGGCGACACCGTTATAAAGACAATTTTAAAATTTCGTAGTTGAAGAAATCGTCATCGCAGATTCAATTTTCACCTTGAAAATTGGAAATATGTTTGGATCCAAACATATATATGTTTGCAACCAGTCGCACACATATATTTGTTTAGATTAGCACATATTTGTCTGCGTGTAGTCAGGGCTGTACGACGGATGACCCATCAATTCCACGTTTTCTCCCGTCAAATAGATTCTGATTTGTATCGATATTTGGGAACTCGCATTGTCATGGTTACGGTGACCAATGTTTTCGGATGAAAATAGAGTACATACAGATTGATAAAAAGTTAAAGGCTAAAAAAGAGGACGGGAATTTTGTAATGCTTTAATAAAATATTCAACTAACTTAAATGCTTTTGTTATTAAAAACTTACCTTCCATAGTTTTAAAATCAACGGAAAACTAGTGATTTTGTTTAAACCAAGACAATATTTTGTTTAATTTCTGCCTATGGTTCTCCATTTATTAATGATATAATTTGCATCAAAGGAAGGTTAAGAGTTGGTTTTCAATTTGTCGGAATATTCCCCCAAAATTTGGATATGGTCAATTTCAAACGACAAATACCATCCAATTATTTTTCAAAATTATTGGCATTTTCCTTGACCAAACCGCTTACTTCGTGTAAAAATTTGTCACTATTAAAATAAAACTGTAATCACGGTTACACGACACACAATTAAACTGTATGTTATCTGACCACGTACATTATCATAGTCGGCATCAATGGAAAGGTCAATAGTTCCTCTTCTAAATATAACTTACAGTGGTGGAACATATCTTCCAGGAATGAAGATGTAATCATTATACTAAAAATTTCACCAATTTCCACACAAAAGTTTTGGTCTATTTCACCCGCTAAATATTATGTGATCATCGTGTTAATTTGTTTTAGTCTTTGTCGTAAACCAAAACCTTACTTAAAATTTTGCGTCAATCAGGTCATCATTGCGACCTACACTGCCACTTAAAAATCGGATAATATGTTTTTTGTTCCACTCCACTCCCTAAATATTTCACGATTACTACCAAAAAATAATCGTTTCTGTTCTAGTGGGAATCCGACCTCCATACAAAATTTAGTGACGATCGATAAATAATTGAGGTCTGGAGTTTGATTACAATTGTAAATAGACAGACGGACACACGTCTCAAAATTGCTTTATCTCGCCTATATGAATTTTGCTATACCAAAAGGGATGCCTACGACGAATATTTCGCGGTGTAACATACATTTTCGGAAAAACAAAGTTATTATACCCTTTTTTAATTGAGGTGTAGGGTATAAAAAGAGGACATAGAGCACGTCCAATGAAAATAGAGTACAAATAGAGTACGTTAAAAAGATAGAGGACGGACACCCAAAATAGAGTACTGTACTCTATAATAGAGTACGGTTGGTCACCGTAGTCATGGTGCATAATGATTCGTGTTCGCTTGTTAGGTTTTCGAATTTCTCAGGAGATTTCAGACAACCAAATTGTAATGTACCACTCAGAATTAACCGTCCTACTTTCCTCAAGCCCTATAGTACCCACATGTTCAGTTTGGCCGTGAACACCTTTCGTTGGATTTGGCTCGCCTTCGGGGTCTTCGGTCGATTGCTGTTTTGTATCGGGCTCATACGCATAGATCCAAGGTTCATCGTCTGTGACGATCTTATAAACGTCGTTTGAAGCACCGCGATCGTATTTGTTCACAATTTCTTTGCACCAATAGACAAGAGCCTGTTTTGAGCGATTGTCATATTGTGCTGGATCCAACGGGAAAAACCGTCTTTTTGCGGCCAGGTGTTCATAAAATATCACATGTTAGTTAATGGAAGAAATGCCTCAATCTCACGTTATATAGCATCGCGATTTTGCATTATCCGTTCACGCACGGCTTAATTTATTTCTGCCACAACACCCGTTTTTGGACGACCCTCACGACCTTCGTTTTTAGCGAGTGTCGGCCACGATTGAAGTCATTCAACATGTTTTTCCAAAGTGCTATAGGATAGGATCGAAAAACAAAGATTTAATTTGATCGATGCAATTTATTATTTCTTTCTCCTGAGAATGCACATCTCTTCTTCTCCCCATATTTTCTCTTGGCGCTTCGTGTTGCTACTGACTGAAGGATTGCCTGTATGTCGCGCTCTTTTTTCAGTAGCCTTACGACACTCCTAATCGTACCACGGATTTTTAGGTGACGGTTTTTGGTGCAAGTGTATACTTTGCGGTAGTTTGAAGATAATGGACTATTAATTGTCACAGCGCTTCCACATTATCGGGACAAGGAGTGCCGTGGGTCAGTTGAACGGAATAGGCATGTGATATATGTTGTGTTTGTAGCTTCTCGACATCCAGCTTCCGTACCGTGTTATATCGCACTTTTGTCGCAATATTAAGAAGAGTGAGTACCTTGGCTTCTACATACATGAAAATGGTTCGAATCGATGTTCGCTCCTCTAATCGAACGAACATCAAACACAGTGGAAATGTGTCTTCAGTCTATCACTACATGATTGATCTGGTTTCTGGTTTTGCCATCTGGGTACATCCATGTGGTCATGAGTATGTTAAGGCATTGAAATCTGGTGGTGCTCACTTCAATGTTTCAGCCTCATTTCGTTGTCGTACCTTGGCTGCTACAACGAAATGGTCCGAATCGATGTTCGCTTCTCGAATCGATCGGACATCAACACACTGGAAGAGTGTCTTCCGTCTAGCGCAACATGATCGACCTGGCTACTGGTTTGCCGTCTGGGTACATCCATGTGGTCTGTGTATGTTGAGGTGTTGAAACCTGGTGCTGCTCACTATCATGTTTCAGTTTCATTCCGTTGTTGGATGTTACTTCAAGAAGGCTGAACTTGCCGAGAGTGGCCCAAAGATATTTCATTCCTAATTTTAGCATTAGTATTTCCTAGAACAATCATAATTTCTTCGGTTTGGCATGGGCGCAGATGATACTGATGTTAAAGAACTTTACTTTTATGCGGATAGAGGCAATTCTCTCCCCTTTGCTCTTTATTGAGAAGGTGCCTGTGTACTTGGCAAGTACATGATATTACCGCCTTCCAGGAACTTCGACGGTTGAAAGACTACATATTGCCTGCGTCCAACAACATATCAATCTCATGAGGGTAGTAATGAAACTAAAACGACGAAAACTCTTGTTTTTGGGATCTGTTAATACAACAACATCTGCGATGTTAGCACTACGCAGAAAAATATATGTTAGAAATATGTTTTGATCCAAACAAATATTTGTTTGGGACTGATTGCAAACAAATATATGTTTGGATCCAAACATAATTTGTTTGTGTCCAAACAAATATAAGTTTGCAACATTTTGTAACATATCTCAATTTACATATTTTTTATGTTAAAACATATTTTGTATGGGTGGAGAGGATTTTTGTCAAAGAGAGTAACAACTGGGCTCTCGCAGCTGCGGAATGCTGGTTTATAATAAAGAGCTGTGTGCATAGTGTAATAGGAGACGCAGAAGCTTTGGTGGTGTGTATGCGGCCAAACACGTGTGTTTCGTGCTTTGATGTTGTTAACCAACGTAGCAAGCGAAGAGGAAAAGAAAAAAATGGTATTAAATATGTTGGTCTTTTTCATCAGTGTTCTAGAGAACATCGCTAGGCAAAGACGGTAAACTGAGTGAATAAATCAGTGTTTTGTCTTTTCTTAAAGAAATTGTGTTTTTATTAAATTAAATGTCCAATACATTTTATAATTGAATCAAAAAGGTGAATGGAAATATTTTATTGGACAAGGAAGAAGTTGTATTTGATATTGGTAATTACATCAATACATTTTTCATATACATACATATGTATATTTGAAATATGGATGTACCTATTTATTACATTATATAATCATTTGATTCCAGATGCCGATTTCCCGCTGATGATTTCAACTTTGAAGAAAATGTATTTTATTTCACAACTAAGAGGAAGCGTTCAACGATGTTTCTATATAATTTTTTTTCTTTTTAAAAGTGCGACTTTTTATAATATATTTCATTCAGTTAAAGTGTGTTATGTATTTCCTTGGAATTTTGTATGTACCTACACAGCAAAATGTTCTATGACAAATCATGAGTTGAATCATGGGTGCAAGTGACATGTCATAGGTGAAAATTTAGGTGAATCACCAATGACGTTTACAAGGGAGTGACACACACTTTCACCAATTCATTGTCATAGCATCTTGCACCAGTTCATCATCATAGTTCATTTCATTGTCATAGCATCTTGCACCAGTTCATCATCAAAGCATCATGCACCAGTTCATTGTCATGGCTTCTTGCACCAATGCTTTGGATCCGGATTTTCGCCAATCGGAAATAAAACCTGCAATACAATTATGTTATTTGTTGAATTAATAAGAATACAATGCACAGATGATTTGTATCGCCAGATGTTATTTTTCTTTATTTTGTATGTAATTTTCAAAATTATATATTATATTAGTCCGCAATATCATATTTATCTCTTCCGAAGGCTGCAAGATATTTCTTTCAACTTGGGGTTCCGTTTTTCCAATATTCGAAAAATTATGTGTCAATCTCTGAACCAAGCTCATCATTTGGGAAATCTAGTATAAATTTGAATTCTGTTATGTTATTTCAAAAAAAGAAAAAAAACTTATCGTGTAATAGTTACCATGTTATGTTCTCTTTTTTACTTATTTTACCGATCTTCTACTTTGCTTCTCTAATTTTGGATGCCATGTTTTGTGATATCACATTCATTTGGCCTTTCCATTGGAGTCTTGTTCTTCCCTCGGGTCGCATAACGTCAAATGGCTCGTATTCATATGCCGGTGGCATCTTTATCCATCCTGTTAACATGGCCCAACCAACCCAATAATTGCAGCTCGATATGTTTTCATATATCGGTGTTGGTTGGCTGGTGGAGCTCGTGGTTTATAGACCGGGTCTTTTTCATACTTCTTTTTAATGTCCACAAAACGAAACAGGTTTCCAAACACAAAATATATATATTTTTTTTTATATCAATTTACATTGTATTTTTAATTAAAATATATAAATGTTGCCACTATCGATCACTTTCATCTGACTTTTATTTTAATTTTAACAATTACTTTTGCAAGTACACAATTATTCGGGTACATGAGTATTTGATAATTTATTGTGAGGGTACTTATCAATTTTTTGTAAACTCATGACAATATTACGACAAAGATCGGATCTTTCACCACTTCAATTTCACTCATGACAATTCGATGAAAAAGATCGGATCTTTCACCACTTCAATTGCACTCATGAAAATTCGATGAAAAAGATCGGATCTTTCACGACTTCAATTGCACTCATGAAAATTCGATCAAAAAGGTCGGATCTTTCACGACTCCTTTCGCACTCATGCAAAAGAACCAGTGAAATCATGATTTCACATGGAATCACTTCTATTTAATTTTGCTGGGTATGTGTCTTTGTTGCTTTGCTTTTCAAACAATAAACCAGTAAGGAAAGGATCATAGTCGGGCGGGGCCGACTATATGATACCCTACACCACTGTGAATATGTAAAATATAGGAGATATGTATCAATTTGAACTGATTTATATACATATATATACACATCCCAAATTTCATCAAAATTAGACAGAGCGGGCGAAAATATACATAGGAGCTATATCCAAATCTGAACCGATTTCGATATAAGTTGTTACACTTACTTCTAGACTAAATTCAGTCACACATTCCAAATTTCATCAAAATTGCACGTAAATAGCGTGTTTTCAGCAAATACGTCAAATCGGCCGAACCCTAAGTGTCAAAATATAGCTAAATCGGTCTGAAAATGTAGCTAAAACTGTCAAAATACCGTAAATCGGGGGGTACCGTTATATGGGGGCTATACCGAAACGTGGATCTATGTCCACAACTTTTGTTATATAAGTTTATTGACATTTAAGAACCCTAAATGTCAAATTATAGCTACATCGGTCTGAAAATGTAGCTAAAAACGTCAAAATACCGCAAATCGGAGGGTACCGTTATATGGGGGCTATACCAAAACGTGGACCTATGTCCACAACTTTTGTTATATAAGTTTATTGACACTTAAGAACCCTAAATGTCAAATTATAGCTATATCGGTCTGAAAATGTAGCTAAAAACATCAAAACACCGTAAATCGGGGGGCACCGTTATATGGGGGCTATACCAAAACGGGGACCTATGTCCACAACTTTTGTTATATAAGTTTATTGAAACTTAAGAACCCTAAATGTTAAATTATAGCTACATCGGTCTGAAAATGTAGCTAAAAACGTCAAAATACCGTAAATTGGGGGGTACCATTATATGGGGGCTATACCAAAACGTGGACATATGTCCACAACTTTTGTTATATAAGTTTATTGATACTTAAGAACCCTAAATGTCAAGTTATAGCTAAATCGGTCTGAAAATGTAGCTAAAAACTTCAAAATACCGCAAATCGGGGGGTACCGTTATATGGGGGCTATACCAAAACGTGGACCTATGTCCACAAGTTTTGTTATATATGTTTATTGACACTTAAGAACCCTAAATGTCAAATTATAGCCAAATCGGTCTGAAAATGTAGCTGAAAACGTCAAAATACAGTAAATCGGGGGGTACCGTTATATGGGGGCTATACCAAAACGTGGACCGATATATCCCATCTTCGAACTTGATCTTCCGACGGCTAAAAAAATGGTATTTCCCAATTTTCAGCGAAATCGGTCAACAAATGCGACCTGTATGTTGCGAACGGACGGACGGGCGGACGGACGGACGGACATGCATAAATCGACTCAGAAAGTGATTCTATGTATATCCCTAGAAGGAACTATGGGTCTATCTCGCTTCCTTTTGTATGTTACATACAAATGCACTAACACATAATACCCCTTACCACATAGTGGTGTAGGGTATAAAAACACCCCCATTTATAAATGTGTTTACATGTTAGAAATAGCCAGTGAGCGCTTGCTGAGAGCAAGTGAGCATACATTTCAATGTGTTTCACATTGACATTTACGCTCCCTTGCTCTCAGAGAGCGCCCACTGGTGCATGTGTTTGTTTTTTTTGTGACTTTTGGGTTTTTATTTGTTTGCACCCTAACATATAATTTGTTTGCACCCAAACATATATTTGTTCGCAGGACCCAAACATATGTTATGTTTGGGACTGCTTGCAAACAAATATATGTTTGCTGCAAAATATGTTTGGGGCTTATGTTAGAGAGGCTATTTTTTGTTTGTCATTTTTCGGAATGCCATTTCTTGTATAAGATCGTTATTTTTGAACGTAGAAGCTTGACATTTTGCCGGTATGTATTTTAGCTTTATGTATCAGATTCCATAAAAAATGAATTTCGATTTTCATGTGAATTACGTCTTCGGGCATTTATGGTGACGACATCTTTCATAACATTCATTTGAGGTTTCCGGTTACCAAAAAATTCTCCTCCTACTAAAATTGTGGATATAAGATATAGCCCCCATATAACCGCACCACGAGATTTAGGGTATTTTGAAGTTTTAATCTACACGCAGAGAAAAAATATGATTCATGCCACCACATTTTGAAACAAAAATATATATTATAGATATATGGTAACCTCTATCATATTCTAATAATACAATTTTTGAAATATTTTAAAATGGCATGGTAGCCGCCGAAAACATGTTGTGGCTCCCTCTAATAAGTAGTATTTTTATTGGAATTATACTGTACCTTTGTTATTAAGTGTCCATTAAAAGATTTTTCAATATATTTTAAATAAAAGTTTCATTTATTTAAGAACAATTGGATATAATAGAATAAATATGTAAATATAATATAGAATACACTTATACTTTATAACATTACCAAACACTAAGCAGTTCTCTCTGTTGTCTCTCCTTTTGTTCCATACTTATGCCGAAGACATGTTTATGTTGGACAACATTATGAAACAACAACAACAGATGTTTATATTATACATACATTATCTTTCTTGTTATTTTGATCACTTGCATACGATTTCTATTACTTATTAATTATAAAATGAAATAATGCACAAAATTTGCACGAAACACTCGGATATTCTTTTTATTTAATTTATTTATTCTTTTTATTTATCTTCATTCACGAATAAATTGTAGTCATTAATACCGTCAACAAATACTCGAATTATTTCATTTTTTGTTTGGAATCTTTTGTTACTAATTTTATACCATTCTTTTAAATGAAAATTAAACAAAATTTCCAACCTTTTTACTCAGCGACAGAACAACTAATGAGAAAATATTTGCTTTTGGCAGTGAACAGCTGTTGTGCGTGCATCGGGCGTGGTTCCTAGTTTTTGACACTTCATATGTCAAAATGAGAGAGTTAACCAGATTGTGGTTGGACTGACCATCAGATAATTATGAAAATATTACCATATATCAAGATTTTGTCATTTGTTGTTGTTTTATATGGTGAACAGTATCAAAACTTGCAATATACATTATCACCATCAAAATAATATGTGCGCCACAAAAATTATTTGTTGCCAGCCAAAATAATATTTTGCCCACCACCAGCTAAAAAATATTTTTTCTCTGCGTGTAGATTTTCGACCAAAATTGACTGTTATTAGGATTCCTGGGGCTGGATCCTTGTTCTATGAAAATTTGAAATGAAAAATATTTTCTTCAATGTTGTTTTTGTTCGACCTTTTCCAAATTTATTAAGATAAATAAGAGTTTTTTTGAGCTTGAGGCCAGATTTTGTTTTTATTATTTTCCGATATATGTACATACAAAACATACAAATCAATGATTTATATACCTCACATATCCGAAAGGTTCCAAAAATCAAACTTATATGACAAAAACAAAATTACAATAGCCCAGAAAAGTAACAACACTCTAAAAAAACTATATAGTAACACCAAAAACCAAATACAAAACGAAGATAAACATAATGTAATATACAAGATAGAATGCGATGGCAATAGCAATGAAGAATGTGAAAAAATGTACGTAGGCACAACAAAAAATAAATTCAAGACGAGAATGTCAGCACACAAATCGAATATAAAACTGAGAAACCAAAATATTACACAAACAACGGCACTTGCAGATCATTGCAAGAGAAATAATCACCTGCCAAACTTTGAAAATGTTAAAATACTCCAAACAGAGAACAATTATAATAAGAGATTAACTTTAGAAATGCTTCACATCAACAACCTACCAACAACAAGGAGAATAAACTTTAAGAGCGACACGGACAATGCTGCTTACTGCTACCAGCATCTCACACAGAAAAACAAATAGATCGTGCAATATGAGCTTCGTTCCAGTACTTTTTTAATGGTAAAATGTTCAAAAGAGAAAACTGTCAAAAATGAGTTTAACGCACACATTTTTCCAAAATGTACGGGAACGAAAAAATGGCAGAAACGTCAAAAAATCTGGAACAAATGTCAAAGTCGGGGTGTCAGCGAATCGGAAGCCGGCAAACATGTTGCACATTTTTACTCCCTCAAATTTGTCGTGCAAAAAGTTTCTAAAGAGAAAACCATTCAGCGCCATTTTTGTTCAAAGAGGAGTAAACATTTTGCAACTTTTTTGGTGTACGGGAACGCATTTCGGGGAAAAATGTTCAAAATGTATAAAAACTGTTTAGTTCTGGAACGAAGCTATGTAAAGCAACTCAGTGCAATATTATTTACAGTAGACGATGATAGTGAAGTTCTACCGTAGTTTTAAGCAACTCTTGACACTTAGTTTTTAGTTTTACATGTAAGCGAAATATTTATATTTTTCTGTGTTTATTGTTGATGTCTTTGATTATGGATAAATTTATACATATGCTGTGCTAATAAATTAAAAACATGTATTTTTGTAGATTCCCTGAAGATGCAATGTAATCCATTTTTGAAAAATATTTTCTTTATTATTTTTTTCATTTAACATTTTTTCTTTATACAATTTTTCATTTCACATTTTCGTAGAAACGGAATTGAGCCCCTGACTCTCAGAAAACTTCCTATTTCGTTCAGTTTAGTTCATAGTATTTCATTGTGGATAGTACTAAAAGTTCTGACTGGCCGAACATAACTCTTTTTTTATTTATTATTATTCTATTGTGTTTATTAAGTGTCATTTTTGTTAGCAAAATTCCACCATTCCATCCAATTGATATTATTCAATTTGTATTGTAATTTAACTTATCGATTACATATATTCCGGCCAATTCATTTGACCATAACGACCTGGATTCCCTTCGGCTGTGTGTTATTGGATAGTGTTGCTGTTGTTTTGCCGTTTCTACCGTAGTTTTAAGCAACTCTTGACACTTAGTTTTTAGTTTTACATGTAAGCGAAATATTTATATTTTTCTGTGTTTATTGTTGATGTCTTTGATTATGGATAAATTTATACATATGCTGTGCTAATAAATTAAAAACATGTATTTTTGTAGATTCCCTGAAGATGCAATGTAATCCATTTTTGAAAAATATTTTCTTTATTATTTTTTTCATTTAACATTTTTTCTTTATACAATTTTTCATTTCACATTTTCGTAGAAACGGAATTGAGCCCCTGACCTCAGAAAACTTCCTATTTCGTTCAGTTTAGTTCATAGTATTTCATTGTGGATAGTACTAAAAGTTCTGACTGGCCGAACATAACTCTTTTTTTATTTATTATTATTCTATTGTGTTTATTAAGTGTCATTTTTGTTAGCAAAATTCCACCATTCCATCCAATTGATATTATTCAATTTGTATTGTAATTTAACTTATCGATTACATATATTCCGGCCAATTCATTTGACCATAACGACCTGGATTCCCTTCGGCTGTGTGTTATTGGATAGTGTTGCTGTTGTTTTGCCGTTTCTACCGTAGTTTTAAGCAACTCTTGACACTTAGTTTTTAGTTTTACATGTAAGCGAAATATTTATATTTTTCTGTGTTTATTGTTGATGTCTTTGATTATGGATAAATTTATACATATGCTGTGCTAATAAATTAAAAACATGTATTTTTGTAGATTCCCTGAAGATGCAATGTAATCCATTTTTGAAAAATATTTTCTTTATTATTTTTTTCATTTAACATTTTTTCTTTATACAATTTTTCATTTCACATTTTCGTAGAAACGGAATTGAGCCCCTGACTCTCAGAAAACTTCCTATTTCGTTCAGTTTAGTTCATAGTATTTCATTGTGGATAGTACTAAAAGTTCTGACTGGCCGAACATAACTCTTTTTTTATTTATTATTATTCTATTGTGTTTATTAACTGTCATTTTTGTTAGCAAAATTCCACCATTCCATCCAATTGATATTATTCAATTTGTATTGTAATTTAACTTATCGATTACATATATTCCGGCCAATTCATTTGACCATAACGACCTGGATTCCCTTCGGCTGTGTGTTATTGGATAGTGTTGCTGTTGTTTTGCCGTTTATCAATTAAATTCACACAGCAAATATTTACACAGGATTAAAGGGATTTGTAATGTTTTTCCATTCTCCGGTTTTTGTTCTTTCTCTCGGTTTTTTGTTGTGGCATTGTTTGCAGACAATTATTACCATACGTATGTATGAATGTATGTACGTACATATATCTACATTTGAAGGTTTCGGAACATATCATGCAAACGTACAGCAAGTGAAACCGAACATTTGGGTCTCTAATATGTTACATGTTCGATTTTCAAATCATATTACATTTAATATATGTATTTGCAACTATATACATACTTATATTTTAGTAATTAATATTTAAAATAAAATATGTAAATATATATTTATTTCTTTATTAGATTTTCAATATACTGCAATTGGCCAAAAAACTCTAATGGTTTGTTACAGAATTGCAAGAATCTATACATTTTTATTTCCTCCAAGATAGTATTGAATGTATATTAAGTTTGTTTTTACGTTTGTAACGCATTGAAATAATCATTCGCGACCCCATAAAGTATATATGGGGATTACTGGGAGAAATCATATACTTTTTCAAAAACGGTTCGTATTGTCGGCTTTCCTTTTTCAAAAAGCATCTTGCTCAGTAAGCTCGTCTCTAACGAGAAATTAATGAAAGGTTTCCTTTATTTTTTGCTGTGGTGATGCTGATCATCAGCAAAACATTTTAGTATATTTCACATTTGTTAGAGAAATATCGAGCCTTGAAAAAGTCGAATTCTTTGAAAACTACATGTAGAGAAATACTCATAACTTCTTTAATATTGGTCCAAATAGAAAAACTACATTTTTATTTTTCTATCAGCTATCAAATAAAAAATTCAATGAATTTTTGCACAGTGGGCTTGGATGCAATTTTCGCTATTTTAGATTAAAAATCAATTTTTATCAATGATTGTACTCTTCTATTTTCTTGAATTTTATTTTCTTTAAGTCCTATTTGGTAGTGGTAGTTTAAAAAATTTATCACTACAATTTTGCCTTTATACCAGTGTGTGATACATTTGTTATTTTACCAAAAAATTAAAAAATATATATTTTTTTAACATTTATTTTGTTGTTTTATGTAGGAATTTATTTTAATCATCGTAAAAAAAGGATTTAACTTTCGATTTTGCAAATGGATTAGCAATTATTGTGCCAGCCAAACAATAAACTAACTAAATTGGTGATCAAATAACTACAGCTAGGGAGTTATATGACTGGGCATCCGAGCCAAATAATCTATCAAGTATTAAAGTGATATATCCTTCCGAAGATGATTACTTAAATACGAAAGATTATTTGAACTAATAATATGCAATGGTTAAACCTATCTCTGGCACAAAACCTTAATTCAGTAACGCCCACAAATGCTGGTACACTAATTGCTAAACCATTCTTAAAATCGCAAAATGAAGATGAAGATCTAAGATGTTTAAGAAATATACCTAAACAAAACAACCAAACAAATGCTAATAAATGCAAAGTATAATTAATTTTTTTGGTAGAACAACATATTTTGCACAGTGGTATATAGGAAAACCTTTATAAAACAAATTTAAAAAATTTTAGAAAAAATAGAACTTTGATTTTTCAAAATAGTCTGGCTTAATCCCTTTTGTTGTTTTAATATTTAAAACAACAAGTTTATTAGTGGAGAAGGTTTGGCATTGTTCGCCAGGGGGTAAGGCAAGGAAGACTAGTTTCGATCCACGCCACTGGATCTCATCAGTTCCCTTTGTTTCTTGTTTGTGGATATTCTCCACCGAAGTTATTTTACTGTTTATTTTATTGTTTACGTTTATACTTCGAGCTGACGATTGATGTTTGGGTATAAAAAGTTCCTTGTTGAAGAAGTTATTGAAAAATAACTTCGGTGGAGAATATCCACAAACAAGAAACAAAGGGAACTGATGAGATCCAGTGGCGTGGATCGAAACTAGTCTTCCTTGCCTTACCCCCTGGCGAACAATGCCAAACCTTCTCCACTAATAAACTTGTTGTTTTAAATATTAAAACAACAAAAGGGATTAAGCCAGACTATTTTGAAAAATCAAAATTGTAACAGCTATCCCAATTAAATAAACGCCACCAATGTTCGAAAAAATAGAACTTAAAAGTTTTGTAATTAATCGTAGTTTAATACAAAAAAAAGAAAATCGAAGAGTACAATCATTGATAAAAATTTATGTTAAATATTACATCGGGAAAATTGCATCCAAGCCCAAATTTTTTTCTATTTTTTATTAGATAGCTGATAAAAAATGGGTGACGTAGGGGATGGAAGATAACAAGGACAGGACCGTTCCTTGGCTTCCGGCTTTAATATGGCAAAGCCCACGATTTATCTTGGTCCCTCGTTCATCTTAAGTGGACACTGACTTCCCCGTGGTGTCACCTGGGGAACTGCCTTTAAAATCCGTTTAAGGTAGTGAGCTAACATGTGCCACGCGTTCCCCCATAAGAACGTTAACAACTTGGGTTTAGGCGTCGGGTTAGTAACCCTCCCCTAGAAAAAACAGCCTACTATGAAAAAACGAAAGAAAAGAAAAACAAACCCCTCTAAAGTTGACAAACCCCGCAAACATTTTAAGGACCATGATCTGCGAATCTACACCTGGAATGTTCGCACTCTTTATAGAGAAGGTGCAGTTTACGCATTGACAGATGTACTTAAAAAGTACAAGGCCGACATTACTGCCATACATGAAATGCGATGGATGGGGAAAGGCGTTACAACAACACCTAAAGGTGACGCACTGAATTATAGCTGCCATGACACAAAGCATGAGTTTGGTTGCGGATTTGTAGTTGGTCGGAGGTTAAAACGTCTGGTCTCCAGATTCACCCCAGTGAATGAAAGACTCGCTGCAATTCGATTAAAAGCAAAATTTTTCAACATCAGCTTTATTAGCGCTAATGCTCCCACTGAAGACAAGGACGAACAGACCAAAGATATATTTTACGAGCGCTTAGAAGAAATATATGACCGTTGCCCTGCCCATCTGACAATAGTATGAGGCTGATAGACTCTGTCGCCAGATCAAAGAACAAGAAATCAAATTGATCACGTTGTAATAGATGGAAGACATGCATCAAGGGTGTGGGTGTGCGATTGTTCCGAAGTGCAGCAAAGGTACTTACCCGTCAAAACGTTGCAAATACAGCATGAGCAGACACAACAGGGAAGTTGGACATCGGTAAGCTGCAATCACAACAGATAGCCACAGCATATTCCACTCTACTGGCCCAACTGCTTCATCCGAGCACTCCTCGTCCCGATAACATATCAGCACAATGGCAAAACATTGCCCACTCCATGCAACTAGCCGCAAAATCAGTACTTGGATACCAGAGACCTCCACCAAGGAATCCATGGTATGACCAGGAGTGTCGTGCTGCTACCGAAGAAAAAATGCGGCATATAGGGCTACTTTTAAATCAGTAGCAACGCGTAGCGCACGAGAGAGGTATCGGGAGAAAAGGAGAGAGGAGAAACGTCTTTTCCGCAGGAAAAAGAGAGAGAGATTAAAAGCGGTATGTACAGAAGAGAGAATGAAGTCCGAAAATTCTACCAAAGAGTGTAACATCAAACTGATGGCTTTGGAACTGGCACATCCTCCTGTAGAGACCAGCAAGGTAATCTGGTAACTGATACAGATAGTGTGCTAACGATATGGAAAGATCATTTTTCCAAACTGTTCCTAGCAAAATGTTCGATGTCAAAGATGCTATTCAAGAATGGGTGCAAGTGAAATGGAATGTCATTTTTTCAGCATCTTCACTCATTCTTTTTACAAGAGCGTAACCCCCAAAAGTTGCAATTCATTTTCAGATCCTAAGCATGTCATCTTTACTAACTCGATGGAATGACATCTTCAACAATTCTTTGGCATGGCATCTATACCAATCCTTTGGCATGCCATCTTAACCAATTCCTATACCAATTCCCAAGAATAGCATTTTCACTAATCTTTGGCATGCCATTTTCACCAACCAATTGGCATGTAATTTTCACGTCTTGTTCGGAAAATGGAAAATGCTGTATTGAAAAATTCATTTTTTTTTCATTTTTTTTTTATTTTATTAATTCAAAGGAATTAATGAATGAAAAACTATAATTTATTTATCATCATAAAGTTTACATCTATAATTGCAGGTTGTTCTCGTTGTTGTAACAGTAGTTAATATGTTTGTATTCTCATTTTTCTGCTTAATCTGACTCTGGGTCTATCAGTCGTAAGAATGTGGTTATTTCGCTATTTATATGGTTTGTAACCACAAAGCTGCAAACTTAAGTTTCTTAGCAGGATTGGTAGGGCAATTGAAAAGGAGCAGTGTGTCGTGGGGGCCTGTGCCGTATGCTGGGCAGATGTTTTCCACGGTGTCATCAGTACTTGCCCTATAGGAATTTTGACGGCTGCACTACCCCGAGCGTATTGACCCAAAACTACACTGGTTTGTCCTGACAGCTGGCGCTTCTCAGCTGCGATAGATGGTGGATGTTCTCCAAAGACCGCATTCACACGATAACTGTTTACTGCATCTGCGACTGCATTCGTGTGAATGCTACTTAAACCTGGTTGAAAGGCTTGTTGATCTAGAGGTTCTCTCTTGTAACGTTAGACTTCTCTTTCTAGATTATGAAGACCCCCTGGCTGCCTGGGTCTGTGGTCTGAATTCTGCTATCATCGACCATGACATTCAACTCTATTGTTCCCAACTCTGCCGCCCAGGTAGTGAACAGAGTGGCCGTAGATTTATTGGCTGGTATTTGCATATTCCTCGCGTGGCAAAAATGGTAAGATCAGACAAAAAGGAGTTCAGTCTTTCACAAATGTCGTCAGGGAAGGCACCTGACGCCAAGATAGTACAATCATTCGCATACGTTACGATCTCAATGCCGTCTGCAGCGTTTGGAATTCAGAAGAGGTTTTCTTCACTCTACGGGTCTTGGACTTCTTGATCCTAAATTCTACGTACTACTGTCGTCCACACTTAAAATTTATTATCCAACGTTTCAAACTTGGACGGTGCCTTGTCTGCTCAATGCATCAGACAACGAGGGTGCTTGACAATATCAAAGGACTTTGCTAAATCAAGTGTCACTATCACTGTTCTATCGCACGGCTTGCTCTGAGTGAGTCCTCGGCTAATATGGAGATGGCGATGGCCTTCAGCGCAGTTGTTGTGCTGCTTACGGATCCTATGCTATTGATCGGCAACTGGAAAGTTATTTCTGATGCTGGAAGAACTAAAGCCACACGCGCCCTTGCTACGGGCGACAAAAGCGAAATCGGTTTGTAAGATTCACCTTTGCTGGCATCCTTTTCGGGCTTCAGTAGCTGGCCTATTTTCCAGACTTCGGGAACGATGTGTTTGGCAAGCGACAGGTCCCAGCTGTTGCAGTCTAAACACCGCCGCTGCACGCAACCGAGTTTACTTTCTCCGCAACAGGTTTTGATTCATCTTACAAAAGGATTTCCCATCAGTGCAGTGCAGATTTCGACATTGACTCCAACTGCAGGTTACTATTTCGTGAATTTTATTTTACAACGTTTTGGAAATGTTTGTTGTTTTTTAGGGATCTACAAATCGTCTTGTTGAGCAGGGTTCTCTAGAGCAGGCAAGGAAACTTTTATAATTGGTCTGTTCCTTAACTTTTAAAAATGGTAATTGTTGCAAAAATGGTAAAAGTGGTGAACTGCTCTCATATAAATTGTATGCTTTTAAAAGTAAGGAAACACTTTGCGGTAAAAACTGGTAACCTCAGGCACATAAAGGAACACGACTAATACCAAAGAGTGCAGTCCGACTCTACGTTTAGCTCAATGATTGGGACTACCTAGCATAATAAATCTTACATTGCTTTAAACGTACATATTTAGATAAATAAATGAATATATACATGTGTAAAAATAATAAAAAATAATTTAAAAAAATTAAGTTTCAGTGTTTTATTTAGAAATACACTTAAAACTAAAAAATAATTTGTCGCTTAGCCTCAATAAATATATACTTTCTCATGATGGAATCTCTCAAATAAAACGCTTGCATTTAAATTATAAATGGTGCCAAAATTATGCGGCAAGCGTTTTATTTGAGAGATTCCATCATGAGAAAGTATATATTTATTGAGGCTAAGCGACAATTTATTTTTTAGTTTTAAGTGCATTTCTAAATAAAACACTGAAACTTAATTTTTTTAAATTATTTTTTATTTTTAACTTTTTAGTAAATACATTTTTTTGGCCACTGAGAACCCCAAATGCCGAATTACAGTCCATTTGGGCAGAAAATGTAGATTAAAATGCTTGAAATTTGGTGGTACCGTTATATGGAGGCTATATTAAACCTTGACCTACGTCCACAATTTTTTGTGGGGATGTTCCTGGACTATTGAGAACTCCAAATGCCAAGTTACAGCAAATTTGGGCTAAAAATGAGGACAAAATCCCCAAAAATACCAGAAGTCGGGTGGTACCGTTATATGAGGGCTATAGGAAAAAATGGACCCATATTGGTTTTGGTTTCATATTCATGTATTGTCATCTAAATATGAAAAATGTGCAAAGTTTTAGTTCGATTGGTCAACTGCAACCGTGCTAAAAATCAGTTACCAGATTTTAAAAGGGGGTCAAGTTAGACACGGTAAAAACACTGTAAGAATGGACCAATATTAGTTTTGATTTCATATTCATGTATTGTCATCCAAATCTGAAAAGTGTGCAAAGTTTAAGTACCATTGGTCAACTGCAACTGCGTGAAAAATTAGTCACCAGATTTGAAAAGCAAAATACCGGAAATCGGGTGGTACCGTTATATGGGGGCTATAGGAAACAATGGACCCATATTGATTTTGGTTTCATATTCATGTATTGTCATCTAAATCTGAAAAGTGTGCAAAGTTTTAGTTCGATTGGTCAACTGCAACCGTGTTAAAAATCAGTTAGCAGATTTGAAAAGGGGGTCCTTTGAACTGGTTCAAATGCTGATGAAACGATCGGATCTTTCACGACTTCCTTCGAATGGGTTCAAATGCTGATGAAAAGATCGGATCTTTCACGATTTCATTTGAACCAATGCAAAAGATCCAGTGAAATCATGTCATCTCATGGAACCACTTCCATAAAATTTTGCTGGGGTTGGTATCCTATAGTAGCGAAGTCGACGAAGATACCACAGATCCAATCCCAGAAAATGGTATTGGATGTATACCACCGGGCCCAGATGATGGAAAGACAACAATAAACCGGCTGAAGAATAATATGCCAACAGGAGCTGATGGCCTACCAGCCGAGCTGTTTAAAACCGGAAGCGACACGCTAATAAGGAACCTGAGCATCCTGTGTCCTGTCCATAAAAAAGGAGATAATACTTTATGCTCCAACTATAAGGGCATAAGTCTTCTCCATATCGCCTAGAAGATAGTGTCAGGGATTTTGTGCGAACGACTAAAGCCCATGGTCAACGAAATAATTGGACCATACCAATGCGGCTTTAGACCTGGCAAGTCCACCATTGACCAGATATTTATCCTGATTTTAAGACATTTCTAGCGACTAAGAAACGTATATTCCAAAACATATGTACATAGCTCCATGTTTTGGTGTAGCCCCCATATAACGGTACCTCCCAATTTTTGGTACCTCCCGATATTCGGTATTTTGAGGATTAAAGCCACAATTTTTAACCGAACTAACTGCAATTTAACATTTGAGGTTCTTAGTGTTCACAAAATATCTCCACCTAAAATTGTCAACATGAGTCAAGGTTTCGGTATAGCCCCCATATAACGATACCTCCCGATTTTCGGTACTTTGAGATTTTAGCCACACTTTTGGACCGAACTACCTGTAATTTGACATTTTAGGTTCCAAGAGGTCGCAAAATATTTGCACCAAAAATGTTCAACATAGGTCTATAACGTTACTTCCCGATTTTCGGTATTTTGAGGTTTAACTACATTTTTGGACCGAAATACCTGCAATTTATCTCTTGAGGTTCAAAGTGGTCACAAAACATCTCCAGCAACAATTTTAAACATAGATCCATGTCTCGGTATAGTCTCCATATAACGGTACCTCCCGATTTCCGGTAATTGGCGGACTTTTATCTGCACTTGTTGTCATCTTATATTAAAGTTCAATATAGGGTAACTCTAATTGTTATAGTTTGCCACCTTTTTTCTATTCCTATCACATGTTGTATTCTATTCCTATATTGTTTTGTCAGGGTTTATGCTTGTATGTCCTTTTTTGTCACTAAACTGCAACAGTTTTTTATTTTCTTTTTCGAACAGAATGTTCCTTTTTGACAACTTTTTCCGACTGTTATTTGTGGTATGTTGAAGTGATTCCATGTCTATTGTCAGTGTATTGCAAAAAAATAGAAACCATCGTCATTTGTTTTGCATATCACCGGAGCATCGACCACAGAATATCCTTGAATTCATAACGTGTTATTTTGCTTTTGTTTTGTAACTAGACACCATTTACATACTTATTCACTCAGCCATACATATTGAATATATGTTGCATATAGGCTGAATTGTTTGTGCCCCGCTAGGTATGGGAATGTAGGGGATGCGGAAGTTTTAAGAGAAATTTAAGATTGTTGAGTATTTTTGCTCAGATTTATGTTTCACAATAAAGTTCTCCACGTATAAACAAAGACTATTGTCGGGACGGATGCGACATTACCCCTGTATATTAGATTTTTACGGATAAAATTTCTTTTGGGGAAGTACCAAAGTATTGCAAACTAAACAAAAAATTGGTCGCATTTTGGAAGGCGACACTCCTTGTACATATCGATATTGTGGAAGTTTAATGGTAAATAATAGTCTTCAAACTGCCGCAAAGTCTATACTTCAGTGTCAAAAACAACCACCTTAAAATCCACAGTTCGATCAGAAATGCCGTAAGACTACTACTGAAGAATAGAACGCTGCATATAGAAAACTTTGCATTAAGTTGCAACACGAAGCGCCCAAGAAAAATATAATAATATCGTAAAGAGGAGAAGTGTATATTCATCCCAGCAAAAAATCCTTACTAAATAATGGGTTTTTATAGTACTGTTTGGTTGTAGTAACGAAACACCCTACTAACCCATTATTTTAACAAGGACATGTCGCATTGGTTTACTATAGCCACTGGAAGTTGAAAAATAAGCTATAAACTAAAAAATATATATTTTGTTTTTTTAGGTGGATTTTTATCTCGCTCTTTGCTCGTTTTGGACACGCGAACTTATGCTTTGTAGCCGAGCACACTACGCAGTGGACCACACACACGAACATTAAGAGTTGTTTAAATGTTTACATGTCCTTGCTTGCGCAACACCAACTGTTCTTTGTTTTTTTTTTTTAAATAGTACATGGCCGGCAATGAGCGTTGAACACACAACCCTCGGATTTGTAGTCGGACACACACGCTCTGTGCCACCGTACCCATAACTTAGTAAGGAGTAATATAAGTAGTTATTTTTGTTTATATTACTTTTTAATGGGTTACATAATGACTAACAGGAAGAGATAGAAAAGAGCCAGGAAAACCTGAACCTGAGAAACTCGAAATGTGTAGCGGTCAGAATGAAGTCCAAACATTTACCAGAGAGTAAAACACCAGACTGAAGAGTATGGCGCAGTAGCATTTTCCTGCAAAGATGATGAAGGGAATCTGGTAGCTGAAACGGGTAACGTACTGATGATCTTTACTGAACATTTTATCAAGCTTTTAGTAACAAACATGAACGATATTAAGATATCTCAAAATAATCTCAAGCGACTTTGAGACACATGACAGTGGGAGTAGTTAATTTGGTTTACATATGCGGCTACGAGAGTTTTTAGGTGTTTCGGTTGAATTCACATTTAAACATTTAGTCTTGAGCTCGAGTCGTCATAGAATTGGTTGGGGAAGGGTTCTTTGTTTCAATACAAAGAACTAAGAGAACTGATGAGTACAAGTGGCGTTGGACGAAACTAGTCTTGTCCGCCATCCCCTGAAGTAATCAATTTTAACTACATCCCACTTTAAACTTGTTGTTTTTAAATGTGAAAACAACGAATATGAGATTAAGCTTGACTTACCTACAAATAGTAAGTAAAACACACATTTCAACAAAACTGCCAAAGTGAATCTAAAACAAGTAAAAAAGCGTTAAGTTCGGCCGGGCCGAACTTTTCATACCCTCCACCATAAAATATTCTGAACAAAAATGTAATATTTAGTTTTCATTCCTGTCCCCAACTTTAAGTGGGTACGTTAAAATGTCAGATAATGTACATAAAATGCTTCATTCGGGAGGCCCTTTTTTATGGTGCCTATATCTACAATTTTTGGTGGGCGAGAAATTGGGAGGTACCGTTATATAGGGGTTATAATAAAACATGGACCTATGTTGACAGTTTTTGATGGGAGCCTTTAATGTCAAATAACTCCTAATTCCGTTAAAAATTGTAGCTAGAATCCTCAAAATACCGAAAATCAGTACATAACGTGGGAACTTCAAATGTCATTGACAGCTAGTTCCGAGGTACATATGTATGTGGGCTATAAGAAAATATGAACTTAAATGAACAATTTTTGTTGCAAAATTTTTGTCGGATTTTAAATTTCAAATTACATAAAGTTCGTCCAAGAAATAAAGCTAAGGTACGGAAAATCGGGAGGTTTGTTTTGGGGCTATACCAAAACATGGACGTACGTGGTTAAACATTTTTAGTAAAATCCTCAAAGTACCGAAAATCGGGAAGTATCGTGATATTGGTGCTACGTTGAATATTGTTGATGCAGATGTGTGGTAACCACTACAGCCTTAAAATGTCAAATTACAGTTAGTTCGGTTAAAAATTGTAGCTAAAATTGCCAATTACTAAAAATTGGGAGGTACCGTTATATTGTGACCACTAAGAACTTCAAATGTCAAATTACTGCTAGTTCGGTTGAACATTGTATCTAAAATCATCAAATTACTGAAAATCGGGAGGTACTTTTATATGGGAGCTTTATCAATACATCGACCTTTCTTGACAATTTTTGGTGGAGAGGTGTGGTGACCACTAAGAATTTCAAATGTTGAAATTACAGATAATTCTGTTAAAACTTGTAGGTAAAATTCTCAAAATACCGAAAATCCGTTATATGGGGATACCGAAATCCGTTATACCGAGGTGCCGTTATATGGGGCTATACCAAAACATGGACCTACGTTCATAATTATTTCGAATATAAGTTTTTTGGTCACTAAGAACCCTAAATATCAAATTATAGCTAATTCGGTCTAGAAATGTGAATTTAAACGTCAAAATACCTGAAGTCGGGCTGTAACGTTATATGGGGGCTATTCAAAAACATGGACCTATGTCCACTAGTTATATAAGTTTATTGACATTTAAGAACCCTAAATGTCAATTTATAGCTAAATCGGTCTGAAAATGTAACTAAAAACGTCAAAATTCCATAAATTGGGGGTACCGTTATATGAGGGCTATACCAAAACGTGGACCTATGTCCACAACTTTTGTTATATAAGTTTATTTACACTTAAGAACCCTAAACGTCAAATTATAGCTTAATCGATCTGAAAATGTAGCTAAAAACTTCAAAATCCGTAAATCGGGGGACACCATTATATGGGGGCTATACCAAAACGTGGACCTATGTCCACAAGTTTTGTTATATACGTTTATTGACATTTAAGAACCCTACATGTCAAATTATAGCTACATCGGTCTGAAAATGTAGCTAAACACGTCAAAATACCGAAAATCGGGGGTACCGTCATATGGGAGCTATACCAAAACGTGGACCTATATAGCCCATCATCGAACTTGACCTGTCTGCAAACTAAAGACGCATTTTCCCAAAATTTCAGACAATTTTGGTGGAGAGGTGTGGTGACCACTAAGAACTTCAAATTTGACATTTGAAATTACAGCTAATTCGGTTAAAACTTGTAGGTAAAATTCTCAAAATACCGAAAATCAGGAGGTACCGTTATATGGGGCTATACCTATGTTCATAATTTTTTCGAATATAAGCTTTTTGGTCACTAAGAACCCTAAATATCAAATTATAGCTAATTCGGTCTAGAAATGCGACTTAAATCGTCAAAATACCTGAAATCGGGCGGTAACGTTATATGGGGACTATTCCAAAACATTGATCCACGTCCACTAGTTTTGTTATATAAGTTTATTGACACTTAAGAACCCTAAATGTCACATTATAGGTAAATCGGTCTGAAAACGTAGCTAAAAACGTCAAAATACTGTAAATCGGGGGGTACCGTTATATGGGGGCCATACCAAAACATGGACCTATGCCCTCAACTTTTGTTATATAAGTT
Organism: Musca autumnalis; assembly: GCF_047663935.1. NCBI lineage: Eukaryota > Metazoa > Arthropoda > Insecta > Diptera > Muscidae > Musca > Musca autumnalis. The sequence continues at coordinate 54,769,483 of NW_027411977.1, forward strand.
TAGTGACGCTTAAGAACCCTAAATGTCAAATTATAGCTAAATCGGTCTGAAAATGTAGCTAAAAACGGCAAAATACCGTAAATCGGGGGGTACCGTTATATGGGGGCTATACCAAAACGTGGACCTATGTCCACAACTTTTGTTATATAAGTTTATGGACACTTAAGAACCCTAAATGTCAAATTATAGCTAAATCGGTCTGAACATGTTGCTAAAAACGTCAAAATACCGTAAATCGGGGGGTACCGTTATATGGGGGCTATACCAAAACGTGGACCGATATAGCCCATCATCGAACTTGACCTGTCTGCAAACAAAAGACGCATTTTCCATTTTTGTGGATGCTAGAGTGATTACCACAGACGGACGGACGGACGGACGGACGTGCACAGATCGACTCAGAATTTTACCCTGATCAAGAATATATATACTTTATAGGGTCGCAAATGAGTATTTCAATGCGTTACAAACGGAAAAACAAACTTAATATACCCTCCATACTATGGTGGAGGGTATAAAAACTATTGTTTGGAAAACAAATTTAAAACATTTTTAATTTTTTTTCAAAAAATTTATTTTTTTCCAAAATAAAACAAGTGAGCCAAGGATATAGTCGGGTCGAGGCCGATTATGTGATACCATACACCACTACCCCTGCGCATAAGCTTTTGACTGGTAAAATTCAAAATATTAAAATTGGGATAGCTTAAATTGCGTAGCGTGATTACAAAAAAATGGAAAAATGGGATGTATTACCGACTATTGCGATATCTCCGTTAATTGGCCACCTACTTTGCATCATTGTAAAGATGGGTTTTCTACTTTCAGAGTCATACTTTGTCCTTGGAAGGTCCCCAACCAAAGCTGTGATATTCTTCATTATTATTAAAATGAAAAGTTGGGTTTTATTAGCGGCTATTGCAATGTCTTCGCTGTTTGACCACCTACGACAACCTACAGTGTTTGAATTTGCTACCAGCACAGCACTGAAATCACTAAAAATATGCTATTGCTATGCTGTGCTGTTTTCAAAAACAAAATCGAAAACTGTTGCTGTGCTATGCTGCGAACATAAAAATAGCACAGCACATGGTCTATGCCGTGCTTCTGAAATCTTCACAGCACATAGCATAGTCATCCAAAATAAAAACGAAAACTGTTGCTGTGCTATGCTGCGAACATAAAAGTAGCATAGCACATGGTCTATGCTGTGCTTCTGAAATCTGCGAAGCACATAGCATACCATAGTCATCAAAATCAAAAACGAATGCTATTGCTATGCTGTGCTGCAGACATTTTAACAGCATAGTAAACAGCCGCAGTCAAGAAAACAAAAACGAAAACTATTGCTGTACTGTGCTATGAACAAAATCAACAGCATAGCATCAAACATAACCCAGAAAAATTTTTGATGGCAAATAAGTATGTATTTGAAATATAACAGAATTTGCTATTGAGCTGTGAAACCATGACTAATTGCACATTTCGATATTTTTAACACACTACTATTATTTTGACCGCAACTATTGCTCTGTTCCAGAACCTGCAACAGTCTACTATTTTTGAAATGTTGACACTTTTCCTTTATAAAGCGAATTTCGTGTTTCTAAATGCATGTTATTGCCACTTGTACCTTTTAATACCCTACACCAAGTGGTAAGGGGTATTATGTCTTTGTGCATTAGTGTGTAACATGCAAAAGGAAACGAGATAGACCCATAGTTCCTTTTAGGGATATACATAGAATCACTTTCTGAGTCGATTTACGCATGTCCGTCTGTCTGTCCGTCTGTCCATGTATTTTTGTAAACAAAGTACAGGTCGCATTTATTATCCGATTCGCAAATTGGGGAAGATAGTTTTTTTGGCCAAAGGACGAACGCTATTTATTTTGGTAAAAATCGGTTCAGATTTGGATATAGCCCCCGTATATACAGTATCGGCCAAAACTAAAGCACCCCCTCAGTAAATTTTTTTGAAATGATAATTTTTTTATGAAAACTAAATTATAAATTTATTTTTTATTTTTCTTTTTATTTATTTATATCTTTATAATTGAAAAATACAAAAATAAGGAGATCAGAATTTAATAAACAAAAGTTAAAATTCAAAAAACATTTTAGGTCGCAAATATAAGCGGACAAAACTAAAGCACCCCCCCCCCATTTGAGGTACAGCAAAAACTATTGAAATCAATATTTCGTTGCTTATCCTCTATTCTGGATGACACAATCACATCTTTTAGGCATAAAGGATACTAAATTATTAATTACTGCAGGCGAAATAATTGATTTTCGGAAAATTTAGCTTAAATCCTCAAAATACTGAAAATCGGAAGGTACCGTTATATGGAGGCTATACCCAAACGTGGACCCAGGTCCACAAGTTTTGGTGGATATGTTTTGTGACCACTAAGAACCCTAAGTACCAAATTACAGCTAATTTAGTAGGAAAATGTGGCTTAAATATCCGAAATACCGAAGATCGGAAGGTACCGCTATAAGGGGGCTATACCAAAACATTAGCCGATATTGTTCATATCCATCCAAAAACGATGCTACAGCATTCTCTGGTCAAATACTAAATCCCTTAGGTTTAAAAATTAGCAAAAGAACGAATTGCAAAAGAACGGTAGACGCCGGCTTATTCAGTCGACGACCAGCAAAAAACCTTCCGCCTCCATGTTTTACAGCGTCTTTGCAATATTTAGGATTTAACGGTTGCCCATTTGGTCCAAGCCTTTTACCATCTGAATACTTTAAATTAAACATAGATTCATCGGAAAACATTTCAAATGGGTCTTGGCGAATGCCAGTCTGGCTCCTTCATTTTTAGTCGATATGAAAGGTTTTTTTTTGCTGGTCGTCGACTGAATAAGCCGGCGTCTATCGTTCTTCTTCAATTCGTTCTTTTGCTAATTTTTAAACGTTAGCGTGTTGTATTTGACTAGTGGATGCTGTAGCATCATTTTTGGATGAATATGAACAATATTGGCTAATGTTTTGGTATAGCCCCCTTATAGCGGTACCTTCCGATCTTCGGTATTTCGGATATTTAAGCCACATTTTCCTACTAAATTAGCTGTAATTTGGTACTTACGGTTCTTAGTGGTCACAAAACATATCCACCAAAACTCGTGGACCTGGGTCCACGTTTGGGTATAGCCTCCATATAACGGTACCTTCCGATTTTCAGTATTTTGAGGATTTAAGCTAAATTTTCCAAAAATCAATTATTTCGCCTGCAGTAATTAATAATTTAGTATCCTTTATGCCTAAAAGATGTGATTGTGTCATCCAAAATAGAGGATACGCAACGAAATATTGATTTCAATAGTTTTTGTTGTACCTCAAATTGGGGGGTGCTTTAGTTTTGTCCGCCTATATTTTCGACCTAAAACATTTTTTGAATGTTAACTTTTGTTTATTAAATTCTGAATTCCTTATTTTTGTATTTTCCAATTATAAAGATATAAATAAATAAAAAGAAAAATAAAATATAAATTTATAATTTAGTTTTCATAAAAAAATTATCATTTCAAAAATATTTACTGAGGGGGTGCTTTAGTTTTGGCCGATACTGTACATATCTTCGCCCGATTTAAGGCATTTGGTGCACGAAACACGCTATATATGTCCGATTTCAATGAAATTTGGAATGTGCGACGGAATTTAGTCTAGAAATAAGTGTGCCAAATTATGTAGAAATCGGTTCATATTTGAATATAGCCCCCATATATATTTTCGCCCGATTTAAGGAATTTGGTACACGAAACATGCTATATATGTCCGATTTCAATTAAATTTGAAAGGTGCGACGGTATTTAGTCTAGAAATAACTGGGGCAAATCATATCGAAATCGGTTCAGATTTGGATATAGCTCCCATATATATCTTCGACCGATATAGGTATTTGATGCACGAAACACGCTATATATGTCCAATTTTGATGAAATTTGGACTATGTGACGGAATTTGGTCTACAAATAAATGTGAAAAATTTTATCAAAATCTGTTCTGATTTGGATTTAGCTCCCATATATATTTTAAATATTCACAGTGGTGTAGGGTATTATATAGTCAGCCCCGCCCGACTTTGATCCTTTCCTTACTGGTTTAATACATGTACTAGAGTGGTTTTAAAAATCGATGTCGGATTTTTTAAGCGGCACCCTACTAAAACTTTTAGTTTTGTTAAATATTAAGATTGTCAGAGTTTGAGCTCAATCGGAGTATGTAAACACGTGCCACTGGGGCCTCAAAATTTCCATGGGCCCTTTATATAGCCAACATTAAAATCTGACCCGATTTTCAAAAATGTTTGTGGGATTACTTGTTTAGCAACTTGTAAACTGTTTTCATCAATTGGACAATAAATGTGATCTGTAAAGTGATTTTGTGAAAATTCGCCAATACAAATTAAAATTTAAATTGGTCCCCATTTTATAGGGCCAAAGGCGAATTTTCACAAAATCACTCTATATACCACATTTATTATCCAATCGATGAAAAAAGTACCATGTATGTACATTGTAAGCAATAAACAACACTGAACAACTCATAGGGCCATTATTATAAGTTCTCTTTTACTATTGGATGTATTTGAAAACGCAAAATAAATGAGTTTGAAGACATTAAAAATATAATTTTCTCATTATAAGTTAATGCCAAGAAAGTTCTCCTTGAAATTGAATGATCCCTTTTAATATTATTTTAACCGGAACGCTAAAAAATCTGATCGGAAAATCCAAACTATAACCAAAGAAGGCTTTATAATAACGGGGGGTTAGTGAGTTTGCTGGGTTATCATTAATTATGCTATGCTATGTAGAAATGTTTACAGCACAGCAGAGCACAGCAATCGTTTTTCGATTTCATGACTATGCTATGTGCTATGCTACTTTTATGTTCGTAGCATAGCACAGCAACAGTTTTCGTTTTTGTTTTTGAAAACAGCACAGCATAGCAATAGCATTCGTTTTTGATTTTGATGACTATGCTATGCTATGTGCTGTGAAGATTTCAGAAACACAGCATAGACCTTATGCTATGCTACGTTTATGTTCGCAGCATAGCACAGCAACAGTTTTGGATTTTGTTTTTGAAGACAGCACAGCATAGCAATAGCACTCGTTTTTATTTTTGATGCTGTGTCTATGTGCTTTGCTGCGTCACTTTCACAGCACCAGCATAGACCTTGTGCTGTGCTGTGAAAAACTAGTAGCAAATTCAAAGACTGCAACCTACGTTACATCGCTGCAAGGGTGATATTTTCTACTTTGATTAGCAGGTTTTCCTTTTGATTTACACCATATAGAAGCAGAGATATTCGCTTTGAAATAAAATGTTGAATTTTTCTCCAAATAAGTTGTTTGCCCACTCCGACCCCTGAATATTATCCGACCATCAGCAAAATCAATAGCCTTCTTCCCCTCCTGAACCTTCATCAACGCCCAAAATGTGGTGACGATCGGTTTAAAATTGTGACCTGTAGCGTGATTACAAGGTTTAGATGGACAGACGGACGGACGGACACACACATAGCCAGATCGACTCTTCGAGACATTCATTTTGCTATATATATGTATGGGTCTACGACCATTATTTCGATGCGTTACAAACTTTTTGGCCAAAACCAACTTATAATACACATAGTGGTGTAGGGTATACAAATTTAAAAAAGTGTACAAAAGTACATATGGGCTGAAAGAGGACACCTTTAAGCATCATTCTGTGAAATTGGAACATTTTTCCAAGCTGTTACCTTACCTAGTCCACTAAACTTGGAATTTCACTTAAATTTAGTACCTGAGGAAAAAAATAGCTCACTTCGTGTAAACGCTACGATGATTTAACAAAACAGTTCTTAAAGGCAACAACCCTATCTACCTATCAAAATAAACAATGAATACAATATCTGTTATACTTTCTGAGAAATAGCTGTTTCTTTCTCCAGAATTTTGCAAAAATTACGTATTTTCTAAAATTGGCAAACCTTTTCGTCTGCAGGAGCACGCCACGCCCACACCTTCCAATATTTCGATCTAATTTTTTGCTTTCCTTAGTTTCGAATACCATATGAAATTAAAAATCGGTGACAACAAAAAAATGGGGGTTTTGGACAGGAAAATCGATTTCTGAACCACTGTGCGTCGTATCGACCACGACCAAACGACATAGACATAGTAAAAAAACTCGGTCATGTTAGCAGGTTGGACAAAGAACTCCTCGCGAGAAAGGCATATGAATACGAGTCACTTGGATGTATACACCCCAAGGGAAGTCCAAAACTTCGATGAAAAGACCGAGTTAAAGATGACGTCACAAACTATGGTTCCAAAATTGGAGGAGTAAATCAGAAAATCGGTGCCTTCGGAAATCAATTCTGAAGCTTAAACCCTCAAAATACTAAAAATCAGGAGGTACCTACCCAGCAAACCAAAATGGGAAAAACATAAGAGTTCGGACCGAATTCGGACCGAAAGTCGGATGAAACGTAAAGTAAAATCTTATGACATTCGAATGTGTTTGCCGACTTGTGGACCGAATTTGGTCCGAAGTCATATGAACTTCTGATTTATTTACCAGCATTAGAACAGAATTTATTTAATATTAAAAGATTTTGAAAATACAGAGTTAATTCATGAAATATCCAAATCCTATAAGTTTATCTACTACAAACATATTAAAGGTTTTAATATCATTTTATGCTGTGTTAAATGCGCGACTTGGTGGAAAAACAAATTCGTCAACACGATCTGTGAAATATGTAAAACAATTTTTATTAATATATGAACAAATACATGCCTTCACATGGAAAAAAATTTTGATACACATAAAAGTGTTAAGAAACTTAACTTTGGCCATATACAAATATAAAACATATGACTTTCCACGGAATAGTGTTGAAGTTTGACGAAGAAAATCTTTAGTTTCATTAACTTCATAAAAATAAAGAAATTTGTATGCAACCGACCACCATGAAAAACATTTAAACACTATCTTGCATCAACACGCATTACAAAGATAAACCAAATTTGTTCTCCGATGCAGAAATTAAAACCCGAACACTCAATTTTTCGTTCGTACTGCATCAACGTCGGCACATCAACAATTACACATTTACAATGTGCGAACGAACACAAACACTAAAAAATATTTTAGTGATACTGTTCCGGAGCACAACGATAAACGTAGTGTACCACATTTTGGTACACTAAAAACGTTGGGTACCGCAGTCGGAACACTAAAAATCGTAGTGCTCCGCAGTCGGAACACTAAAAATCGTAGTGCTCCGCAGTCGGAGCACTAAAAATCGTAGTGCTCCGCAGTCGGAGCACTAAAAAATCGTTGTGTACCACATGTCGGATCACTAAAAAATAACGTAATGTTAATGTACCACACACGAGTTTATTATGATTTGCCAGGAAAATTAAATATTTATAATTTTTGAGATAAGTACAAATTAAGACATAAAAACTCAGATACACCTCTTAAATCCATGTATGTATACATATAAATTAATAACGTTGGGAACTTAAGTAGAAAATATGAAAAACATTGATTCGGTTGTTGTACAAAGTCGCACTACAAATTGTAGTGTCCTGACTGTGGATACATGAGTTTATTATGATTTGTGAGGAAAATTAAAGATTTTTTAATTTTTTTTTTAATAAATACAAATTAAGAAATAAAATTTAATAGAATTTTTTCAACCTAAATTAGTTATATTGAAGCCGATAGCCTGTGTTGCTAGTGCTTTATTACTATAATTTTATTATAATTTGTTATTATAATAAATATTTTAAATAAATAAATAAATAAAATTTAATAGAACACGTGAAAAACGCCAGAATTGATTTTTGGACAATGGATCAATAAAAATCGTAGTGTTCGGCTGCGGAGCACTAAAAATCGTAGTTTTCCGACTGCCGGATCACTAAAAATTTTAGTGTTCCGACTGCCGGATCTCTAAAAATCCAAACAATGGAACAATAAAAATCGTAGTGGTCGGCTGCGGAGCACTAAAAATCGTAGTTTTTCGACTGTCGGATCACTAAAAATCGTAGTGTTCCGACTGCCGGATCACTAAAAATGTTAGTGTTCCGACTGCCGGAGCACTACGGTTGTTGTGTTCCGACTGCGGAGCACTACGATTTTTAGTGTTCCATTGTCCAAGAACCAAATCAGATGTTTTTCACATTTTCTTTTAATTTTTATTTATTAACAAGTAAGAAAAGCGTGGGTCTAATACATTCAAAATATATTAAAATGACGCGTACTTTATATGGGGCCTTATATGGGGGCTATACCAAAACGTGGACCTATATAACCCAACTTTGGTAGGAATATTTTTTGGTCTCTGGAGACACAAAGTACCAAATTAAAATGGGCCAAATATCTTAAAAATTCCTTAAAACGACGACGAGTCACGCGTCATTTTGTATGGGGGCTATACGAAAGCGTGGACCTACAAAATGGACTTTCAATACCAAAAGTCCTACGTAAATATAACATATTTTCCCAAAATTTCATAAATCTACGTCAATCCGTTCGGACGCTAGAGTGATTTCCACAGACGGACGGACATGGCTATATCGATGTAGAATTGCACGCTGATCAAGAATATATATATACTTTGTGATTATTTCGAGTAGTGACAAACTTAATATACCGCCATCCTATGGTGGAGGGTATAAAAAAATATATATAAATATTTAATTTCCTCAGAAATCATAATAAATTCATGTATGGTTTATTACCTTATAGTTTCAAAACGTGGTAAAAACGATTTTTAGTGCTACGGCACGACGATCTTTGTGCTTCATTCCACAAAAAACTAAATATTGTTTTTTCATAATTTTGACCAAATTTCGCAATGTGTTTAAAATATTTAAACATACATGGATTAGAGTTGTGCCAAAGGAACTATATGGAACTATCTAGTTCACTTCACAGTTCCAATGGCCCACATTTTTTCTTTAAACAAACTGCGTATACTTACTATCACACGTTATATTTCATGATGTTACTCATACGTTTTGGAACTAGTACAAGGAACTAGGAACTAGATAACCCAACTCTAACATGGATGTAACAGTTTATCTTAATTTTTATTTGATCAAATTTAACCAAATATTTAATTTTCCTAAGAAAACATAATACCTTTATTATTTTTTAGTGTTCCAACACTATGATTTTTAGTGATCCGGCAGTCGGAACACTAACATTTTTAGTGCTCCGCAGTCGGAACACTACGATTTTTAGCGGTACACTACCTTTATCGTTGTGTTCCGGTACAGTATCACTAAAATATATTTTAGTGTTTGTGTTCCGGAGCGGTACACTATCGTAGTGTACCTATCCACCTTGGTACGGTACAGAACGGTACGGTACGATACCATAGTGTTTATTTTCGAACACTGCTTCAGAGCGGGAGAGAGAGGACGGGAAAAAGATCGTCAGACTAGTCGGACAGAGTTCGGACCGAAGTCGGTCAGACGCGACGGAAAAAACTTCCGACTTTGAGCAGACGCGTCGGACGTCCGAAATTGTGTTTGCTGGGTATGGAGGACCTATGTTGCCAATTTTGGGTGGAAAAGTTTAGCTAATGCAGGGAATCTCAAATGTTAAGTTACCGGTATTTCAGCCAATTATCAAATAACAAGTATGTAGTAGAGTCAAAAAATGTAGACAAACCCATCAAAATACGGGAAATCGGGAGGTACCGTTATATGAAGCTATTCCAAAACATGGACCTATGTTGACAATTCTTAGTGGAGAAGTTTCGTGACTTCAGGGAATCTCAAACGTCAAGTTACGGGTAGTTCAGACGGTAGAAAATTGGAGGTGCCGTCATATAGGGGTATGTCAAAACATGGATCTATGTCGAGAATTTTTCGTGAAGACGTGTTGCGACACCTGAGAACTTTAAATGTCAAATTACAGTTAGTTCGGTTAAAAATTGTGGCTAAAACCCTTAAAATACCGAAAATTCGGTGGTATCATTATATGGGAACTATAAATAAACATGAATCTATGTTGACCGATTTTGGTGGAGAAGTGTTGTGAACCCTAGGAACCTCAAAAGTCAAATTACAAGTGGTTCAGGGACGTACGCAGGGGGGGGGGGGGCACTGGGGGCCCGTGCCCCCGCCGAAATGGTTTGGTCGACTAAAATTTTTTGAGCTACTTATCAAATTATTACCATTTATTCTATAAAATAATTTTTGTTTTTAAAATTTCAAATGATAACTGATATTGTTCTGAAGGTCCTGTACTGAAAATGTACTTTGTCATCAAGTTGTCCAAGAAATTTTTAAAATTTTTTTGTTTGAATACTCTTTTTAGTGTTTCGGAGTTCTGTAATAAATATAAAGGTCTTGAGGCTTTAAACTCATTTTGTATTCAAAATATTTACAAATTCAGTATTGTGCGGATTAGAAGTACATAAAATGAAATGTCTATTGGACAATATATACGACATATCAAGGGTTTTCCGTGGAGTATATCTCGAAAAGCATTTAGAAAATTGTTTTACTGCCTTAATAAAAATGTTGTATTCCTATTTTATATCAACTTGTTGCTAAACAGTGGGATAAAATAATGGAGAAAAATGCATTGTTGTGCATAATAAAGTGATAATATCTGCTATAAATAGCGTAACCATCTGAATTTTTTCCCATCAGTAACAAATTTGTAGCTGAAAACTACCGTAAACGAAATTAATGCTCAAACTTTCGTTATATGGTATTGTATTAAAATATGCTGTTATTTGTATTGTGTATTACGGTGCTCTTGAACCAACTTTAAATGAAAGAAGAAAATCAAAAAACAAAAAATTGTATTTTTAGGGTTTGACGGTTTTGCTGGGAAACCACAAGCCGTATCAAAATGAAACTAAAGAAAATGTTATAGCAGTGAAAATTCTCTACAATATTGTTCTTATATGATATTTTCGTACGTTTTTCCATTTCTGAGATATAGAAGTTCATATTTAAACAATTCACTGACTTATCGTCTCCTTATAAAACAATATCAGGACGACAATTTCCCAACTTAAGCTTATATATCTGAAAACTGGTACAGCCGAGTAAAAAAGTTACGAATCCCCATCTTGTTAAGAATTTTCACGGCTATACGATTTTCTGTAGTCCCATTTCGACAAGACTTACTGTTTTGAAGCAAATCGTGAAAACCTAACAAAAAACCCTAAAAATGTGACCTGAACTTCTATATCTCAAAAATGGTGAAACCTATGAACAAATCAAACAAATTTTCAAAGTTACCACCTTTTTCTTTAGCCCCATTTCGATATGAGTTGTGGTTTCCCAGCAAAATCGCGAAAACCTAAAATAAACCTAAGAATGCGAACTTATTTAAAATTACCTCCAGCGATTTTTTCTTGTTTGGGATTTTTCTCATCTATGAACATTGCTGTTTCAGAATCCACAAAAACTTCCCAGTTGTAAGGTCCATTCAATTAACGTTGGTTCAAGAGCACCGTGATATTGAACCTGCAACCATTAGGCTTACGATAAAAATGTACCTCATCGAAATAATGTTCTTAGACTAATCATATGTTTGGACGAAACACGCGTCAAACAATTTGGAGTCGATTTATCCCAGTTTGTCCGTCTGTCTGGCTCGTGCCCATTATAACTCTCGAACAGATCAACAGATTTGGTCCAAATTTTGGATCTCGCAATATTTTGTCCAACTTTCCTTTGGACACCCGACTTCAAAATGTTTCCCTAAAATCTTGAGCAAAGTCCAATCCGATTTTCTCGAGACCTAGAGTAGGTTCGAATGTGGATTATATCGATTCACTCCTTCAGATACCTCCAACACAAAATTTCAATTTTCCGATTTGACCGAAACATCCTAAAATAACGTACATATTAAATTCTGAAACTTCTTCGCTATACAATTCATAGAAAAAAATTGGCTATCTCGCCCGTATTCGATCTGTCTATATATAAAAGTCGCAACTCACACAGGCTGAGGGTATATCTCTGTAAGCAAACCCGATTGTTACTTTTTACTTGTTTTACAGAAAACAAAAGTTATGAATTTTCATAAGTTTGTCTCCGCTGTACCGACGGAAGTGATTGGTCGTTGGAAAGTTTTTAAGGTCATCGAGTCCATAAACATCTAGTCGTACAATTAAGATAGAAATGGAGAAATAGATGGAGTTTTTCGTCTTAAGCTATTTTTTCAGGATTTAGCTAAAATGTTGCCGATCTTTTTTGAGAGATATTTTTTCGACCATGTGTTTGCGTAGTCTCAAACAGTACTGCGAGTGGAATTCGGAGTCTATGAGTCGTAGATTGCAGAGCCCGGCTCCTGATAGTTTTTCTTTTATTAATGTAATTTTCTGAATTATTAGTTGGCTTTCACGGACTCTATCACTTCTGGTAAAATAGTAAAGTTTTGGTGTTTTTATGCACTTAAAGAATATTATTTTCTTACAATAATACAAAACTTTTTTAATGGCACTGATGTTAGTGTGTGATAAAGAAGAAACGGCGTTATGTTCAGATCGAACTGTTTATATCCTCCAAAAAATGTATATATCTATTCGACATATTCGCGAATGCAATCCCTGCGTTCGAACTTGGATCTATTTTCACCACTTTTTGCATGGAAATTCTCCCAACAAAATGATTTCCAAAATCCATATTACTGACGATTTTTTTAAAAAAATTTAGAAAATGTTTCGAAAGCTATTCGCTGCGGGATTTAGAACCCAAAATGTCAAATAAGAGCTAATGTGGTTGAAAATTCTGGGATACACCGAAACGTACATCTATATGGGTAATATTAGTTTGAAAGATTTTTTAGTTAGTGCTTCAGTTCTGTTGGAGAATTTGGTTAAAAACTTTTGTAAGGAAACTATGACGAACGTGGTCTGATATGGTTCATCCAAGGACTAATATATTATAATCAGTTCCAAATTTCAATCTTGTATCTAAAATATTGTGATCTCTCTTTTGAATGTATATACTTTGTGGCAATATTGAGTATACATAAAATCAATTAAAACCCCTTTAAAATAGCTTTACGTAACGACACACAACATTTTTAATTTTCATGATTTTTGGTCAAGTTGGGCCCCCCCGAAATGAAATCCTGCGTACGTCCCTGAAGTGGTTCGGTTAAAAATTGTAGCTAAAGTACTCAAAATACCGAAAATTGGGAGGTACTTTTATATAGGAGCTATACCAAATCATAGCCCATCTTCGAACGTGACCTGCCTATGGAAAAATACTCAAGTGCAAAAATATAGTATATAGTGCTGCAGCTCATTTGCCGCCGCTGGAGTGATTACAACAGACGGACAGAAGGACATGACTATATCGATTCAGAATGTTATCCTGGTCAAGAATATATACCTTATAGCGTCCAAAGTGATTCAATGCGTTACAAACTGAAAAAAACAAACTTAATATACACTCCATACTATGGTGGAGGGTATAAAAACGTAATTAAATTGTTTTCCTGTCATCTAAATATATCAACTATCAATATGACGTTGTAATATAGGACTAACAACATTTCCCTTCGTAACAACTAACAATTCTGCAATAAACCACAGTAGCTTGCAATGAAGAGTAAACGGTAAGAACAGCATCTAACCACAATAAATGTCATTTTATGGAATTCATTTTGCATTTTTGTTTTGTTTTGCTCTACGTTCATTTTTGGAATGTGAATGCGCTGACGCCTGACGGTGTTTAACGCTTCCGTATTTTATGGCTGTATAGAAACACAATGGAATAAAGTATGTATGAATTTCATACAGGATATTCAACGTAAGGACATTCAGTAAGAGCTGTCGAGCTTTGGCTACGTTGGTTGTTTCGCTACCTGGCTGGCTGAATGGTTGTCACCATGAATATTGCCATGATAAGTTATGACGTGTTAATGAGTAAAGCAATGTGAATAATATGACAACAACAGTAGCAACAACAGGAGCAACAGCAGTAGCAAGCAGTGACTCATGACAATGACGTTACGGCAATGATAGGGATAATGCTAATAATTATGGTGATGATGATGCTGTTGATGATTTTTGTGGCACACATTATTATCTTCTTTCCTATCAAAATATGACTGCTGGCAAAAGGCGTTAATGCGAGGATGTTAATGTGGTTACTTTTTTGTTTTTTAATTTTTTTTTAAATATTGGTTGAAAAATGTTATTCTCAGGGATGGTTGCTGTCGTTTCTCATGTAGCTTTGGATGATTATGCAAATTTGTTTTAAGGTAAAACAAAAAATTTTAATAGGACTTGCTGGCTTAAGCCCTCATATAAAATTGCTTATTTTTCAATTTACAAACTAATCTAAATAATTAAAAAGTAATTAAGCAAGTGAATAAGTAAAAAAGTAAAATGTTTAATGAAAATAATTAGTGTGAATTCATAATTTTGCAATGTGAATGTTTTGGCGTTTTCATAGACAATTTTTCTTCATTATACCCTCCACCAAAATATGGAGAGTATGTTAACTTTGTCATTCCGAAAAGTATATATAATCTTGATCAGCGTAAAACTCTAAGTTGATTTTTCCATGTCCGTCCGTCTGATATAATCACGCTATCTTCCGAATGAGCTGAAATTTTGTACACGTGTGTCTTTGGTTAGAACTTTTACTATGTTTTCCGATAATATCCCAGCAAAATTTGAGGGAAGGGGTTCCATGCGATGACGTGATTTCATGGCATCTTTTGCATTGGTTCAAACGAAGTCGTGAAAGATCCGATCTTTTCATTACCATTTGAACAAATGCAAAAGAAGTCGTGAAAGATCAGATCTTTTTATCAGCATTTGAACCCATGCAAAGGAAGCCGTGAAAGATCCGATCTTTTCACCAGCATTTGAACCCATTCCATCCATCCAATGATGAATTTTGTGTTTTTATTTATACACATTTTTGTAAATATATAAGATTAATTATTTACAATAGGCTTGATGTTGTCGGAGACTCGAAATCACAACCAACGTTGTTAAACTCTCGTCGTAATGATAATGTCATTGCAAAGAAATGGTGAAAACGACATGCCAAAGCATTGGTTTAAATGACATGCTTTGGATCCAAAAACTAATAGCATCTTTTGGGGTCCACGCTCATATAAAATTCATCGATGAAGATGCTAAAAAGATGACATGCCAGATCACTTTCACCCATGATTGAATGACATCTTTGGCATCGAACATATTTATATAAGGTAAATGTTTGAATTACAACAACTAACAAATTTACAAAAATAACATTGTTGTTATGGAAAATTTATTGTCAAAGAAAATATTGAATAATGGGGTCGTTCTAAAAACTTTCTCAGGAAAAACATAAAATCCTCTAAAATAGAAAATATATGAATCAAAATGTAAATATAAAGCATTCAGAACTGTCGTAGGTCGTTGTTATTGCAAGTTTACGATGAAAAGAAGTATTTTATGGTAGCAAATTTCGAAGTTTAAAATTTCATGAGTAAACCCTATTATATTTTGAAAACCAAATTTACAAAAAAAGGAAAAAAATACAGCTGATTGTCACTTTTACCTTATATAATGGTAAGGTATAACGATTCTCGAACAGCCCTTAATATGCACTTTAGCGATCATTTTAACCTTTTATGAGGGTGTTGTCAGATTTAGACATTTTTGGAACTGTGATGATTTTGATTATTGATGAATTTGCACCAATGTAAGATCTTCTATGATTTTGCACAATCTGATCTCTGCTTGTGATAGGTGGTGGATGCCATGTTTTGTGATATTATCTTAAACTTTTCTTTCCGTCAGCGTTTTGACCTTTCCGCTGGCCATATACCGTCAAATGGCTTGTATTCATAGGACTTTCTGTCTGGAGCATCGTTATCCATTCTGCTGCTGCTTTATGAGCACCATTTTCCAGGTTAGGTTTCCAGTCTTGAATCTAGGATAACGTCTAGGTATTTGGCTTAATTTGATAAGGGGTATTTCCTGACCGGGTAATCGTGGTAGATTGAGGATTACATATTTGGTTTTTGTAGTGAATAAAGTTATCTCACTTTTCTCTGGATTCACCCCTAGGTAGCCGATTGTGATTCAAGTATCTTTTGATCTTAACGCTCCGTTCCTGATGTCGATCAGCAGGACGGAAACAAATCACCTCATCGTCCACTTATGCGGACCACCTTATCTCAAGTGGTCAAATTTGATTATGTTTTCGTTAATGACAAGCAGCCAAAGCACTGAGGAGTTCTTCGATTTACGTGCTTTGCTTGCATGGTATTTCCCCGTGGGACAATAATGACTCTACTTTACAGCATGGAGGTTATCCACTCCTGATGCATGGTTCCACCCCGAAATTGCCTAGAGATTGTTCTAACGTTGTTGAAGGCTTCTTCTATATCAATGAAGGGGGCTAAGCTATACTGTTTGTGTTGTAAGGTCTTCTCTGTCGGCTTAGTGAAAGATATGTAGAATTTGAATTATCCATCCATTCCCGAATATGATCACCGATGTGTCTTTCGAACGTTTTATATTTTGATGCATAAAATCATTATATTAAAATGATTTAATAAAAAACGCTTCCGCACAAAAAGCTTTTAAAGTTTTTAGTTATTTAATTGAATTAATCGAGCTAACATGGCCTGTGGGCCTATTCTGTAACTTTTGTCGATTGAAAAGTTGTTAAAATTTCTTTTGTTTTTGTAACAACTACAAAACAAACAAATGAAATTGTTGTAAAATAAACAATGAATAAAGTTGTTAAAAAGTTACAGAATAGGCCTACTGAGGAATTTGTATTGAAAAATAAATTCTAGCGAAGTACCACACACCTAACCACTATGCTACGATCGTTTCGCTGGTGGTTTAAGCCAGCTCATCAGGTATGGGGGCACACAAAATAACCAAAATGACATAACCGTTTGTTTCTCACTATTTTTATCATCGTTTTTTAACATATATATCATTTAAAATTATATATAACTTTATTTCATATATCATAAAAATCAAAAGTGGTTTCTGGTTGAAATCGAATAAAAGTTATTTTAGTCATTAATAGGCAAAACACCATTCGTTCGTGCAACAGGAAATAATTTTTTGAGAAACAATTTTTTTTTCATTTCATAGAATTTTTTCAAACAAAATTTTTTTTCGAATTTATTTGTGCGGAACCTTTTTATACCCTCAGCATTTATGCTAACGAGGGTATATACACTTTCATACGTGCAAAATGTGCCCCATTGTATGTTTGCACGAAATGTGTTTCAAACAATTTGGAATTGATTTAGCCATGTCCGTCCGTCTGTTTGTCTGGCTGACTGGAGCCACGATAACTCTCGAACGGATCAACCGATTCGGTCCAAAAATTGTCTTTCGTAATATTTTGTCCAAACTTAGTTTAAGTTCGAAGATAAGTTATATCAATACACTCCTTCCGGTACCTCCCCCACAAAACTTCTGGAGAGCACTACAACTCTCGAAACAAATACTGAGTTGATCCACCTAGTGGTCCTATTTGTATCGATATCATATTTTTCGTAGGCAAGTACATGCTTCCCGATATAATGGTCCAAAACCACTGAATTATATGGTGACCAACTGAAACGACAGAAGGTCCCGATATCTATCGAGGGTAATGACGCCCAAAATAAGACCCACTTTCAAAATGGAATATGTCGGTCCATTCCTTTACATACCTTCCCCGGAAAACTTTTTGAGCTTCTATCCAAAACCATGTTTTTGTCGGTTCATACGCCCAAAATGTTTAAAACCCTCTAAATATATACGTTTTTTGGGAAAAATGGTTCAATTCGAGACTAGATTTCTTTACTTTGGGTATGCAGTCAACCTTTACCTGTCTACAATGCATTCTTTGTAGTTAAGAGATATAAATGAGATATAAATATATGGTGGAAAGGCCCTAAATAGCTTATGATTTATCTGCACGACCTAAAGCGTAAGTTTTATTGGTCGATGATGTGGATGGCCCTTCTATCTGCATTGTCTACGGCATCTTCAACGGGTCTTTATGCGGACCAGTCGGACGTAGAATCATGACTCTGGGTTATCTTATGCCAAAGAAAAATGTGTTACCTAATTTCTCGATGTGTCCGTCCTTTGTTATTGAAAGAACTTAACTTGTTAATTTTGGCAGGTATTTAAACAGTTTGAAGCCGTCTTGGATCATAATATCGTTAGGATTTTCTGGGCCGGAATCAATCTAATACCAATGTGATCCAATCACAGTTAAGCTTAGCTATGTTTTTTATCATCAGGAATCCGTCGCCAAGCTAGAGTTAAATTGGGGCAAAGTAGAACTTCGTTTATAACGACTTCGTTGAAAGGCCGCTTTTTTAGACTGGGTTTTTAGCTTTCTCATATTCTTCGTCGAAGCTTGGCCGCCTCATAACTTTTTGACAACCTTGTCTAGAATGAAATCTGCCTTTTGATACAGGGCTTTCCGAAAGATGGCATTTATTGGACGGACCGAGTCTTTCCTGTATTAGCGTTTAATAGATGAAGCGAGTCTGATCAGTTATCGCACAAAGTGCCACAATTTTAATGTCTGGCAGCTGTGGCAGAGGGGAGCTCTATCCTCCTATGAGAGTCATCGTTCACCGAACTATTAAAACCCGTTTAATTATGAAATATATGTATATGAATCCCCGTAAGCCATCCTCTCGCTACGTCGGTAGTGTACTATACAGACTGATGTGTGAATAAGGCAAGTCCCCCAAACCTCACTACTCCCACAAAACGTCACAACGAAACTACAGGTGTTGATCACCATAGTTCCATATATCGTATCGGCCATTTTCTTCTCCCTACTCATAAAGTCTTATTTTTTTTTTTTTTTTTTTTTTTGAAAATCCGCTACATTTTGGAAAATGCACCCATTATATGTATCCAATACATGTTGGCATATAATGCATGCGGCCCGGAACGGTCCAAAAGAGATTGGAGCAGGCGTTTTGGGAGACACCATGGCAAAATATAAACAAAAACAAGTAAGAACGGACGGGCTGAGCTTGTCATACCCTCCACCACGAGTTGTATTGGAGTAAAATGGACCAATAATATTCTTTTTGTTTATGAAGAAGACTAAATACCAAATTTCAGCAATTTCGGTAAAACAATGTGGCTAACCTTCAAAATACCGAAATTTGGGAGGTACCATTCTATGGGGACTATACCAAAACGTCGATCTATAGCTACAAATTTATGACGGAAAGTTTATAAACTCGAAGAACACTAAATACCAAATTTCCCATAATTCGGTAAGATAATGTGGCTAAAAGCTTCAAAATACCGAAAATCAACAGGTACGCTTCTATGGTGGGTATAGGAAGAGGTAGACGTATACTGATAATTCACTTCTACAATATTTTATAACTCTTGGAAGACTAAATAACGAATTTCAGCCATTTCGGTGGGATATTCACGTCACAACCTGCAAAATTACGAAAATCGCGAGGTACCGTTCTATGGGGTTTTATACCACCAACGAAGACCAAATACCAAATTTAAGCCATTTCGGTGGGTTATTTTGGCCGCAACCCTCAAAATACCGAAAATCGGAAGGTACCGTTCTATGCGGGCCATATGAAGGCATGGGCCTATACCGACAAATTTGGAGGGGAAAGTTGAATACCCCAATGACGACTAAATAGTACATTTCAGCCATTTCGGAGGAAAGTTGAGGGCAAAACCTTCAAAATACCGAAAATCGGGAGGTACCGTTCTATGGGGCTATATGAAAGCGTGGACCTATACCGACAAATTTCATATGTAAAGTTTTACACTCCTAATGAAGACTAAATACCAAATTTCAGCCATTTCGAAGGATTATTGTCGCCACAACCTTCAAAATACCGAAAATCGAGAAGTATTGTTCTATGGGGGCTATATTAAGGCGTGGACCTGTAGCATCAAATTTCTGGGGGAAAGTTTTATACCCACAATACCCTAAATACCAAATTTCAGGCATTTCGGAGGAATATTGAAGCCACAATCATCAAAATATGGAAAAATCGGGAGGTACCTAGGAGTAATAGAAACTTCTATACCAAATAACAAAGCTCTATCTTAAAAATTAACAAGCTGTATCTTGATTTAAACAAACGGACGGACGGACATGGTTTTATCGGCTTAGAATTTTACCCTGATCAAGAATATATATATTCTTTATAGGGTCTCCGATGAATATTTCGATGTGTTACAAACGGAATGATAATAAATAATAAATAAAAATAATAATACCCTCCATATTATGGTGGAGGGTATAATGAAGTGATATGTAGGAGATTTCTCTTAGTCAATTAGGTGCACAAATCCGGCCTCCGGGTAATTTCATTTGCCAGTTTCTATCCTATCTTCGGAGAGTAAAATTTTAGTCAATTCATCGCGCTAGCATCACCCAAACCTCATAAAAAAAGCATTTTATACAATCATGCCTTTCTTGTAGATTCCAATTGAAACAAATATTTAAGTAGCCATTATAACTCTTGAGGCATAAATAAAGCCAAAGATGCTGACAAAGAAACATTCAAGTAATAATAAAAACAACAACAAATAAGAAAGAAAAACTGTTAAATATTTTTCTTTTATTTTCTTCAGCTACTTATGTTTCCAAACACCACAACGAATAAAAAGATACTTAAATAAGCGGCCAACTTTTTTAGTCTGCCATCAAAAGCAATGCTGATGATGCTACTTAAGGATACAACGACTGAAGTTGTGAAAAGTTCTTCTTTTTCGTTTTCTTCATGATTCTTAGCAACTATTAAAGTATTAAGTTGCAGTTACTGCATTCACCGCAGGATAAAAGAAGTTGTAAAGCTAGTGTCCTTTTCTTGTTGTTTAAAACAGCACAACATAAATGGCCAACAATAAAAACAGGATATGTATGCACCTATAAAGTAAATTAAGTATTTACTGTGAATGGAAAAAAGTTTAAAACAAGCTTAAATAACAGATCCACTAATACAGAATTTATTAGATAAAAGTACGGTTATACACAATATGAGCTTGTAGATATGTACATATGTATGTCAAACTAGGGACAGAGTACAAAAGTCGAGTCTTTCAAGGAGAAAATCCTCAAGTCAACAACTGGTGAACACTCAATAGAGGTAGAAACCCAGTAAGGAAAGGATCAAAGTCGGGCTATATGATACCGGATCAAAGTCGGACGATATGATGTGATAATATGGCAACATTGTTTCTAGACCAAATTGCGTCACATTTTCCAAATTTCCTCAAAATGTCTGTAAAATTTTGTGTTTGGTGCGTCAAATTCATGAAATCGGGCATACATATATCGGAATTAAATCAAAATCTAAACCAATTTTCACTCAAAACCACAGCATTCTTCCTATGCATAACAAAATGGTCTTCCCCAAATTTCAGCTTAATCGGACAATAAATGCGACCTGTACGACGCGAACGGACGGACAGGCATACAAAAATCCACTCAGAAAGTGATTATATGCTGTAACGTGACAACATTATTTCGTATATCACATTATTACGTATTACGCAACAGGCCATAAGCCCATTACCTAACAACGTATTTTAGAGGATAGTGTAGCACTAGTACTAACGAAAGACGACAGAACGAGTGCCGAATGCCCGAACGCCCAATTCGAACGCTGAACCACCGAGTGGCCGAACATCTGTAATGCGAACACCGAGTGGCAGAGTATCCGCAATACGAGAGCTGAGTGCCCCAAAAACCGCAATACGAATACCGAGTGGCCGAACATATGCGATACGAGAGCCGAGTGCCCGAACAACCGCCAACCGTACCCGAACGTCAGCAATACGAGCAACACATGTCCAACCGAGATTTTTATACCCATCACCACACAGTGGAGGGTGGACTTCAAAACAATATTCGCTCTCAATTTTAGAGGGGTCTGTTTTTCTTTCCTTTTTGTGTTGTGTAGGGTGGGTTACTTACTTTCTTTGCTGGCCAATTACAGAACAATTATAGCTGTGTTCCTTTACTTACCTGTGGTTACCATTTTTACCATTTGTCACCATTTTTAACCTGCAAAGCGTTCCTTAACCGACTTTTGTTTGACGATTATTTCACAATGAAGAAGAAAATGGACGAAAAACAGAAAAAAGTCGAATGCTGACAAAACAAAATTTAAAACTGTGAAATAAAAGACGAAAATTGATTTTTTATGTTTCTTTTTGACATTGCAGCCAGATCTACCATTTTTCCGTTCCTTTACTTTTCTGGTAAAAATGTTCATGAGAGAGCAATTTTGACACTTTTCTCTTTTACCACTCGTACCATTAAAAAAGTAAAGGAACAAAGCTTATATGTCTTTTTAGCAGGTTCATCATCGCTCATACTTATGATATGGCCTAGCCAACGCAATCGTTGTATCACGATACGTTTATCTAAGCTGATGTCGTTGTATAACAGATACGGCTCGTGGTTCATACGACGTCGATATTCACCACCAACGCAGATTGGTCCGTAGATCTTTCGAAGAATTTTTCTCTCAAACACACCAAGCACTGCCTTGTCCGCTTGAGTAAGTACCCATGCTTTGGAGCCATACATCAGTACGGGTAGTATCAGTGTTTTGTAAAGTGTTACTTTTGTTTGAAACTGCTTACTTAAGCCAAAATAGCATCTGTTAGCCAATATAACTGATGTTGTTTGTTGGGTTTACGGTGGTGCCGAGGTAGACGAAGTCTTTCACAACCTCAAAATTATAGGAACCAGCTCCAACAGTTGGTCCGAGCTCTATGGACGCATTGCGTGTCGACACCATCAACTTGGTCTTCCCGCCGTTTACCTCTAGACCCATTTTAGCAGATTTTCCTTCGATCTTCACAAAAGGTATCAGTAACTTATTTTACAGATCGTCCTATGTTGTCTATATCGTAAGCATAAGCAAGTAACATGTGGCTATTGGTGTATATTGTGCCACTTCTTTTGACGTTTGCCTCTCGTATAACCTTTTCCAGCAGGATGTTGAAGAGATCATACGAAAGGCTGTCTCCTTGCCTGAAACCTCTTTTGGTAAAAACTGTTCGGAGAGGTTCTTTCCTATTTAACTGAGTAGCTCATGTCAGTTAAAGTCATTTTACAAAGCCGGATGAACTTTGCGGGGACACTAAATTCAGACATGGCTTGTAATAACTTTGAACCTGGGGGGTTGTCGAAGTCTGCTTTATAATCGACAAAAAGGTGGTAGGTGTCGATCTGCATCTCTTGGGTCTTCTCCAGGATTTGCCGCAGGGTAAATATCTGGTCAATGGTGGACTTGCCAGGTCTAAAGCCGCATTGATATGGTCCAATTATTTCGTTGACCATAGGCTTTAGTCGTTCCGAAAATATCCCTGACACTATTTTGTAGGCAAAAGGAAGAAGACTTATGCCCCTATAGTTAGAGCATACAGTCTTATCTCCTTTCTTGTGGACGGGACACAGGATACTCAGGTTCCAATCGTCGGTTACGCGTTCTTCCTTCCAGATGGTGCTAACTATCTGATGCATACACCTTATCAGCGTGTCGCTTCCGGTTTTGAATAGCTCGGCTGGTAGGCCATCGGCTCCTGCTGTCTTATTATTCTTCAGCCGGTTTATTGCTGTGTTTACCTCTTCTTGGCCGGGTGGTATACATTCAATACCATCTTCTGGGATTGGATATGCGGTATCTTCATCTTCTTCAGTACTATTGAATACCAACAGTTTGGAAAATTGATCTTTCCATATCCTGAGCACACTATCTGTATCAGTTACCAAATTACCTTGCTGGTCCCTACAGGAAGATGTGCCTATACCAAAGCCATCAGTTTGATGTTTCACTCTTTGGAAAAATTTACGGAATTCATTTTGGCTCCTGTACATCTCATGTTTCCTGCCAAAAAGACGTTTCTCCTCTCTCCTTTTCTCCCGATACCTCTCTCGTGCGCTACGCGTTACAGCTGATTGTAGAGTAGCCTGTATGCCGCATTTTTCTGTTCAGTAGCAGCACGACACTCCTGGTCATACCATGGGTTCCCTGGTGGAGGTCTCTGAAGTTCAAGTATGGATTTTGCGGCTGATTGCATAGAGTGGGCAACAATTTGCCATTGTGCTGATATGTTATCGGGACGAGGAGGGCTTTCATTAAGCAATTGGGCCAGTTGGGTGGAATATGTTGTGATTGCAGCTTACCGATGTCCAAATTCCCAGTTGTGTTCGTACCTTCTTTGCCACGTTTAAGCTGGTACGCACCTTTGCTGCAACAAGTTGGTGGTCCGAGTCTATGTTGGCTCCTCGGAACGATCGCACATCCATCACGCTCGATGAATGTCTTCCATCTATCACAACGTGATCAATTTGATTTCTTGTTCTTTGATCTGGAGACAGCCAGGTGCTCTTATGAACATCGAGATGCTTAAATCTGGTACAGCTAACTACCATGTTTTTTGCGGCTGCGAAGTCTATCAGCCTCATTCCATTGGTCTATGTTTCACTATGGAGACTGAATTTCCCGACTGTTGGGACAAAGCTATTCTCCTTTGCGACTTTGGCATTAAAATCACCTAGAATAGTTTTAATGTCATGAGCAGGACAACGGTCATATGTTTCTTCTTGGCGCTCGTAGAATATATCCTTGGTCTGCTCGCCTTTGTCTTCGGTTGTAGCATCAGAGCAGATAAAGCTAATGTTAAAGAATTTTGCTTTTATCCGTATGGTAGCAAGTCTTTCATTCACTGGGGTGAAGCTGGAGACCAGATGTTTTAACCTCCGACTAGTGCTCCGATGTACTCGCGAGTGAAATTTTGTGGTGAGATAGTAATTTTTTTGGGTGCAATTTTTTGGTGGTTTTTGGGCAAGTTTATTAGGTGGTGGGATAAGTTTTTGTTTGGTGGTGGGGAGGGGGCAAGTAACCCCCTTCAATTTTCTATAATTCAAGAAGAGTTTTACTCACGAGTGGAATTCGAGCGAATTCGAACGAGTATTCGGAGCTCTGCCTCCGACCAACTACAAATCCGCAACCAAACTCATGCTTTGTGTTATAGCAGCTATAATATAGTGCGTCACAGTTAGGTGTTTTTGTGACGCCTTTCCGATCCATCGTATTTCCTCTATGGCAATAATGTCGGCCTTGTACTTTTCATGTACATCTGCCAATGCGTAAACTGCACCTTCTCTATAAAGAGTGCGAACATTCCAGGTGCAGATTCGCAGATCATGGTGGCTGGGTTAATAACCCATATCCAACTGAGATTTTTATACCCATAACCACACAGCGGAGGGTGTATTAAGTTTGTCCTTCAGTTTATGACTCCCGAAATAATTATTTATGACTCCCGAAATAATAATCAGCGTACAATTCTTCATCGATATAATCATGTCTCTCCGTCCGTCTGGGGATATTACTCTAGCGTCCGAACAGATGAAAGTGAAGTATGTGGATAAAAATTTGGCCAAATATAATATATATTCGAAATTTTGGTATTGGAAATAGGCTATATTGGCCCAAGTTTTGGTATAGCCCCCATGCAAATAGAAGGTGTTAGCCCCATTTGCCCTCCGTATTGGTTGTAATTTGGTATTTTGTGTGTTGCAGAGGCTAAAAACACTTATACTAAGAAGTTTTAAGGTTTTATCTGCATTCGCCAACCGATTTATGTAATTGGTATTTGGTACTTAGCCTTCGGTACCTCTTAATTTATACAACCGTTGTGGTATTAGAACATTCCTGCAATGAATGGTAGAAACTGGTACACGATTTGGTCCATAACATTTTTTAGGTATCAAAAGGTTTTAGCCACATTATTCTCACACACATTACATATTTAGTATCCGTTGGAGCTATATATATCAGGTTCGAATATAATTTATGGTGGAGGGCATAAAAGATCGGCCCGGCCGAACTTAATATAGTTTTCACTTGTTATCGTTCTTATGAGTGAACGCACGGCTCATGTTAGCCCACTACCTTTAAAGGGTATTAAAGGCAGTTTGCCTGGTGACACCACAGGGAGGCCAATGTCCAGTAAGATCCTGGGATTTCCTATGTTTGAAGCCCTTTTAAATGCAAAATACTTATTGGTACGCTTTTTTAATAATTTTGTGTTTTTCTTTGAAGTGTTATCTAAAAATAAATTGACAAAAAAATTGATTGGTGGACCCGACACATTGCTATTTCTCAATAGCGTTTCTCGTGCTATTCACAATTTGCAAAAAATACCATTTTATTATTTTATACATTTTATCAACAAATAATTTTTTTGAGTAAATTTTTGTTATTAATGAAATTAATTTTCGTTAAATTTAAATTTATAAAATTCGTTATAAGTCCTTGGAGAAAAAACGAATTTAATAAATTACAAATTCAATTTGATGTGATTTCTTAACATAATCAATGCAGTTCTTTTGATTTATCACCCATCAAAATTTTCTTATGAGTTGAAAAATATGCATTGTTTTCTGGCGATAAAACATGATAAAAATATGTTATGATTAATGGATGAGCATAATAAAAAACAGCAACATAACAAGAAAGCCCAAAATATATCAATCATTTGTAAAACGCTTGTTTTTTTGGAAAGCTTGTTGCTACTGACAGATGAGACAGATATAAAGGTGGGGTGTTTCGAGAGAAAAGTGGAATTTTTACTCGTAACTGAAACCATTTTAAAAGTATGATATGGTTAATCCCCACAGATTACTGCTAAGGAATATAAAAACTTTTGTAACAAGTTGAATATTCTGTTCTGACAACAGGTGGGAAGTTCTTGGTTATCGAAGATTTTACTTTGCTTTTTATTGATTAGTTTGTTCTTTATATAACCCCATATTATTATTAAATTTTTAGACTTATCCTGAGAAAAACATTTTCATCCGTTTCTTCTTAAAATCATTTTATTTTCAATCGTTTAATCACATCAAATCCTTAACTAGATGTTCTTCTCTTTCATCTCATAGAAATGACTACTTGCTTCGAAAGAAAAAAATACATTTATCACAAATCAAATTAGCCATATCGAAAGTTATTTGAAAAAGTATCAAAATACAAATACAGATAAATCAGCTGAATCAGGACGAATATGAAAGAAGACAGAGAGAAAAAGGCAAAAAGTTATTGCCTTTTCCTCTTTTACTTGTCCAGTGAGTTTTTAACGAAATTTCCAAGTTTTCTTTGTCGTTTTATTTGCACGTTAAGGATGTTCTTGGCCTTTCTTGGTGCTTCTTTCTTAATCTTCTTCACGACCCACGGTAGAATGAACGCACTCTTTTTCTTTTGCCTTTTTGGCCAACTGCAAACAAACTTATCCAATAAAACTTTTGTCAACATTGATTTAAAGGTGAGTGTAGCTGTTATCAAAGGTAAACAAATCTCAAGTTTTACAGAAGAACGCGAAAACTCCCCACCAAGAAAAGAAGGACATGTCAAGTAGTTACTACAAATATTAGCATTGTCACTCATTCACACACACACATAACATGACATATGATTTACGTGAATTTAAAAATGTTTTCATTTTTCTTTTGTAAATAATTTAAATGTTTATTTACACCACGGGAACGGTGAGTGTATCAAATTACAATTTAAAATCAAATTTGCTTTTGGAACATGATACAGTGTATTAAGGATTCGTAACACGTCCCGGGGGAGACAAATATGGATGAGTGTTTAAATCCGTATTAAGTGCGTAACAAGAAAAATCACTTTTCTAACGCCAAATCTTGTTGAATACATCAGCGGAGCTTTTAAGACACATTTATTTTTGCATGGATATCATGAATATATTGTGATGTTTTGCATTTATTTATTTAATTTTTTTTTTTATTTTAAACATTAATAAGGGTATAGAAATTTAAAACAATTTAAAGTTGTTTCCGGTCTGCAAAACTTCAACATTTTTGGCAGAAATTATGAGCACGATAACTCTCGAAGAGTGTAACCGAAGTGGTCATAACGTTTCATATGGTAGTATAACTTCCAGGCATATATCAGGTTTGAATATTGACTAATCGGTATACTTCTTCGTGTACCTCCCACACAAAATATGGAAAAAAAGTTTAAAGTTTAACAGCTCCCCTCATTTTACATATTTTTGTAACAAGTTCTTCTTGCGGGCCCTGTTACGACGGCCCAATTTTTTTCGGGGGCAAATTTGCGCTTCCTGAGAAATCTAAGCTTCCTGGCAAAAAACACCAAAAAAAAAAATGGCGACATCCACTAAACTGGGCAGTACGTAAGATAAGCCTCTCAATACACCGATTTGGTCCAAACATTGCACAGAGGATGCGCCCAACGACAAAAATCAAGAAATCCATGTCATTATTTTAAAAATTTAAAGATGCAAATCGCTTCTAAGCTTTTCAAATTTTTCGAAACTCAACTTATTTTTGCCATTTTTTGCAGTTCTAAAGGAGAAAACGGCTTACAAACGTCACTAATTTTGGAGAAAAAATTTATTTTAAAATGAGAAAAAAATGGTTATATTCAATGAACGGAAACAAACAAAACGATTCCCGTACCAATCGCACAAAGCCACAACATTCTCACAACCAAAACAAAACCACAAACTTTTCAATGTAAGTGGTGTTTTACATTTATACGATTGCTCGTACGAGATTTTGTCTCCTCTTTGATCATATTCGTAAATTTCACACACAGGGTTGCATTATTTTGTAACATGGTACCAAGTGTACATATTGTTAAAAATACTTAATGTAAAAATAAGGTATTTAATAAAAATAGTTTATAAAAGTTTTAAATTTTTTATAAAAAAATAAATATTTTATGCGTTAAATAATTTTTTATGCACAGATTCATTGCAAAACTACATTTTCTTTTCAATTTCTCTTACTATGTTTTGCAACTCTGCTTAACAAGAATAACCACCATAAAGAGGAGACAAAATCGCGTACGAGCAATCGTATAAATGTAAGACACCATTAAAAAGATGAAAACTGTACGATTGCTGAAATGTACTTCGGCTGTGCTTTGCCAAATTGTTTCATTCACCACCGGAACAAAAAGAATTTTTGGCAAACGTTTGCCGTGCGTTATGGTCAATCACACACTCAGGCACACACACACACACACACATGTGATTGCTTAACAACCCTATAAAGTAACATTAACATACCACAGTGAATATTTTATTAACCACCCAACGTTTTTGATCTATTCAAATGTGTTTAGTACTATTTAGTTTTCTATCTGCTTTGTGGAGTTGAGTACTTTTCGCTTATCGTTTTGTTCGCACTCAAGAATGTAAACAAAACGAAACTAAACAGCGAACTCCGCCAGCGTGGGTTATGTTTCGTTTTGTATTGTTCCTATGGAAAATACGAAACGAAACGATTACGTTATGTCAGCATGCTGATGTCAACTAAACATGGTAATCTGCATGTTTAGTTAATATTGTTAAGGTTACGAAAGGTTACACACACGCGACTCGAACGCAAAGTAAGAGAGCAAATGTTTTGGATTTTTTACTTCAGTCTTGTACTGAATGTCATGCAAGCAGGTTGATGCCGCTTTATTTGTTTTTTTTTTTTGGGTACACTGAGATTTTGCAGCAAATATGTGGAGGGAAGAATTTGATAATAATTTTTTGTTTTGTATTAATATTTTTAATGACGCAGGATGCCTCGTCTGCAATGCAACAATAAAAAAATGTATATCCATCTTACCTTAGGCGTCATTATAATACGCACACAAAATTTCATTTAATGACGGGAAATGAGCAAAAAAAAAAAATAATATGACAGCTAAAAGATAATTTAACAAATAATAATAGAAGTCTTAATATTATAAAAGACAAAGGCAATTATGATAATGCCACAATCAAGGCCTCATATAAGATTGCTTTGGAATTGGCCAAGAAATGTAGACCTTTTGAAGATGGGGGGTTTTAAAGAAGTTTTTATGTCAGTATTACCTTTTTTGGAGGTACTGGTAGAAAAATGGAAGACATTTTCAAAGAGGTGCCTTTATCTCGGTCCACAATAGTCCAACGCACCGAGTCAATAGGGAAATTCATAGAAAAAATGTTTTTTTTTATGCTTAGAAAGTCTTAAAAATCATTTTTATATACAATTTGTTTTTTCTTTAAAAAAATATATTAACATATGAAGAAAAATACTCTTCAAATTATAAAGTTATTTATATTATTTTTAATTAAAGTCATACAAAGCGAACACGCCAACAATATATTTTTTCATTTCACACTCAATATCACCCTGTTCTGTCAGTGTAATTTTACCCACACATAAACAATATAAGCGCTCACTCTTCTTGGTCGGCTATGGTTTAGTTGACTTAAAAATGCCTCATAACACATCCTCTACGAGGGCGGTTCGGAAACTTCTTAGCCTATCAATGAAAGAGAATAGTTAGTTTTTCAAAAATATTTTTATTTTTCAATATAATCTCCTGAAACTTCAATACACTTAGTCCAACGCTTTTCTAGCAATTCTATCCCTTGATTAAAATAGTTTTACTAAAGGTCTTCAAAATAGTGGTTTACAACTGTAATTGCATCTTCATTTGATGTAAAAAGCTTGCCAGCAAGGATTTTTTTTTAAATTTGGGAACAAGTAAAATTCACTGGAAGCTAAATCAGGAGAATAAGGTGGGTGGTCAAGCAACTCTTACTTTAATTCGTTGATTTTATCCATTGTTAAAACACTCTTGCGCGCTGGTGCGTTGTCTTGATGAAAAATTATTTTTTTGTGTTGTAAGCCAGGACGTTTTTCTCGAATTTGTACATTTAATTGATCAACAGTTATGAAACGACTCTTAAAATCCATTTTATTTCGCTTAAAACGACCCAAACAAGCTTGAGAAATGTTCATTCTTATGCGTTTTTGATCGACTGTTAACAAATGCGGCACCCATCTTGCAGAAAGCTTTTTCATCTGTAGTTCTTCATGCAAAATTAAATGGACTCGATCATTTGAGATGCCCATGATATTAGCAATTTCACGCACTTTTATTCGTCGATCATTTAATACCATATCACGCACTTTCGCTACAATTTCTGTTGTTGTTGCTGTTTTTGGACGTCCACTACGTTTTTCATCTTCAATGCTTGTACGACCACGTTTAAATTCAGCAACCCAATTTTTTACTGTTGCATATGAAGGAGCACTTTCACCTAACACATTCACCATATCATTATGAATTTCTTGTCCCGATAAACCATTTTTATGTAAATATTTAATGACAGCACGCATTTCTAATTTTTCCATTGTAAAAAAATTGCGGATGCGTCTTTTTTGAACACCTGTTTCTATATGAAGGAGTTGCCAGATCGAAACAAAATTGAACATGTGTTCATAACAGAGATGGAAGTTTCCAAAACTTTTTTCTGTTTATACCGCGCTTTTCGTGCTAGGCTAAGAAGTTTCCGAACTGCCCTCGTAAATAGGATTTTCACCCTAATAACTCATCCAAACTGGTTAAAAAGTAATTCAAGGATAATTATACACCCAGTATAGAACGGTAATTGTAGTGTATGGTTCGGAATGATGTCTGGGGTTACTAGAACTATAGTTTTTGTTATAAAAGGCCAAAAAATATGCATATTTTTGGCGAATTAGCGGAAAATAAGGGATTATAGTAATACTTCGGCCCCCTAAAGGACTTTCGGCGGGGGCAAAGCATGAAATCAGTTGAATGCACTATAAACTAACTAATACGAGCTATTCTTGTATAAAAATGTGCATCAATTAACCTTAAAGTTGATTTTACTAATAATGTCCCTAATTAGCTGGCCAGGCTAATATGGACCGTTTTTAGAAAAGTGGGCTGTACTTCCCCCACATATGGAGAACCTCTGTACGTTATGACATCACTCGATAGTGCTTATACCAGGGTTTCAGAGTCGAGGTATTTTTGGCTCTACTCCGACTCCAGGCGAGTTTTTTTCACGA
The DNA here is from genome assembly GCF_047663935.1 of Musca autumnalis. Classification (NCBI taxonomy): domain Eukaryota; kingdom Metazoa; phylum Arthropoda; class Insecta; order Diptera; family Muscidae; genus Musca; species Musca autumnalis. Next base: position 54,801,395 of record NW_027411977.1, read on the forward strand.
CTCCGACTCCGATTCCGGGTCGCCCCCGAGAGAGAATTCCTATAGCACTAAAAATGAATAAAATGTGCACAAATTTTTAAATTTTTCCTATATTTTGGCCTATATAGGCTAATGTGTTAGTTTTTCCTTACATATTCATTAGAAAGGGCATTCGTTCGAATAAATTCGAACCTATCAATATTGTTTCTGCCGAATCTTACATTGAAAAATAGCAAAGATAGAAAGTTTTTGTCGGTTTTGCTTTTTTTGCACGAGTATATTCTGGATGGAATTCTTCCGCGTGAGAAAATCTTTAAGCCTTCAAAATATGTGAAAATGATGGGGCAATGCAAATCGTAAGGACTACATGCAATAAAAACTATAAGCAATTGGATGTAAGCCAACATTTTAGTGTGCTTAGCCTCAAAAGCAGTCCCCCAGTTGTAAAGCTCAATAAAAGCCATTTTTCATGATTTTTTCCGAGAAAACTACGTAACTTTTTGGCAGATATTTTCTTCATCTGAAAGTTTTGAGATCGTCTACGAAACCCTGTTTTTATTAAAGAATTTTGCGGTGCCAACTCTATCTCGAAAACTAATAAACCAATTGTCATATATTTTTTGGCCGATTTCGAGAAAAACACAGTTTATATGCTGCATACAAAATAAAATAAATTGTTCCCATCCAACGTTCATTCTGAGGCATTATTGTTCTGATCGACTTAAAGATTTTACCACATATTCTATGCTATTTATACTTTCTACTTTTTTTTCTGAAATTTATAAGTATGGATCAGGGATTAAACTAAAATTCAGCGCTCACATTATAAACTTTTGTGTGGAGTGGATAATTTTATTGAAATATTTGAGATATATTGTGTACACCACTCAGCACATAGGCAGATGGATGTTTTTTAGAACTGAAAAATTATCAGACGATGAGATTTCGTGCATGAAAATATTCTACAAAAATGTTGTAGGAAAATCTTATGTAGGGTCGGTCCACTAGGACAAGAAATCGACATTGTCATGTTTTCATTGTCCTTTATCATTTTTACCCGATCCTTTCTCATGAAAACTCTATGATTATGTATTTCATTGAATTTCGTATATGCAATTAATTGTGTAGAAAAGTCGGATACACATGAACTATATCGGTTCCTGAGTGACAGGTCCGGTTATTTGAATGTCTACGTCTAAAGTATATAATGAATCCTAGAAGAAATATTCGCCGTTTGTCAGACTTCTGAGTTATGGCGGGATGAATCTGTCGCTAATTAACAATGAATTTATGGTGCCTAATTCAGAGGCGTAACCATGAAATTAATATATAGTTAATAGATTATACGAAATTTACATAAATACATAAACATACGTGTTTTTTTTTTTTTTTTTTTTTTTTTTTTTTTTTTTTTGAGATAGTAACGGGTAAATCTGATAAAGGACAATGAAAACGTGACAATGTCGATTTCTTGGATATGGGAAACCTACATATAATTTTCGGTGGAAAATTTTTGTAGAAAATTTAATTTTGTTTTACTTTTTGAGTTCAAGAACAACAAGGACATGAAAGAAACTGAGCTATAGGGACAGCATATTTGACAGAAAGGTTCCTCATTCCATTTAACTGAAAACATGTCATCTAAAAATGATGAGACAATATCTCCAAACAGAGATATAAAACAATTTTCTCAATCATTGATGGGGGTCAATCAAAAAAATCATTCTGTCATGACTTAGAAATTTCAGTAAGATTTCCATAGAGACCACAATGTCTTTATTAGAAGACATGGATGACTTCTCATAAAAAACAAGATGAGAATCCCAATAGACCTTTGTGAGAAGACCAGTAAGACTTCTGACGAAAGAGGTTAAAGGTCCCATCTTAATTCGATTGTCATAGAACTTTACTTTTGTTTGCAAAAATGTAACGAATCAATTGGATCAACAAAATGGGATGAATAGACTACACTTCAGAGGATAGTAAATATCCTGTGAATTGTCCTTTAACATAGTATAACATATAATTTTCTTATACCTTTCTTTTAAAATAAATAATGATTTTTAAAAAATGTTCTTGTTCCAAATTTAACGGCGCACAGTTGTTCAGAATCGTTTTTCCTGGTTTTTTCTGTAACTTTTGAACGGATAGAGATATATTCATAATTATTTTTTTGTTAGACAGATAACACAATCAGTTTTCAGACGAATTATTAGCGGTCACGTTCGGTCTGGTAGTTGCAGGGAAATTCAAGGTCAAAGCTAAACTTTTGATCAAAATATTTTCATCAAAATATGAGTGTTTTTGTGGTTTTTATATCTTCCTATGTATTAAAGACGGTCAAACACCAACAAATAAACAAAATAATTACAAAAAAAAAAAACTAAAAAAAATCGAAAAAAAGTCGAAAAAATTTTTTTTCAAAAATTTTTAAAGAAAATTTTACAAAAAAAATTTTAATTTTTTCAAAAATTAAAAAAATTCTCCTTGGATTTTAATAAAACTTATATAACTCGTATGAAAACTCATATACTCAAAAAAGTTGTAATTTGTGCCAAAAAACTGTAATTCATATGGAAACAGTATAGAAAAACACACATTTTTACCCATGTAATTTCAATAAATTGAAAAAAGTGTTAAACGGACGGAACGGGACGGGTACAAAAGTATATATCGGCTGAAAGAGGAGACTTTCGGGCATCTTTCTGTGAAAACATAACTTTGTTCCACAAAAGTTCTAGTCCACTAAATTTGGCATTTCATAAAATTTAGTACCTGTGGAAAACTAAAATAGATCATGTTGTGTAAACGCTACGGTAATTTACTAAAACGATTTTTAAAGGCCACAATCCTACCTACTTTACAAAAAACAGTGAACACAATAACTGTTATAGTTTCAGAGAAATAGCTTCGTCTTTCTCCAGAAATGTACAAAAATGACGTATTTCCCAAAAATGGGGAAAATGCTCGTCTTTAGGGGCACGCCACGCCCACACCTTCCAATATTTGGGCCTAATTTTTTGGTTTCCTTAGTTTCAATATGTTTACTATCGAATCCCATATATAAATTAAATATCTTTGACAAAACAAAATTTTCATTTTTAGCCAGGAAAATCGATTCCTGAACCATTGTGCGGCGTCGGAGTCGAGTTATTTTTTCGACTCAAACTCCGACTCCAGCAAAATTGCTCGACTCCGACTCCTACTCCGAAACCCTGGCTTATACTAATACCTTATGTACAAAATTTATTTAATCAAAATCGTCACATTTTTAAATGCAATCGAGTAATCTATTAAACTGAATTTATTGTCCCTAATTAGCTGTCCGCCCCTGTAGATGTAAGGATTTCCTTAAAATTGTAGTTATTTTCCAAGCATATGCAAGATCCGCCACAAGTACCAAAATAAAGTCAAGCGAAAATTTGCGGTTTAAGCAGCTCTAACCAAAAATTTAGCCCGGATTTTATGTTCTGACTATATTGTTTGGAATATTTTGAAGTAATTTTATTAACCTTTCTTACATTTATGTTTAATATATTTTTTGTGATAGAAAAAGAACATATTTTGGGGGGTATTCACTTTAACAAATATTTTTTTTTTTTTTTTGGGACACCCTAATGTTGTACCACGCCAAAACGTTTAAGTTTTCCCCGCGCTGAGAACCAAAACTACATAATTAGAGGTAAATTTGTAGAAAAATATGATTAAATCTTCTAAAGTACCGATATAATGATGGTAACCCTATATGGTGGCTATGGTCAAAAGAGGACCGATACGACATTTCATTATAAGTTGGTGTTGTGAACGCTGGGTTCATTATTAGAACATATTCGGTTAGAATATTTGGTTGACAGCTGAAGAAATAAAGAAAGAAATAAAGTATAAATCATTTAGTGAGTATACCAAATCATGAACCAATACTGACCATTTTTCGCTGGGGGGGAGGAGTTGGTTACTATGTTAATTTGAACAATGTGTAGTTAACAGCAAAATACTTCAATTCAGAAATGATTCGTTTCATGGGTACCAAGCGAAAACTTGGATTTAGGACTGCAATATGCAATGCAATATTTTAGGCCAAGAGGACCGACTGATAAAAATTTCAGCTTGATATATTGTGTGGAAGTATTTTTCTCTCACCTTTCCATGTAAGTGTCACCAATGTACATTGTAGATATGATTATTTCTTAGAGACTCAAACCATTCCTTCGGGTTCCTCCCGCACAAAGTTTGCTGCAGTATAAGAACTCGTCTGGGCCATGTCCGTCTGTTGTAATCACTCTAGAGTCTAGAGTAGTGTGAGATAGAACGCTAAATTGTGCACCTGAGTGTCTTTTTTCCATATGTATGAATCATTCACTATAACTAAGCCATTTATTAATCGATTTGAAAAAAAAAATAGTAGCTTACTCGAAAGATATTATTCATCCATTTAAAAGAAGAAGGAATAATAGAAATCCGTTATGAAAAAAAAGTTAAAAAATAATAGCTTACTCGAAAGATATTATTCACCCGTTTAAAAGAAGAAGGAATAATAGAAATCCGTTATGAAAAACAGAAGTTATGCCTACTACTGTTAGTACTTTTAGTGTTATAAAACAATAAAGCGAATTGACCCAAACGAACCAAAGTATTTTCGTTGTCCACGAGCCCCAACAACTTTGTTAGCACAATGTCATTCATCGATATTTTCCGAAAAATGTGAACTTTCTCAAAACTGCCTGAAGGAGCGCTCCAATGCTTTTGCGATGTACTAGAGAGTTCTTACCCAGCCAAATTTGAAGGAAGGGGTTCCATGCGATGACGTGATTTCATGTCATCTTTTGCATTGGTTCAAACGAAGTCGTGAAAAATCCGATCTTATAATTAGCATTTGAACCAATGCAAAGAAAGTCGTGAAAGATCCGATGTTTTCATCAGCATTTGAATCCGATCCAATAGAGTTGAATTTTGTGTTTTTATTTATACACATTTTTCTAAATTTATAAGATTAATTATTTACAATATGTTTGATGTTGTCGGAGACTCGAAATCACAACCAAAGTTGTTAAAACTCTCGTCGTATTGATACTGTCATTGCAAAGAGTTGGTGAAAATTACATGTCAAAATATTGGTGTAAATGACATGCTTTGGATCCAAAATGAATAGCATCGTTTGGGGTCCATCGATGGGGTTCATCGATGAAAATGCTAAAAAGATGACATGCCAGATCACTTTCACCCATGATTGAATGGCATCTTTGGAATCGAACATTTTGCTGGGTTAATTATTGTCTTAGCTACAATGTTTGTCTTAGTGTTGAATCGAAAATGTCAATGGTTTGGCTGTATGCAAAACACGTGGAAAAAAATTCAAGTCAAAATCGGGAGGCTCGATTTTCACCGTAGACAGGGTCCAGTGGACTTTTCTTCTCGGTACAATGCAAGGAATCAGAAACGCGACGCGCCCGTTAAGGTTTTCAAATCGCCCCGCCCTAGTATATACACTTTCATACGGGCAAAATGTGCCTTATCGAAATAATGGTTTTAGAGCCCAAGTATGTTTGGACGAAATCCCTTTCAGACAATTTGGAGTTGATTTAGCAATGTCCGTTCGTCTGTATGTCTGGCTGGCTGGCTGGAGCGCACGATAACTCTCGAATGGATCAACCGGTTCGGTCCAAAATTTGGCTTTCGTAATATTTTGTCCAAACTTAGTTTAAATTCGAAGATGGGTTACATCGGTCCACTGCTTCCGGTACCTCCCCCATAATAGTTTGAAAATGTTCGGAAAATTTGTGCGCACGATAAATCTTGAAGGCAATGGCCGATTTGGTCCATACTTTGCTAATCGTGAAACTTCTACAAGACTTAGATTAGGTTCCAATATGGACTCAATCGGTCCACTCCTTCGGGTTCCTCCCACACAAAATTTCGAAAAAGTTCAGTTTAGGACCTGCTCTAGAAATCTTTGATTTTGGTTGCAACAACTTGTAATCACTGCCCTCCATACGACGGTACAAGTTTCATCAGGGGCAAGTCCAAACTTCCTGAGAAAATAGCCTGAAGGGAGCAATAAAAACCCTATAACACCGTGTGTAGTGGTTGGAGCGCAGTATAACTCTAGAACGGATTTGCCGATTCAGTCCAAAATTTGGCCTTTGTAATATTTTGTCCAAACTTAGTTTAAGTTCGATAATAAGCCATTTCGGTCCACCATTTCAGGTATCTCCCCCACAAAAGTTAAAACATTGTGCGCACGATAACTCTTGAAGGTAGTCACCGATTTGGTCCATACTTTACACGGCGTAATACATCTACCAGATATAGATCAGGTTGGAATATGTACTATTTTTTCCACTCCTTCGGGTACCTCCCACACAAAACTTCGGATAAGTTCACTTTAAGACCTGCTCTCGAATCGCTTCGTTTTTTGTTGAAGCAAATGGCATTTGCTGCCTCTATTACGATGGTAAAAGTGTTTTCGGCGGCAAATCCATGCTTCTTGAGAAAACAGCCCGAAAGGCGTAAAAACCCCTATGGCACCATAGTAGCTGGAGAGCACAAACTGATCAACCGATTTGGGCCTAAGTTTGGCCTTCTTCATATTTTGTCCAAACTTAGTTTCAGTTCGGAGTTAGGCAATACCGGTCCACAACATCCGGTTCTTCCCCCAATATTTAAAAAATATTTCACTAAAATGCTATACACTATATCTCTTGAATGGGCTGAGGGTATATCTCTGTCGGCAAAGCCGACTGATAGTATTTTACTTGTTTTAATTAATTTCTCGTGGGAGTTGAGCTTAATGACCGATGATTTTTGCAAGTGAAAAAGAAAAGCCGAAGATTCGAACCCACACAACCACCACTATGTGACAAGTTTCGCCTTTGGCAGAGAGCGGCTTCGCTATCATTTAACTTTTTTTCTATCAAATGCCATTTGTTGTTTATTATGATGGATAGTTGTCCATTTGATGTATAGCTTGGTTTGGCTATGAACGCTAACACGCCGCGACAACACTTTTTTCATGGGTTTTTCATTAGGCTGAAGATCACTTTGCAAAAAATTACTGTTAATTAAGCTCGACTCCAATGAGAAATTAATTAAAATTAATATTCTACATCATTCTACTTCTTTCGGTACCTCGCTCACAAAAGTTCAAACATTTCTTTAGCCAAAATGGTTCAGACGTATTCGCAGATATATTTAAAACTTTATTTTGTCGGGTTGCTGGTTTCTACTTATTTTCATTATGTCTCAGGCTGAGGGTATATCTTTGACGACAAATCCAACTTGTGGTTCACGAAATGCAATAACACGGAAAACTGAATGTTCCCGTAAAGGAATAGCTTAGGGTATAAAGAAATACTAGGCATATAAAATCTTGTTATCTGTTCGAGTCGGCTAAACCTACACCAAATAGTCTGAGGATAATGTGATGTTAACACATTATCCCTATGAAACAAATATTCGATTGCATCAATACATTTATACCCTCTGTAGTCGTGAGGCTCAGATATGAATATATTATTTTTACTTTAAAATTTTATTTAATAATTTGTTGCAGAAAAAAACTGTCCAATCACTTAAAGTTATTCCCGTTACTGTGTGAAAATTTCCACTTTCATTTCGCACAACATTCATCACATGCTATTAACAATTATTTATAGTTACTAGCAAGTTAAACTGTCAAACAATACAAGAAAAAAACAAAAAAAAACAGCAACAACAATATAAATAATTATTATTAAATAAAGCGCACAGAGAAAGTAGAGAAAGCGAAGCAAACAAAAAATACATTATTATGTTCATACATCAAAATAATTGTGGAAAACAATTTCACAATTGCCAGTGGATAAATGGATGGTGGGCGAACAAATGAAAACATTTTGAAACATTTGTGTGTAAATAACACAGAACAGACCCGAACTATTCAACTGATTGGTGTGGGTGGGGGGTGCAAGTCAGAAAACAACGAGTCATAAACTGTTCATCAGTCTTGTGCATTATGTTGCGTTCATTGTTCATTTGTTATCCTTGTGGATGTTTGTAACATAAAGTAATATAAAACGAATGATCGACAGACAGACGATAGAAAGAATGGACGTAGCAAAAAGACAGCAGACTAACAGGCTGGCGGATATAAAGACGAACGGATGGATGGGCGGACGGACATGCTTGCCTTTAGACTGAGTGACAGCGAAAATTGCCTTAGCTTGACAAGTTTTACTAACACCACCACCACCATCACTCACTCACCAGTCACTGTTTGCCCCATCTATTAGGTCTTCAACACTCCACACAACTTACAATGTGCTGCAGGGCTTCTTCTTGTTCCAACCAAGCAACTAAGTGTAATTATATGAGCCATGCTTGACGCTCTCTAAAGTTCACTATCAACTTTTGTGTTGTCTCGCTTACAGGATATGCAACATTTCATGTTGTCTCAACTGTGTTAGTGGTGTAGCAGCGTCTTGTGTTGCCCTGTCAGTCGTCTTTGGTTGTGTTGATTGTGCCACCATTACCATCATCCACCAACTTGATGGCGTTTTATTGCTTTTCACGCCCATACATCCCTGAAATTCGCGTTATGGTTAACAGTTTATATTTCTTTGATGATGATAACGTAATTTCCTGCCTTTTCATTTTTTTCCTATCAAATTTGTTGTATAGTTTTCTACGTTAAAAATATATACAGCAGACAGACAGAGTGAGTGAGTGAGTGGGTGGTTTTTGTAATGTTTAATTCTTTTTTTTCTTGTTCTGTGCAATTTCACATTAATGTAACACTGAGTTGTTGTCGTTGGTTTTCTTGCCGAAGGACTAATAACACTGAACAACAAATGTAATTTAAATGAAATGAGCAATTTTTTTTGTTAAAAAGTAAAAAATGCTCATTATGAAAGAAAATCTTTTTTTACAGAAATCAATCAACATTCAGCCAATATGGAAATGTCTTTATTGGACAATTTTCGGTAGAAGTATATTCTATATTTAGCTCCTTCATATGAAAATCAAAGCCGATTTCGTTAAAATCCATTATAAGCCCATTTTTATAGCCTCCACCATAGTATGGAGGGTATATTGAGTTTGTTTTTCTGTTTGTAACACATCGAACTAATCATTTGCGACCATATAAAGCGTTATTGCCAAACCGAAATTAATAAAATTTGGTATTTGATATTCAATGGGGATATGAAACATTCCCGATGAGAATTATCATATAACCCCCATAGAAGGATACCTCACGATTTTCGGTATTTTGAAATTGTTGCCTCAATATCCAACCAAAATGTCGGAAATTTGGAATTTAGTTTTCGTTGGTGTCATGAAACATTGTAACAGGTATAAAACATTCTTTGTGTCCATAAGGCCCAAAATACCTAATATTGGCCAAATATGCATATTGGAGCTAATGAATATCCGATCCGATTTTCAGAAACTTTAGCAGGATTCGTTTCTTAGCCACAACAATGAGCTGGTAAAATTTGTTCATCGAGTATACCACAATTGCGGCGTTTAGATCATTTTCCTGAAAACGTCTGTCTAATTTGCATATACTTACTTACTTAGCTGGCTCATTACAGAACATTTGTTCCGTATGCCGAACTAAGAAAAGATCTCCAATTCTCTCTGTTTTTCGCTTCGCTTTTTGGAATACCGCGCCTTGTCATCTCTTCATCCACTTGTTTGCGCCATCTATTCTTTGGCCTGCCAATTCTGCGTGCATCGCCATGTGGCACGTATTTATACGCCTTTTTAGTGGGTTCATCATCGCTCATTCTTATGATATGGCCTAGCCAACGCAATCGTGCTTCTGAACCATACATCAGCACGGGTAGTATCAGTGTTTTGTAAAGCGTTGTTTTTGTTTGACGAGATGTGACTTTATTCCTAAACTGATTACTCAGCCCAAAGTAGCATCTGTTGGTCAACACTATTCTTTTTCGTATTTCACAACTGATGTTGTTGGTTGTGTTTACGGCGGTGCCGAGGTTGACGAAGTCCAAGACCCACTTTAACAGATTCCCTTTCGACTTTTTCAAAGGTACCAGTTACTTCATTTGAGATCAACCTATGATGGCAATGTCATCGGCATAAGCAAGTAACATATGGCTGTTTGTATATATTGTGTCACTTCTTTTCACCTTCGCATCTCGAATAACCTTTTCCAGCAGAATGTTGAAAAGATCACAAGAGAGGCTATCACCTTGTCTGAAACCTCTTTTGGTACCAAACTCTTCCGAGAAGTTCTTTCCTATTTTAACTGTGGATCGAGTAGCAGTTAATGTCATTCTACAAAGCCGGATGAGCTTTGCAGGGATACCAAATTCAGACATGGCACAATGCCCGATTTTCCTAAAAACCTGCCCAAAACTCTAAAAATGAATGGATTTTGACCTAACCTTTGGTTCTTATGTTTTTCGGGCCGCTGATTACATTTTTGATATTATTTAACCCTCAGGCGGTCATTTAAGGGATCTTTTTGGTCCCTCCTCCTATAAAATGTGATCTTATCGGATCAAAATATTCTACAAATTTGTTCGCCATCAATTTTTACTATAGGTCCTAGAATACGCCAAAACTCTATATCATACCTTAACTCCAGAATAATGCAAATTAGAAAAACATTTTAGGGTTAATGTCGTACTTCATCAAAGTTTTTGCAAAATTGTCATCATTTTAGAAGAATGGCGTCAAAGACAAAAATTTTCTCAGCTAAATTTCACTATAAGTCACCAAAGAAATGAAATCTCTATTTGCATTACAAACCAAGGAAATATCGGTATCAATTTTGCCAAAAAACCAAGAAACTAAAATAGGGGTGCAGGCTTCCACCATTTCTACAGTTTTGGAAATATTTGAGTTAAGATCACTTGGAATCCTTGCACTTTAGGTGTATAATGTCTTTGGTAACTATACTAAAAAGAATGCGTGGAATATTTTTCTTAAAAAAATTAACCCTCGTGCGAGTCATAAAAGGGGTCCTTTTGGTCCCTTTTTCCATAAATCTTTAAAATCTCCTATAAAATGTGATCGGATCAGACCAAGATATTCTAGAAATTTGTTCGCCATAAAATTTTACTATAGGTCTTAGAATATACCAAAACTCCAAATTATACCCAAACGCCAGAAAGTGACCCTATACTATATTCTGACATTCTGAATGAAAGAAAATCTGTACATACCTGCAAGACAAAATATCACATAAAAACAAAAAGTGCAAATATGTGCAAAATGTTTCGATGGAAATTGGCCCAACTCGATCTTACTCACAACTATTTTCATAATTTATTGTGAAAATTGATCTTGAAAAAAATTAACAAGTACGGACATCAATTATTAAAGAACGCACAATTCATTGGCGACACTGAACATCTTCAATACGTTTCACGTACCTTTCATTACAATTACAAAAAATATTTAATAACCGTTGTTTATTTTGCATATTATCATAGATTTATAAACAACTTAATATTGAAAAAAAAAACAAATTCCAAATAGGGTCACTTCGACCTGCATTTATACCCACTTATTAAACAAGAAATGTATATATTTTTTCATAACTACACGCACTGGGATCCTATAAACAATATCTGCTCCTTTTAGGTGTAAATTGATAATTTTTTTTCGATTTTTGGCCAGGTTTTTTGGAAAATCGGACACTGTGCATGGATTGGAATACCTATGAACGTAGGGGGCTGTCGAAAGCTGCTTTGTAATCGACAAAAAGTGGTAAGTGTCGATCTGCATCTTTTGGGTCTTCTGCAGGATTTGCCGCATTGTAAATATCTGGTCAATGGTGGATTTTCCAGGTCTAAGGCCGCATTAGTATTGCCCAATTATTTCATTGACCATAGGCTTTAGTCGTTCGCACACTATTCCTGACACTATCTTCTAGGCAATAGGGAGAAGACTTATGCCCTATAGTTAGAGCATACAGTCTTATCTCCATTCTTGTGGACAGGGCACAAGATGCTCAGGTTCCAATCGTCGGGTACTCGTTCTTCCTGTCAGATGGTGCTAACTAGCTGATGAATACACCTTATCAGCGTGTCGCCTCCGATTTTGAACAACTTGGCTGGTAAGCCATCGGCTCCTGCTGCCCTATTGTTCTTCAGCCGATTTATTGCTATCTTTACCGCTTCTTGGCTGGGCGGTATACATTCAATACCATCTTCTGGGATTGGATCTGTGATATCTTCGCCGTCTTCGCTACTATCGGATACCAACAGTTTGGAGAAATGGTCTTTCCATATCCTGAGCACACTATATGTATCAGTTACCAAATTACCTTGCTGGACTTTACAGGAGGATGTGCCTGTACCAAAGCCATCAGTTTGATGTTTCACTCTTTGGTAGAACTTTCGGACTTCATTCTGGCTCCTGTACATCCCGCTTTTTCCACACTCCCATCTTTCCATTTCTCTCTTTTTCCTGCAGAAAAGACGTTTGACGAAACTTGCAGATTCATTATTAAACAACTAAGAAAGTATCAGTCAGCTGCAATGGCAGATATATACTCTCAGCCTATATAAATGTAAAATATATCGATTTTAGTTGTTGTGTATTTATTTCAGCTAAAGTCCATATTTTGTTGCTTCAAAATTTGAAGAAACAAAATGTTTAACAGTTGGTAATGAAATTGATTACTACGAGCGGAGGCAGAGAAGACTATAGTTTCGGAAGCAGCCAAACTTCCTCATCAGTTCTCTTAACCGCTGACTATGTATCGATAAGCAGGTCAATAAGAGTGACCAGAAAATTAAACAGAACGAGAAATTTTCTGTATCCTCTTAAATCTGTTGACCGCACAATTGAGTCAGAATAATCAAAATCATATACCCACTACTGTTTTTTTATGCTGTCTTTGCATCGCAAAGAAGACAAGCATAAGTAGTGTTGTTTGCAGTAAGCAGAGATCACAACAAAATGTTGTTTTTGCTTTATGCGTAGTCAACAAGTAAGGCCGTGCTGATTGCCTGTTATTGTTGTTGGCTTTGTATTGTTGGACTGCAACATAATACTTGTTGTGTATTTATTTCAGCTAAAGTCCATATTTTGTTGCTTCAAAATTTGAAGAAACAAAATGTTTAACAGTTGGTAATGAAATTGATTACTACGAGCGGAGGCAGAGAAGACTATAGTTTCGGAAGCAGCCAAACTTCCTCATCAGTTCTCTTAACCGCTGACTATGTGTCGATAAGCAGGTCAATAAGAGTGACCAGAAAATTAAACAGAACGAGAAATTTTCTGTATCCTCCTAAATCTGTTGACCGCACAATTGAGTCAGAATAATCAAAATCATATACCCACTACTGACAAAAACAACATTTTGTTGTGATCTCTGCTTACTGCAAACAACACTACTTATGCTTGTCTTCTTTGCGATGCAAAGACAGCATAAAAAAACAGTAGTGGGTATATGATTTTGATTATTCTGACTCAATTGTGCGGTCAACAGATTTAGGAGGATACAGAAAATTTCTCGTTCTGTTTAATTTTCTGGTCACTCTTATTGACCTGCTTATCGACACATAGTCAGCGGTTAAGAGAACTGATGAGGAAGTTTGGCTGCTTCCGAAACTATAGTCTTCTCTGCCTCCGCTCGTAGTAATCAATTTCATTACCAACTGTTAAACATTTTGTTTCTTCAAATTTTGAAGCAACAAAATATGGACTTTAGCTGAAATAAATACACAACAAGTATTATGTTGCAGTCCAACAATACAAAGCCAACAACAATAACAGGCAATCAGCACGGCCTTACTTATTGACTACGCATAAAGCAAAAACAACATTTTGTTGTGATCTCTGCTTACTGCAAACAACACTACTTATGCTTGTCTTCTTTGCGATGCAAAGACAGCATAAAAAAAAAACAGTAGTGGGTATATGATTTTGATTATTCTGACTCAATTGTGCGGTCAACAGATTTAGGAGGATACTGAAAATTTCTCGTTCTGTTTAATTTTCTGGTCACTCTTATTGACCTGCTTATCGACACATAGTCAGCGGTTAAGAGAACTGATGAGGAAGTTTGGCTGCTTCCGAAACTATAGTCTTCTCTGCCTCCGCTCGTAGTAATCAATTTCATTACCAACTGTTAAACATTTTGTTTCTTCAAATTTTGAAGCAACAAAATATGGACTTTAGCTGAAATAAATACACAACAAGTATTATGTTGCAGTCCAACAATACAAAGCCAACAACTATATCGATTTTATATCACGAGTTTGCCCCAAAAGACTTGGAATCTGTAGGTACCGTAATATGGGGTTATACCAAATCATTGGCATATACCAAACATTTTTAGTAAGCAAACTCATAGAAAACTCAAAATATTAAACAGGTAAGAAAGTATCCGTCAGCTCTGCTGACGGAGATATACCCTCAGCCACTGACAAAAAAAAATAATTAAGTCCGGGCCAAACTTTTATATCCTCCACCATAATTCTTAATTAAAATGAAATAATTAGTTCCAATTCCTGTTCAAAAATTGCTCGACCACGGATAACACTGTGCGACAAAAAAAAAAATTACGAGGAAAATCGAGTAGATTATGAAAGTAGAGCTAAAAAGATGAGACACATGTATCGGCGTTTTAAAAGCTTACGTCGGAAAGTAACCAAAATAGGCGGGGCAAGTTACGCCCATTTGTAATTTTTTCGAAATATTCGAGTTAAGATATCTTTGAATCCTTGCATTTCAGGTATATAGTGTCCTTGGCAACTTTACAGAGCAGTATGTGGGCAATACTTTTCTTAAAAATTTTAACCCTCATGCGGTTCATCAAAGGGGGTTTTTTGTCCTTTTTTCAAAAATCTTTCAAAAACTCCTTAAAAATGTGATTGTATCGAGTCCAAATATTCTACAAAATTGTTCGCCATAAAATTTTACTGTAGGTCTCAGAATACACCAAATCTGTAACTCTTGTCTAATCGCCAGGAATCTCTAAAAATGAAAAACACGTTTTAGGGTTAAAGTCGGACTTCATCTGAGTTTATTCAAAAGTGTCCCACAAAACATAATTTTAGAGAGATGATGTCAGAGACAAAAATATTCTTCGTCATATTTCAATTTCTAAGGTTTATTCCGTAAATGCCACCAAAGTAGGAGTTAGCCTCATCATTGTAGTTTTTTGGACCACACCAAATTGTGCATGTGAGAGCCCATATGACACCTATATTTTCGCTTGACCATAGCCGTAGACCTCTAATATATTTTCACTTACAACAGAGGCAACCAATGGCTTATCCAAACTACGGAATTTAAGTTGAAAGTACTAAAAATACGCAATTTGGGCAGGTCCAATGTGGGTTTTTTATATTCCAAATATATATGCACCACAAACATTTCAAAAGCATTATGAATGGAACGCACAACATCTTCTGTATGAATTCACAACGAAAAACCATCAATATGATATTTACAGTATCCAATCACAACGACAATCTGTATGAAAATTGGGAAATATGACCCTAAAACATATATATCAAAAACAAGTGCTGCCAAGAATGTTATATGCTACGGTTACAGATTTCTTTTATTCAGAAAACCATAATGAAATTTCATTTGGAACATTTCTTTCTTTAACAATATTTCCAAAAAGTAAAGGATTTTGCGAGATTTTGATCCAGTATGGAATTATGTAAAATTAACAGTCCAAAATCAAAACATATAATTTCATCCTAATATATATACATTTGTAATCTAATTTTTTAAGAAAATAGTATACATAGATATATGGTTTATTTTGAAACTCATGGTGAAATTTTGTGTAGAATTTTTCATCCTTTGACATTTTTCACCTATAGCCAAGTTTCACATTACTTCCATGTACCAACTCGAAAAAAGAAGGAAAAATTTTTCATCAAAAAATTGGGAAATATTTTCATGTTTTTTCAGCAAAATTGATACTGATATTTTCATGCTATAAAATGTAAACAGACATTTCATTTCTTTGGTGACCCATAGTGAAATTTGACGAAGAATATTTTTGTCACTGACATAATCTCTCTAAAGTTATGTTTTGTGGGACAATTTTGAATAAACTCAGATGAAGTCCGACTTTAACCCTAAAACTTGTTTTTCATTTTTAGAGATTCCTGGCGATTAGACAAAAGCTACAGATTTGGCGTATTTTGAGACCTATAGTAAAATTTTATGGCGAACAATTTTGTAGAATATTTGGATTTGATACAATAATATTTATAAGGAGTTTTTGAAAGATTTTTGAAAAAAGGACAAAAAAGACCCCTTTGATGAACCGCACGAGGGTTAAAATTTTTAACAAAAATAAAAAAAAAATTTTGCCAAAACCCTGAAAATACCGAAAATCGGAAGGTGCCTTTATATGAAGCCTATACCAAAACATGGACCTGTATTGACAACATTTGCTGGAGAAGTGTTGTGTGCAATTGAAGCTTCAAATATCAAATTATAGCAAGTTCGGTCAAGAAATAATGCTATGTTGACAATTTTTGTTGGAAAAGTTTTGTGACAGCTGGGAAAAATCAAATGTCACATTACAGGTAGTTCGGTCAATAAATGTAGCTAAAATACTGAAATTATTTAATATCGGAAGGGTAGGTACGGGTAGTTCAGTCAAAAATGTAGGTAAATCCTTCAAAATACCGAAAATTGGGAGGTACCGTTATATGGGGACTATTCCAAAACATTGATCTATGCTGAAAAATTTTGCTGAAGTTTCATGGCTGTAGGGAATCTCAAATGTCAAGATACGTGTAGTTCAGGCAAAACCTCAAAACACCGTTAATCCGGACGTGCTGTTATATGGCGGCTTACCGAAACATGGACCTATCTTGACAGTTTTTCGTGAAGAAGTGCTGTAATCCATAAGAACCTTAAATATCAATTTACAGCTAGTTCGGATAAAAATTGTAGCTAAAATCATCAAAATACCGAAAATCCGTAGGTACCGTTATATGGCGGCAATACCTAAACATGGACCTATGTTGACAGTTTTTGGTGGAGTAGTGTTGTGACCCCTAAGAACCTTAAATGTCAATTTACAGCTAGTGAGGTTAAAAATTTAGCTAAACGTTCAAAATACCGAAAATCAGGAGGTATCGTTATATGGTGGCTATACCAAAACATGGTTCTATGTTTACGATTTTTAGTTGAAAACTTTTGTGACAACTGGGAATCTTAAATGTCGAATTACAGCTGGTTCGGTTAAAAATGGTAGCTAAAATCTCAAAATTCCGAAAATCGGGGGGTACCGGGGGGTACTTTCTTGGTCACTAGGAACCCTAAATGTCAAATTATAGCTATTTTGGTCAGAAAATGTAACTATAAACGTCAAAAATACCTGAAATCGGGCGGTGCCGTTCTATGGGGGCTATATCAAAATGTGGACCGATATCGAACTTGACCTGCCTGCAAATAAAAGACGCATCTTCCCAAAATTTCAGCGTCCTAGCTGCAATTTTGTGGATGCTAGAGTGAATACCACAGACGGACGGACGGACGTACATAGATCGACTCAATGCGTAACAAACGTAAAAATAAAGTAAATATACCCTTCATATTATGGTGGAGGATATAAAAATACGTGGACTATATAAACTAAGTCATTGACATATACCAAACATTTTTATTAAGTAAACTTCTGGTTAATAGGAAAATTCTGGTAAGCAAAATCCTGAGCTCGATTTTTTTAAATTACATTAAACTAATTTTAGAACAAACATTTTAAAAAAGTTAAAGAGTTTAAAGAGTTATTTTGTACTATAGCCATTTTAGTATGTCACGAATGTTGTCAATTATTTCATATTCCATTTCATAAAAAAGGATACATTTTTTCGCGCTACATCAACGATTTTTGATATGTAGGTTAAGAAAAAAATTCACAGTACGAGTACGAATGTGGTAGCGAGCCAATTTTTTTTTTTTGGTTGTTGCGGACAAAATTATGGCGCTTTTATTTCGCTTTTAAAAAAGAAAATATTATAAAAACGCTAATTATTTTAATGAGCGCTATTGTTACAAAAAAGTTTTCTCGAAGTGAATTCAGCGAGTAGATTGCATAATACCTGCAAAATGTTACATAGAATTCGCGGAATGTACATAAAATTCATAAATTATTGAATATAAGTCAACTTTTTTCAAAATTAATGCCCATTTAGTGGTCATAAAATTACATAAAAATTTGTTGTGGATCAAAACTTCACGGCGAACCAAATGAGCATACAGAATAATACAGATTTGTGTTAAAGTTTCTATGTTACAGCCAAAATAAGCACATATTTTGGTCAAAAAAATAATTTTTTGTTTGAAAAAATAGTTTTTCACATGCATTATGTAGTAGAAAATATTGTAAAAATCTATAGGAATACTTCCTTCATTTTGCTTAAATCTCCCAATAAAATAGACGGATTTTGATTTATTGACATTCATATTAAAGCTTTCCCATTAGGAAGGTAATTGGGTTGATGAGGATATATCTCAGAGCTTCTGAAATGCAAATAGTGGTCAAATAACCCATTTTAATTTATTTGCATTTCAAAATAAACGTGTAAATCGCGTAATTACCAAATTCATTTTGTCCGCATGTGATTTTCATGTACAGCAAGACCATATCTTTTAATTTGTATATATTTTTCGAAATTTAATTTGGAGGCTAAGATGTAGCATCGGCTGCATCTTGGCATTAAAAAGCCTATAAAATATCGCTAATTTGCGCAAAGTGCATACAATTTTTTGTCCGCATCCGATTTCAGTGTCCACCATGAAAATCTACATCGATATATATCTATTTAAAGGCGATCAATCAAGAACCGTGGATGTAGCATCACACACTATTTTTGGGATAAAATTAATGTAGCTTCCTTATCAGTAAAGTTTTCAAATCTCTGTTTCCGCTAAAACGAAGATTTTGCACTAGTTTTTTCATTGCAGTGGAAACGATCCGCAGAAAACGCGATAAAATACGCGATATTTCAAAAACAATTTTAGGTGATTTTTCTACTTTGGAATTTCTCGTAACTCTCGTTTTAGTAGATGGATTTTCACGAGGAATGATTTATTGGATCCGGAACGTAAAAAACTAAAATATGCAATGGAGTACGAGGTATTCTAAAGACAATAGCAAATATTAGACTCGAAAAATATGATTTTTAGAAAAATGTTCGCACCAAATTTCCGCATTTGGATGCAGATTTCTATGAAGCTGTGCAGACTACATTACAATAAACGTATCAAATAACTCAGAATCGCAAGTTCTACAATCCTATATATGATTTTTTTAAAAACCTGTTTGCGGAATGAAATTAGAAGAAAATTTAAAAAAAAAACACTGTAAATCTGGCTTCAAAATGTCAGCATCATTTAATGGTAGAATCAGCTCTAATTTTGAAAAGTAAAAAATTAGTGAGATAATCCTTATTTTGTTTGCTTCTACTTTTACTTTGACAGGAAAATCGAGAGAAGTGTGGTTTACTCACAAATCGAGAGAAAACAAAAAAAGACATGTTGGCTTCAACCCATTTTTACCCATTTTTATACCCTATACCACAATGTGGAAAAGGGTATTATAAGTTTGTTTTGGTAAAAATTCATGTAACACCGCGAAATATTCGTCGGAGACCCCCAATGTGGTATACCAATCTTCATATCTCGACGAGATAAAGCGATTTTGAGATGTGTGTCTGTCCGTCCGTCCGTCCGTCCGTCCGTCTGTCCATTATAAATTGTAAACACGCTCCAGGCCGCAATTATGGACCGATCGTCACGAAATTTTGTATGGAGGTCTGGTTCAGATCAGAATAGATCCCTATTCTTATTGGTGATGATCGTGGAATATTTAGCGGGTGAAATGGACCAAAAACATAATATTTATCCAATTTTCTAGCGGCTCTGTAGGTCTCAATAACTCAACGGACTCAACGCGTAATTTTAAATAAGGTAAGAGTATATCACAAAGGTGAAGCTTGCAGTTTGAGATGGCGATCGGATGATATTAAGAGGGTTAAATGGACCAAAACTATTGTGTGAAAATTATGAAAATTTTTAATATACAGCTTATACCTTAGTTCCTTTAAGTGACATTCCGGACAAGTGAGATATACTTGAAAGTGGAACGCTTGACCTTTCAATTGATGCCAATTATGTTGGTGTGCATGATCAGATAACAGAGTTACAGCCTAATATATTCCGTTATTTGTTTGAAGTGTAATAATAAACTCACTAGTAGTCGCAATTATACATCAATAGTCACGAAATTTTGCACCGGGTAAGAGTATAGGTCGAAAAAGATGCCTACAATTTTGAATGATGATCTGATATTCTTTAGTATGAAATATATAAAAAATTTATTTTTGGTCGATATTTTAATTTCTTGAGGACAAATATATTTCGCAAACTAGCCTACATATGGGAAAAAACTACTGACCTTTCCTCTGATGTAAATTGCAATAAAGTGTTTGCTAGATAACGGGCCTACTGCCTAATATATAATGGGTTCTGTGTAGAGAACCACATTTTCATCCCATCCTACATATTGTCTCTCCAAATGTTTATGTAACACCACGAAATATTCGTCCTAGACCCCTTATTTGGTATGCAAAAATTCATATCTCGACGAGATAAAGCGATTTAGCGATAAGGCCGCAATTATGGACCGATTGTAACGAATTTTTAAGGAGGTTGGGTACGGGCCAGAATAGAAATGATTAGTTTTTGCTGATGATCGTGAAATGTTCAGGGGATGAAATGGACCAAAAACAAAATTTTAACCAATTTTGTAGCGGCTTTGAAGGTCAAAATAATAACCCGCAAAGTTGAAACAAAGTTTGAGTTTATAATGAAGAAGAAGCGTACAAACAAACGTGAGGACCAGATAATACTTAGCGGGTTAAATGGACTGAAACTTTTGTGTGAAATTGGTAAAAATTTCAATAACGTAGCGGTTAAACAACGGAAGTAGTAGTACTACATAATTGGGTTTCATTACATTTTAATTTGTGTGAACTAAATTTTCCTTTCCTGCTACAAAAATGTCTTTGTCATGCTAGATAACTTTTTGGTTTTGGTCATAAGCATCTCTGATATTTGATAATTAAATTTTCACAATCATTGAAAAGAAGTTCCGTGGAGAGCGATTGTCCAGGGATAGTGGTATAGGGTATCCCATGGTCGGCTCCGTCCGACTATAGACTTTTCTTACTTGTTTAACATAAATATCGCCACAGCTACCACGCAAATTATCCTTTAAGGCCAATATTTTTTGCCACGTCAAAAACATTTCATTTTATCCAAAAATATTTAATTTGTGTAATATACAATCACAAGACGCGCGTTCTAAAAGGGTAAACCTTGGCTTCAGCTATGTTAAATTTCCAGAAAAATTGGTGATGTGCCGATAGGTTTTTTCAGATGTTTTGAGCCATTATTTCAGGAGAAAATTCCGGAAAAATTGTGTCGTTGTAAATGTGCCGCAAAAATAACGTACTGAAGAAAGAATCAAAACATTCCGGGAGGGAGGTACCAGACGGAGTGGACCGATATTGTCCATATTCCAATCTGATACATGACTGGATCATGTGCAAATTTTGCACTAATCAGAAACTCCATGCGAGAATTATCTTGCTGATTTGCCACTTTGTTGGTGCCGTCAGGATGTCTTGGAGCTTTATAGTCATTATCTCTGGAAGTATGAACTTGCCCCCAAAAAAATTTTAGCATCGTAAAGGGGGCCGCAAAAACAATCTGTTGAAGAAAATCTCAAAAGGATCCGGGATCTGCTCTTAAACTGCACTTTTCCCAACTTTTGTGTGGGAGGTACTCGAAGGACTGGACCGTTATAATCCATATTTGAACCCGATCTATATCTTGGAGGACGTTTGGATCAAATCGATTGCTCCCTTCGAGAATTATCGTTCACACCATTTTTGAGAAAAACATTTCAACCTTTGTGGGGGAGGTACCCTTGGGAGTGGACCGATATAGCCCATCTTCGAACTTGAACTAAGTTTGGGCAACATATTACGAAGTGCAAAGTTTGGTTAGAATCGGTTGATCCGTTCGAGAGTTATCGTGCGCACCAGCCAGCCAGACGGACATTGCTAAATCGACTCCACATTGTCTGAAACGGATATCCTCCAAACACACTTGGGGTCTAAAACCATTATTTTGATAATGCACACATTTAGGATAAATTCTAAAATGCGTATTATCGGTTCTCTACTTAGGGTACCTCTCCCACAAAAGTTCAACATTTGTGTCTAAGTGCAGTTAAGGGTCTGTTCGAACATCTTTTGGAAATGTATACCGATGCTGTTAGATGTGGTCCTGTTTACAGCGATATTATGTTTTCCGTGGACAAGTCCATGCTTCATGGCCATGCTTCATGGCGTACTGGTCCAAAAGTTATACGATGATCCACTGAAAAGATATGACTTCCACAATTAGATCCACTTCCATAATGGACTATGTCAGTACATTCAATTAAGTACCTTCTCCGCAACACTTTTCAACTTTAATCCTAACCCAGATTTTTGTCGACAAGTTCAAATGCTCGAACGGAGCCACAAAATTCTGAAAAGACCCTAAAAAAATTCGATCTCTCAGTAGATGACATGGATGGCAGGTATTGATGATTTTTATAGAATTTTTTTTATCTAAGGTTTCTTTTCTATAGTAAAATACTCTATCCCGGTATCTCAGAACTGTTTCTTACAAGCAATAATTTTCTTAGTAACTAATGAATATCACAACTTGTTGTTTAGTGTATCCTTTGCGAAGGCCTTCTTGATGTTTTGCATTTGGTTTTGTTGCGAGTGCCAGTGTACAGCATGTTGCAACTGTTGTGAAAATTAAAAGACAAACGTGCTACAAATTTTACCCTCTGGACTTGTCAGAGTTAGTTTTCGAGTTGAGGAATTGTTTGGGTGGAGGTCCCGTTTTTGATGTTGGCTAATGTACACTTAAATACATTTGTAATAGACCTTTGTTGGAGATGTCTTATTTTTTAAAGTTTCATTTGTAGTGCAGTTGTTATTTTGCATTTCTGTTTTGTCTCTTCACTGCTCCATTTCTGTGTTGTTATTTGTTCCTTTGTCCGTCCTCCATTGGTTGTTAACATCAGCTCGCTCAAGTGATTGTACAAAGCCTTGTACAAAACAGTAATCAGCAAAATTTCTTCATCTTTTTTTTTGTAATTTTTGATGTTGCTGTGGTAGACCCTTTGCCTGTTGGATACATATCGTCATTATCCCTGTTGAGTTTTGAGTGTATATTGCGGGTTTTTGTCGAATGTCCTGATGGAGCAAATTATATGGTAATCCGGGTTCAGTGGTTTAATGAAAATTAAAGAACAATACAAAATGTAAATATTTAAATTTAATTCTATTCTCCAATGGTTGTGTGGTTTCTTTTATTTGTGATTAGTTCTTAGAGTTGGTATATTTTTTTAGACAACACATATTTTTTAAATTATATGGAATTTAAGTAGTACAGCTTGGCATTGAAAGAAATGTAAGCCTGTTTATTGTACTTATTTAGCAGACGTCAATTGACCAAATGGACATTTTGGCATTAAAAACCAACTATAGAAAAATTAATTGCTTTATTTATGAACGTTATTGTCTGCCACGAATCGTTACACTCAGAGTCATTTACAGCGGTTAGATTACATTATTCAATATCAAAACGGGGAATAAAAGTACAGACTTTCCAAATATCCCATTTCTCGCTGTGTAGTGAGGCTCTCCGCCAATACCTTCATGTTATGTGCACGTGAATTGGATTCATTTGTAGAATATTTAAACAGCATGGCGAAGAGTGTCATTGTTGTCTGGCTCAATTCGTTAGAACTCTATAAATACTAAAGTAATACAAATGTGCAATTATTGTGTAAAACTACATCCTAAGGTTGTAAAGTTTGTTGTTGTTATTGCATTTAAAATGTGTTCATTATATCAAATGTAAAGTTAGACATTTTCAATACCAATTCCAAGCGTATAACTAGTAAAGTTATGAAATCGATATCTATTAAGCAATAGATATATTAAAAGGTTCACATATAGCGAAATCTACTCAGCTGCTCAAGACACATGTGTTTTTGTATTTACAAACCCGGTTCAACGACCATTATTTCGATGTGCTACAAACTTTTGAACAGTAACAGAAGCTGTGAACCAAAATGTGCCAAGAACTGATACCTAGCTTAAAAATAAATATCAATTTCGTAGATGGCAAAATAAGTTTCGGAAGTTTTCAGCGTAAATGTTTAGTCCCTAAAAAATAACAAGACAATGACGCAATGTGTAATTTTTTGGGATCAAAAAAAGAATACACGTGTTTCTAGGTTTTCCTCATCACTTTAGCCGTTATAGTCCCCAAAGTGAATTTTAATTTACTTTCGGAGGAAACTTGTAGCCTTTCGTTTAAACATATTTGGGGTTCGTTTTAAGCTGTGACATAACTCCCAACGGACATAAAACGATTTTGGTTTGTGGATATAAGACTTAAAATTTTTGGGAGCTATGTCCGACCCCACTCAATGGGAGATATGTCCGTTTTTATATCGTCCACCATAGTATGGTGGGTATAATATACCCTTTTTATACCCTCAACATTTATGCTAAAATTTCATACGGCCAAAATGTGCCTCATCGAAATAATGGTTTTAGACCCCAAGTATGTTTGGACGAAATGTGTTTCAGACAATTTTGAGTTGATTTAGCCATGTCCGTCCGTCTGGCTGGCTGGTGCGCACGATAACTCTCGAATGGATCAACCGATTCGGTCCAAAATTTGGCTTTCGTAATATTTTGGCCAAACTTAGCTTAAGTTCGAAGATGGGTTATATCGGTACACTCCTTCCGGTACCTCCGGAGTAACCAATTTCGCCCATACTTTGTACATCGTGAAATTTCTACCAGAATTAAATGAGGTTCGAATATGGACCCAATCGGTCCACTCCTTCGGGTACCTCCCACACAAAATTTCGGAAAAGTTCAGTTAAGGACCTGCTCCCGAATCGCTTTGATTTTTGTTGTAACAACTTGTATTCACTGTCCGCCATACGACGGTACAAGTTTCATCAGGGGCAAGTCCATACTTACTGAGCAAATAGCCTGAAAGATGCAAAAACCCCTATTACACCGTATGTTGTGGTTGGAGTGCAAGATAACTATCGAACGGATCTGTCAATTCGGTCCAAAATTTGGCCGTCGTAGTATGTTGTCCAAACATAGTTTAAGTTCGAAGATAAACCATATCAGTCCACTCTTTCAGGTACCTCCCTCACAAAAGTTCAAAAATGTTCGGAAAAATTGTGCGCATGATAACTCTTGAAGGGAGTGACCGATGTAATCCATACTCTGCACATCCTATTATATCTACCAGACATAGATCAGGTTCAAATATATATTTGTCAACTCCTCGAATCACTTTGATTTTTGTTGAAGCGATTTGCCTTCGCTACCTTGTAACGTGACAAATTGATCACATACATAAAACCAACGACAACGCTGCCCCACTACCATAACAACATTACAACCGGCCAACGGAGATTAGCAAAGCCCCACTACCCAACAGCGTCACAACCTGCCAATCCATACTAACTGTTGGGTTCGCTTGCGTTTCAGTGGGATGTGTGTGTTACAGTGCAATTTTAGGCAAGCGACAGCATAACAACTGCAGAGTGATTCTCAAATGCTCTGTGCGACTGTACACACTAATATTTCAATTTCGTTGGCGAAAGACAGGCTTGCTACTGCAGGGAGCCAGCCATACGGGCTTGAGTACAGTTGTGTGTTCGTGGTCCGCCAACCGACACGGGAGTGTAGAGAGGTTGGGAAGTATTTTTGAGAGCTATCCCTTTGCGCGGTGGCTAATACATTCACTCCACCTTCGGGTGTTGTTCCACTCCACCTTCGGGTGTTGTTCCACTCCACCCTCGGCTGTTCTTCCACTCCACCTTTGGGTGTTGTTCCACTCCACCCTCGGCTGTTCTTCCACTCCACCTTTGGGTGTTGTTCCACTCCACCTTCGGGTGTTGTTCCACTTCACCTTCGGGTGTTGTTCCACTAGTCAGTACTCGTAGAATACCATAGAGGCTAACGTAGAACTAACACTAACGAACGACAACACGAACATACGAACTCCGAGTGGCCACACATCTACGACACGAATCACCGAATGTCCGAACCCCGAACACATACAAATTCCGGGTGGCCAAACATCTACAACACGAATCACCGAATGGCCGAACACTGAACCCTAAACACCGAATCACCGAGTGGCCGAACACATACGAACAACGAGTGGACGAATATCTACAACACGAATCACCGAGTGGCCGAACACATACGAACCCCGAGTGGCCGAACATCTACAACACGAATCACCGAGTTCCCGATTATCTTCAAATCGTCGCCGAACAGCGAATCATCGAGTTCCCGATTATCTTCAGATCGCCTACTACCGAACGGCCAATCACCGAGTTCCCGATCATCATCAAACCATTTACTGAATCCAAGTTGCCGATTCCCCAGCCAACACTACTACCGAACGGCGAATCACCGAGTTCCCGATCATCATCAAACCATTTACTGAATCCAAGTTGCCGATTCCCCAGCCAATTATCCTTCTTATCGTATTTAAACATAAGTAGATTATAAATTAGTTTTACATCAATAAATATCCCATTTAACCCCCAGGAAAGGGAGAATACTCGTCTTATTATTCCGTAAGGTTTACTGGGCCCTTATGGCGACCCTGGACACGACTAAGTCTACCCCAGCCTACGACAAAACCACGTTACAACCTCCATTACGACGGTAAAAGTTATTTCAGGGGCAGGTCCATATTTCATGGGAAAACAGCCCGAAAGGTGTAAAAAACCCTATGCCACCATTACTCTCGAAGTGTTCTACCGATTTGGTCCAACATTTGGTCTTCGTCATATTTCATCTAAACTTAGTTTCATGGGGCAATACCGGACCACAACTTCCGGTACTTCGCCCCCAATAAAATGTCACTAAAATGCTAGGACGATATCACTTGAATTGGTCAACCGATTTGGTTCAAACGTTGGTTCTCCTAATATTTTGTCAAAATTTAGTTTAACTTCTAAAATGGTCCATATCGGTTCTCCCTAAGGGTACCTCCCCCACAAAAGTTCAACATTTGTGTCTAACTGCAGTTAATTCCTAATCCAAATTTTTGTCGGCAAGTTCAAAAAGGGCCACAAAATTCTGAAGAGACCCTAATCGATCTGCCCGTAGATGAAATTTTCACTTCACATTGGCTGAGGGTATATCTCTGTCGGCAAAGCCGACTGACACTTTTTTACTTGTTGGTTTTTGCTTATGTAACGCACTGAAATAATCATTTGCTGTCCTATGAAGTACATATATTCTTGTTCAGGGTAAAGTTCTGAGTCGATATATGCCTGTCTGTAAGTCCGTCTGTTGCAATCACTCTAGCATCCACAAATATGAAGATAATATAATTGTTCCACAAACATCTCATAGGGGACAAAGGAGACTTCCCTCATATGAATGAGTGCACCCCGATTCATATCAGCTCAATGATATGGGATCTACTGTTTATCGCCGAGTCCGAACGGCGTGTCTTAAGACACCACTTTGTAGAGAAGATTTACATGGCTGAAATACTCAGGAAATGTCGCCAACATTACTGAGGGGTATTTCGCCACCGTTGAAAATTTTGATGTTGAATGGCCGGGGAATCGAACCCACGATCTTCAGCGTGGAAGGCGGGTGTGCATACCATTGCACCACGGTGGCACCCACAAATATGACAAATATAAAGATAGGACGCTGAAATTTTGGGAAGATGCTTATTTTGTTTGCAGGCTGGTTAAGTTCGATGATGGGTTATATCGGTCCACGTTTTGGTATAGCCCCCATATAACGGTGCCGCCCGATCTCAGGTATTTTGACGTTTTTAGTAACATTTTGAAACCTCCCGATTTTCGTTATTTTGAGAGATTTAGCCACAATGTTTAACCAAACTAGCTGTATTTTGACGTTTAAGATTCTCTGTGGTCACGAAATTTCTTCACTAAAAATCGTCAACATAGGTCCATATTTTGGTATAGCTTCCATATAACGGTATTTTGAGGGTTTTACCTAAAATTTTTAACCGAGCTAGCTGTAATTTGGCATTTGTGGTTCTCTGTGGCCACGAAGCTTCTCCACCAAAAATCGAACTAGCTATAATTGGTCATTTGAAGTTTTCAGTGGTCAAGAAACTTCTTCAATAAAAATCGTCAACGTAGATCCATGTTTATGTACAGCTCCCATATAACGGTACTTTCTGATTTTCGGTATTTTGAGGGCTACATTGCTAGACGAAAGTACTCGTAACTTGACTTTTGAGGTTCCTTGCAATTATACAATTTTTCCACCAAAAATTTTGATGATAGGTTGCCTGTAGCCCCGCAGGCAAAGAAAAGAGTATTACGTCGCATCACATCTCATCCTGCCGAGGATAAACCACCACAGTTTGCAATGGATGATGCTGCGAATGCCATCAGGAACGCTAAATCATCCAAAGCGTTGGGCCCCGATGGAATCTCCATGGTAATGCTGAAACAGCTGGATGAGCCGGGAGTAGATTATCTCACTTAAGCCTGTCACTAGCCACTCTAATTGTTCCCGAAGTCTGGAAATGGGCAGAGTGGTCCCGCTATTGAAACCAGGCAGGGATGCCAGCAAAAATGAATCGTACAGACCGATTTCGCTTTTGTCGCCTACAGCAAAGACCCTTGAGGCCTTAGTCCACCCCTATGTCAGAAATAGCTATCTAGTTGCCGATCATCAGCATCTCCACACATATACTCAACCAGAGACCGAAGTGTGACAAAAGAGTAATGGTGGCGCTTGACCTACCAAAAGCCTCTGATATTGTCAGGCACTCCACACTGTTTGAGGACATAGAGCAGACAACGTTGCAACGTTGGTTAATCAATTATATGTGTGTACGCCAGTCGTACGTGGAATTCTGGAACAAGAAGTCCAAACTCCGTAGAGTGAAACAGGGAGTTCTCCAAGGTGGGGTGATATCTCCGGAACTGTTTAACCTCTAACTCTCCTGTATTCTGCCTCCTCCAGACGGCATTGACATCGTAACGTATGCGCGTCATGTACCTACCCTGATGACATCTGCGAGAGACTGAACTCCTATTTAACCGATCTTACCACCTTTTTCCACGCGAGAAAAATGCGTATATCCGCCATTAAAGCTACGGCCACTTTGTTCACCACATAGACGGCGCACTATAGAAGAGAGTTTAATGTCTTTGTCGATGGTAGCAGAATTCCGACCCAAATTCTAGGAGTCACATTCGACACTTCGTTCACGACGTCCGCGCATGGCGCAGCTATCTGGTACAAACTGAAATGTAGGAACAAGGTCCTCAAGTCCCTAGCCGGCAGAACGAATTTATGTTATACGCATTGGAGTAAGATTCGAGCTTGTCAGAATGCCGCCCTGAGAACAGCAAAATGGGTGCCTCCTTAAGTTTTCAGTGGACCATCTACATTAGGAGGCAACCCACTAAACAATTGTAGCCGAGCGCTCTGATGTTAAATTTTTTTAATAGTTTTCCAATGTATGATCAGAAAATATTCCGATTTCTCAAAATTTCCTTCAGAAGTTGAACCTATTATCTGCCATTTTCTACACATTCTCTGATGGGAAATTTTGATTCGTTTCTCTTTCTCCCTAATAAATTCCCAGAGTGATTATTTTAAGAACTACAAAGACAAGTTAGAGTTTTTGTTTTGTTTGCACGCCGTGGTTTGTTTTTTTTTTTTTTAGTTATTTAACAATTGTTAATTGACAAGGCGTAGCGGATAGAACATAGCAAATTTTTTAGAATAAGTTCCGAAACTTTCCAGAATCTCGACACACATCTCCGAAATGTATTCCATTTTCTGCACATTTTCGTATACTTCTTCAGAGTTTTGTCCGAGATTGTTACGAAAATCACAATTTACTTCAGATTTTTTTACGAAATTTCTTCTAATTTATGTTGAAACTCGAATGCTCTTTTCGAATTTCCCTCGACAAATTGTTCCGAATTCTGCGAACCGCTTCACACAAAAACGGACATGTTTTGCATGCGAAGTGGACATCAGAAATGGAAACTTGTGCAGAGATTTCGTCCGAATTCGGTACGATTTCGGCAAAAATTGTTTAGTGGGAAATATTCTTCCAGTAAAGCAACACAATGAGTTGCTGTCGTTGCAGTACTTGCGCCGATGTTACCGTGAGAGCCATCCCAATCACCATCTGGTGGGTAGACCCGACACATTCAGGCAAATCAAGGAGAATATAGACAATCTAGAGGCAGAGGTCCAATGATACAGGAGAGAGCCCCTAGATCAACAGGCATATCAAGCAGGATTAAATAACATTCACACGGACTCAGTTGCAAAGGCCACAAGAAATATAGTGTGAATAAAGTCCTCGAAGTACATCTCCCATCTATCGCAGCTGAGAAGCATCAGTTGCCACGACAAACCATAGTAGTTTTGGCTCAACTACGCTCAGGTTATTGCAGTTGCGTAGCTTCCTATTGGGCAAGTATGGATAGCCCCGTGCAAAACATCTGCCCAGTATTCGGCATGGACCCGCACAACACACAAAATATTTTCAACTGTCCTGCCAAACCTATTCATCTAACTCCAGTGGATCTGTGGTTACATCCCATCGAAGCAGCCACTTTCCTGGAACTGGAGATAGACCCAGAGCCAGATTGAGCAGAAGAACAAACACACAAACATACAATAATAAACGCTGTTACAACAACAACTCCTTCGGGTACTGGAAAATGGTGTGAACGATAACTCTCAAAGAGAGCAATCGATTTGTTCCAAACTTTGCACATCGTATTATTCCTGCGAGATTTAGATTGTGTTCGAATATGGACTATATCGGTCCACTACTTCGGGTACCTCCCACACAAAATTCGGATAAAGTGAAATATAAGAGCTACTCTCGGTTTGAAACATTTTCAGAAAGTTGCCCTTGCGGTCCCTTCACCTCGGTATAATTTTTCCGGCGCAAACTAGGTAGATCTTAAGATAATCCTCAAAGGGAGAAACTGATATGGCCCAAGCGTTGTATCTCGTATTATTTCCTCCAGCCTCGAATTATATTGGCGTGATACCCCTGAGGGTCGATAGCTCAGGAATGAAAAGAGAAGAAATAAAAGACAAAACAAACAAGTGTATCACTTCAAATATTTTCAGCGTTTATTGGTGGTAAAATGAAAAATGAGTTTCTTGGTACAAGAAACAGTTACCTTTTGAGTAACGCACAGTGGGAAAAAATGCAGATCTAGGGTGCAGAAAATAAAAGACGATGTTTTATTATATTTTAAACCATAATTATGATAAGAATAGCTTTAGATTGACAATTTTACGTCACTTATTGATATATTTGGTTGATTTGTATTTTTATATATATTTTTTTTGTATAACTCCCATAGGGCGATACCTTCCGATTTATGTAATTTTGATGATTTTACCCGCATTATCAAACTGAAATTACTGAATATTGGCGTTTGGTCTTCGTTGGTGGTATAAAATATTCCGACAGAGAGTTGTCGGTACAGGTCCACTTTTTGATATAGCCCCCATAGGAAGGTACCGCCCGATTTTGGTAATTTTGAAGATTTTAGCCGCATTATCAAACTGAAATAGTTGAAATTTGGCATGTATTCTTCGTTGGTGGTATAAAATATTCCGACAGAGAATTGTCTGTACATGTCCACTTTTTGATATAGCACCCATAGAACGGTACCGCCCGATTTTCGGTATTTTTATAATTTTACCAACATCATCTAACCGAAATGGCTGAAATCTGATTTGAATTGTACATAGTTTATGGTGGAGGGTATAATAAGACTTCAAAATAACCCCATTCTGTACTTTTTAGTAATAAAAACTTGTAGTTAACAGTTTGGTTAGAGGCGGTCACTACTATCGGTTTCCTACGTCCACCCATTTCATAGCGACCGAAGGACGACCTTTTTCAATTTCTATTTTCTTATCTGCTATGCTGTGATCAATTCCAACTGATATCTAATATGTTATAAAAATACGTTTCCCAGTATCGTCATTTTATTTGAACTAAAACTTTAAAATTTACTTTTTCGAAATTGGCATTTTTCACTAAAAATTACAAAAATTCAAAAACCGCAAAAAGTCGCAGGAAATAATTTGAGATGTTATTCTGGACAAGATATAAAAAAATAAAAACAAGTAAAAAAGTGTCAGTCGGCTTTGCCGACAGAGGTATACCCTCAGCCAATGTGACATCATCTACGGACAGATAGAATGTATTTAGCGTCTCTTTAGAATTTTCAACGTTTAAACTTGCCGACAAAAATGTGGATTAGGAATTAACACAAATGTTGAACTTTTGTGGGGGAGGTACCCTTAGGGAGGACCGATATGGGTCATTTTAAAAGTTAAACTAAATTTTGACAAAATATTAGGAGATCCAAAGTGTGGACCAAATTGGTTGCACCTTTCAAATGATATCGTCCTAACATTTTAGTGAAATTTTTTAAATATTGCGAAGAAGTACCGGAAGATGCGGACCGGTATTGCCCCATGAACCTAAGTTTGGATAAAATATGACGAAGACCAAATGTTGCACCAAATCGGTAGAACAGTTCGAGAGCCACATATGGTGACATAGGGCTTTTTACACTTTTCGGGATGTTTTCCCAAGAAATATGGACCTGCTCCTGAAAAAACTTTTACCGTCGTAATGGAGGTTGCAAATGCAAATCGCTTCAACAAAAATCAAAGTGATTCGAGAGCAGGTCCTAATATGAACTTATCCAAAATTTTGCGTGGGAGGTTCCCAAAGGAGTGCACAAATATAGTCCATATTCGAACCTGATGTATATCTGGTAGATATATTAGGATGTGCAGAGTATGGATTACATCAGTC
The DNA here is from genome assembly GCF_047663935.1 of Musca autumnalis. Taxonomy (NCBI): domain Eukaryota; kingdom Metazoa; phylum Arthropoda; class Insecta; order Diptera; family Muscidae; genus Musca; species Musca autumnalis. Next base: position 54,834,326 of record NW_027411977.1, read on the forward strand.
ACTCCCTTCAGGAGTTATCATGCGCATATTTTTTCCGAAGACTTTTGAATTTTTGTGAGGGAGGTACCTGAAGGAGTGGACCGACATGGTTTATCTTCGAACTTAAACTATGTTTGGACAAAATATTACGAATGCCAAATTTTGGACCGAATTGGCAGATCCGTTCGAGATTTATCTTGCGCTCCGACCACTACACACGGTGTCATAGAGGTTTTTTGCACCATTCAGGCTATTTTCCCAGAAAGTATGGACTTGCCCCTTATGAAACTTGTACCGTCGTATAGGGGACAGCGAATACAAGTTGATAAAACAAAAATCAAAGCGATTCCAGAGATGGCCCTAAACTGAACTTTTCCGAAGTTTTGTGTGGGAGGTACCCGAAAGAGTGGACCTATTGCGACCATATTGGAACCTCATATTACTCTGGTAAAAAGTTTACTCTATACACAGTATGGACCAAATCGGTCACTCCCTTCAAGAGTTATCGTGCGCACAAACTTTCCGAACATTTTCGAACTTTTGTGGGGGAGGTACCAGAAGGAGTGGACCGATGTAGCTCATCTTCGAACTTAAACTAAGTTTGGGCAAAATATTAGGAAAGCCAAAATTTGAACCGAATCGGTTCATCCGTTCGAGAGTTATCGTGCGCTCCAGCCAGCAGGACAGACAGACAGACAGACGGACGGACATGGCTAGATCGACTCCAAATTGTCCGAAACACATTTCGTCCAAACATACTTGGGGCCTAAAACCATTATTTCGATGAGGCACATTTTCATCGTATCAAAGTATATGTACATATATACCCTCCTTAGCCTAATGGCTGAGGGCATAAAAATTTCACAAATATGTTTACTATTTAAGAGAATAAAAAGCTTCTGTAAAAGTATGTAAATACATTCTCAAAAACAAATAACATTTTTGAAACAATTGCACAATTTCTTTAAAAATATTTTCACAATTTAAGCGAATACAAAATGTTTGTAAAAATATTCAACTACTTTAAAAATAGGTCAATTAAAGAATCCACTGCCAATCCACTTCCGAAATTCACGAAGAAAACCCATCTTCGATTGTAAATATGTATGTATTGATAAAGATTTCTAGACAAAGACAATGGTTGACGGGTTGCCAGGTGACGTCATTTGTCAAACCAGGTGACACGATGGTTATGTCTGGCGAACTCCTCTAATTCTGCTAGGGGAGTCCTCATTGACCGAGCAAAACGTAGAGCTATCCATTGCTCAGCCAGCGCTATACCCCTTTGGTCGTTTCCCAGGGCCGAATGCCACATCTCATGATGCGCATTAAAGTCCCCCAGGACCAGACGATTATGACCTTCCAAAAGCGGTCTAATGTCAGGCTTATAACCTGAGATACAGCTATTTCTCGGCGGGATGTATCTCGGCAGTTCCACACTTGGCTGCTACCCCCATACATTCCATGTACGGTTCGTTAGAGGCAGGCTCAAACGAGATAGGTCTGTATTGAACAGACTGGTGCAAAAGGAAATCTAATCCCCCACCTCCACATCTGGTGCGATCCTTCCTTATTACGTTGTAACCATCAAAACGTACTGAGCTGTGGTCGTTCAGCATGTGGTGTGTCCGCCTGTTTGGCTGGCTGGTGCGCACGATAACTGTCCAACGGATCAACCAATTTTTGTCCAAACTTAGTTTAATTTCGAAGATGGGCCATACGGCGCACTCTTTCGGGTACCTCCCCGAAAAAAGTTCAACATTTTTTTGTAAACTGGTGTGAACGATAACTCTCGAACGGAGGAATCGATTTGGTCCAAACTATAAACCTCGTACTATTCCCTCGAGATCTACATCGTGTACGATACCGGATACCTCCAACACAAAATTCAGATGAGGTGAAATTTAAGAGATCCTCTCAGAGCAGTTTAAAATTTTGTTCAGTGGGTCGCCCCTGCGTTTCCCTTTACGAGGTTTAATTTTTTCGGCGCAAGTCCACACTTCCTGAGATATTGGCCTAAAAGCTCCAAGAAACCTTTACGGCACCAACTAAAATGGCGAATCCGCAAGACTACTCTCGCGGGGAGAACATGGTATTATTTCATCTAGCCACGTTTCAGGTCGGAATATGGACTATATTGGACCCGTCCTTCGGGTACCTCCCACACAAAACTTGGGAAAACTGCAGATTAGCAGCTCGCCTCGGATCGTTTTGAATTGTTTTGCAAAACGCTCTTACTAAAAAAGTCTGGCGACACCAACCAAACCAGAAAGTACGTAAGATAACCTTCTAAGGGAGAAACCGATATCGTCCAAACTTTGTACTTAGTATTATTTTATACAAAAAAAAACCTGCAGTAATGTTGGCGACCTATCCTGAGTATTTCACACATGTAAAACTTCTCTACAAAGTGGTGTCTTAAGACATGCCGTTCGGACTCGGCGATAAACAGTAGGTCCCATATCATTGTGCTAATATGAATCGGGGTGCACTCATTGACATGGGAGAAGTCTCCCTTGTCCTGTATGGGATGTCTGTGGGACAATTATATTATTATTTCATACAGCCTGGAATTATGTCCGACTATTGACAACATAGGACCAATCTTTCGGGTACCTCCCACACAAAGCTTTGAAGGAGTGCAGTTTAATGACTTTTGGAAACATGTTCTGTACGCGGCCCTAGTTAAGGTGTTAATTTATTTTTTTTAGCGAATCCATTCTTCTTGAGAAATTGGCTCAAAAACTCAAAAACCCCATATAAATGCCAGAGGTATTGTGTTTGATTCTTTTCTTTAGGTCCTACGCTAAGGGAATATCTCAGTCGGCACAGCTGACTGATACTTTCTTACTTGTTTCTTTTGGCACCCGCAATACAAGTTGAAGCTCTAACACGACTATCTTTACTATTGCCTCTGAACGCAACATTAAATTTTTGTCAATCCTAAAAAGAAATGAATTAAGGCATCAACAAAGGTCGTACCCGAAGAAATCATTGCAACATTTCGTTCTTCTTTACCGTCTGTTTTTATTCATAATTCTTTGAAAAGTACTTGACACGTAGTAAAAATTCTAGTCACGTCTAGCTGTTGTCCCCTTTTTCCATTTTTTCTCTCTAAGATTTATATAATATTTTTGCACCAATATATATTGAATTTGTACGTAATTTTTTTCGCTTGAAAGCAAAAAAGGCTTTATTATTATGAAAGTTGACACATTTAGCATTTTCAAGGGGAGCCAATGTGAATTTCGTGGAGAAAAAAAATAACCATTTCCGATACTCTAAGAATTATGAATGCCACGTGACTTTTGGTCGTTACATGATTTGTAAATAAAGCTTAAAAAATGAATTAATGTTCAATGTCCATTTGCAAGGATTAAAGTACGAAGAGGAGAGACAATCAATATCAGTAAACACGTTTAACTTTGTAAAGTGCGACACTGCGAAAAAATTTCGATTTGGCAAAAGGCCAGTCGAGCGAGCTAAAAGAATATCACAATTTAAATTAAAAAAATAAATAAATAAATTTCTTAACATCGTATCCGCCTTTGGAAGTAAGTAGATTACTCTTCTGCCATCCACCGTAACATTCAATCTGTAACATTTGATTCAATACTAATTTCATTTTCAATTTCCTCCCTTCAGGAAAATGTCCAAAACTTCTTGTTACTCATCCATACAAATAATGTCCCTGGGTCCGTGTTATGTGTGGTCTTTGTATATGCACGGGTATGTCTTTTATAACCACTCTAACCTGTGACGGTAATTTATTGGTGCGTGTTATAGTGGGATAAAAGTTCAAGCATAAAACACTCAACGTGACACTTTCGTACAGGATGACATTATGTGAACTAGCATGGCTTAACCTTTAGAAGTGTATCAAACATTATTCAGCATTGTTGGTAGTGGTGGTGTTCTTGGCGACATCCAGGTGAATGTGCATGTGTCTGAGAACACATGTAATAGAAGTAGAACATCATATGTTATATCCTTGTAGCCACAATCGTGACTATGAACCAGCAGCACTTTCAATTTTAACCGCAGCTATTTTTTCTGTCTTTATTTTTTTTGGCATTTTGGTTCATTGTCTCCGTGATGAAATGAAAAAAGAAAAGAAGACAACCAAACTTATAAAGGTTAAATGGATAAGTGTAAATATAAGTTTATGCTGACGTTGGTAAGGGCGAAAATTAATTGGCATTCGTACTCAAAGTCGAATATGCTTCCAATTAAAGTGCATATATTTGCGGTTGAAATTTTGTTAGCATAGATATCAATAAAGTAAGTCTACAAAATTGAAACGTGACCAAATTCTAGTTTACCTGCAATAATATAAAATTGTAGCCGTTGAGTTAATTGGTAAACCATACATTTCTATTTTCCTCTGTGATCAACATAAGATATATTTCCGGAAACATTTTCAATATGGATGTTGGGCTGAGCATGTCAATTTCACAATATAATAAATTATTATGTTTTTTACACCATCCACCAAAATATGGGAGGTATAATTAAATTTGACATTTCGTTTATAACACATCGAAATACCCTATAAAGTATATCTATTTTTTCTTGAGCAGCATAAACTTCTAAGTCGATATGACCATGTCCGTCGGTCCGTCCGTCCGTCTGTTTCAGCTGTTCAGCTTTTTAGTATAGGGCTTTGTAATTTGGTGTAGAGTTTCTATTACTCCTAGGATGTTTGGTATTGAAAATGGGCTATACCGGTCCACGCCCTCCCATAGCCCCCACAGAACGGTACCTCCCGATATTCGGTATTTGAAGGTTGTGGACTCAATATCAATCTGAAATGTCTGAAATTTGTTATTTAGTCTTTATTGGGGGTAAAAGCTTACCACCTGAATTTTGTCGGTATAGGTCCCCGCCTTCATATAGTTCCCATATGGCGGTTCATCCCGATTTTCGGTATTTTGAAGGTGGTGGTCACAACAACCCACCAAAATGGCTGAAATTTGGAATTTAGGCTTCGTAAGGGGTACACAACTTTCCACTTGAAATTTGTTGGTATAGGTCCAAGTCTGCATATAGCCCCCATAGAACGGTAACTCGGTATTTTGAGGTAGTGCCCTCAATTTCCCACCGAAATCACTGATTGTTTGTCTTTGTTGTGAGTATAAAACTTTCCACCTGCAATTTGTCGGTATTGGTCCAAGACCTCATATTGCCCAAATAGAACAGTACCTCCCGATTTTCGGTATTGTGGAGGTTGTGCCCTCAATTTCCCATCGAAATCGCTGAAATTTGGTTATTAGTCTTTGTTGGGGGTATAAACCGACCGAATCCTGATTTTTCTGTAATATGAGGGTTGTGACTTCAATATCCCTGAAATAACAATGAATACCCTGGGTGAAATTTTGTATTTAGTCTTCGATGGAGGTATAAAACATTCCTCCTTTATTTGTTCGTTATGGGTTCACGCCTTCATGTAGCCCCCATAGAGCAGTATCTCCCGATTTTCGGTATTATGGAAATTGTGTCCTCAATATCCCAAAGCTTACTTACTTTTACTTAGATGACTCTGCTTGCGGACATAACAATTGTTCCAGTTAGTGCGAATACCACGATATTCGATGTCATCTTTCACCTGTTCTTTCCATCGAAGTCTTGGCCTACCAGCTTTTCGTTTACCGCCTTGTGACTCATGTGCATACGCCTTTTTAGCGGGGTAATCAGCGTTCATTCTTATGACATGACCAAGCCAACGCAATCGTTGTAACTCAATACGCTTAACTATGTCGATGTCAGTATATATCTGGTATAGCTCGTGGCTCATTCAACGCCGATATTCATCACCAACGGAGATTGGGCCGTATATCTTTCGGCCAAGTACTGCCTTATCTGCTTGCACAAGCTGCTTCGGAGCTGTACATTAGCACAGGTAGTATGCGTGTTTTGTAGAGTGTGACTTTAGTTTCACGAGAGATGGCCTTGTTTCAAAACTGCTTACTAGCTTCTATTTGTCAATATTACTCTTCTCCTTATTTCAGAACTGATGTTGTTTGTTTTATTTATGGCGGTGCCGAGGTAGATGTAGTCATTAACAACGTCAAAATTGTATGTGCCAACTTCCACAGTTGGTCTGGTTTCAGTTGATGCACTGCACGTCAATAATTTCGTCTTATCTCTGTTCACTGCCATCCCTACTCTAGCAGATTCTTCTTCTATTCTTATAAAGCTGTTAATCACAGTGATGATCGCGTGTTTGTTAGCGTCATCTTGCAAAGTCGTATCAGCTTTGCGGGAATACCAAACTCAGTCATGGCTTGAAATACTTTTGTATGTAATGGACTGTCAAAGGCAGCCTTGTAGTCGACAAAAAGATGGTAGGTGTTGATCTGTTTCTCTGGATTTTTTTCAGTATTTGCCTTATTGTGAAAATCTGGTCAATGGTGGATTTGCCAGGTCTAAAGCCGCATTGATATGGGCCTATATCGTTGACCATTGGCTTTAGTTGTTCGCTGGCTATAATTTTATAGGCGATGGGGAGCAGGCTTATGCCTCTATAATTGGAACATACAGTCTTACTTCTTTTTGTATGCACGGTGTACAGGATACTCAAGTACCAATCATCAAACATGCTTTCCTCCTGCTATATGGTGTTAATAAGCTTGTCCATGCATCTTATCAACTAGTCTCCTCCGGTTTTGAACAGTTCAGCCGGTAGCCCGTCAGCTCCTGCTGCCTTATTATATTTCAATCTACTTATTGCTGTCATAACCTCACTATGGCTGGGCGGAATGCATTCAATTCCGTCATCTGGGATTGGTGCTGTCTCCTCGTTTTCATCGCTGCCGCTTGTTATCAATAACTTAGAAACATGTTCTTTCCATGCCATGAGTACACTTTCGGTATCAGGAGAATGTGCTTGTACCGAAGCCATCAGTTTGATGTTTCACTCTTTGGTAGATGTTTCACTCTGGCTTCATTTTGACTCCTGCACATCTCGATTTCTTCACATTCGCGCTCTTTCATTTCTCTCTTCTTTCTGCGGAACAGACGTTTCTCCTCTCTTCGTTTCTCCCGATATCGCTGTTGCTACTGATTGTAATGTAGCTTTGTGCTCTGCATTCTTTTCTTTAGCAGCAGCACGACACTCTTCATCGTACCATGTGTTCTTTGGTGGAGGTTTTTCGTATCCAAGCACAATTCTTGCAGCTGTTTGCATGAATTGGGAAATCCTTTGCTGTTATGTTATCGCGAAAAGAAGTGCTTATATTCAACAATTGCGTTAGTTGAGTGAAATATGCTGCGATTGTCTCCTGGGATTGCAGCTTTCCGATGTCCAGCTTTCTCGCTGTGTTGGGACGTATTTTATTCGCAACGTTCAGCCGCGTGCGCACCTTTTCTGCAACAAGGTAGTGACCCGAGTCGATGTATGCTCCTCAAATGATCTCACGTCCAGCACACACGACGCATGCCTTCCATCTATCACAACATGATCAATTTGGTTTCTTGTTTTATGATCTGATGACTTCCATGTGACATTGTTTATATCGGGATGTCTAAACTTGGTGCTGCTAATTACCATGTTCCTGGCAGCTGCGAAATCAATCAGCCTCATTCCGTTATCGGATGTTTTACTATGGAGGCTAAATTTACCGACTGTAGGGCCAAAGATATTCTTGTCGGTATTGCTCCACGTCATCATATAGCTCTTAAAGAACGGTTTTTCAGTTAGCCCATTTCACTTCTCCGATTAATAAGCCTTAAAGTGGCGCAGAATTTAGTACTTTCGAAACGAAAGTGATTTAGTTGTCCTATTTTACTTCTATACAATTCATTGTAGAGGGTATAAAAAAGTGCGGAATGGCCGAACTTAACGCCGTTCTTACTTATTACTTTTTTTTACCAAATGTGCAGTTGTGGTAAAAAAATATGGAGACGAAAACAATGAGGGGAACGATAAACTGTGGCACATCACGAAATCATACGTACAACCTTTGTTCGGCAAGATGATCGACTTTAGCGTCCTGTTGAGGTATAGCCTCCATATACTATATGTGAATAGATACATACTTGAATAATAAAAAAACAAGTAAAATACGTTAAGTTTGGCAGGACCGAACTTTTTATAGCCTTCCCCATGAAATAAAAATATAGAACGATTAAAATACCTGAATTCGGAACGTATATTTGGGCTATTCTAAAACGCAGATCTATGTACAAAATTTTTGGTGTTGCCTTTTTGACCACGTCGAACTCTAAATCCCAATTTATTAAATGTTCGGTCAGAAAATGGAGCTGAAAACTTCCAAATAGTTGAAATCGGGCGGTTTCGACCACGAAACCCAAATGCTAAAATACTGCTAAGTTGGTCTAAAAATTTAACTACAAATGTCAAAATGCCTTAAATTGGGTTCCTCAGATATGGGAGGTTATCCCAACGTTGGCCTAAGCCTCAACTTTTGGCGGAGAAGTGGTTTAACCACTATGAATTTTTACTGCTAAGTCCGTCTGCAAATTTAGCTAAATTGTATTCCCTACCCTTCGCCCGTAACTAATCAATTTCATATCCACTTTTAAATATTTTGTTGTTATTCAAACAATTGAATTACAACAAAATATGGACTAAAGCTGAAATAAACACAAAGATGTAAAATTCTGCAGTCCAACAATAAAAAACGCCAACAACAATAATAGGCATCAGCACGGCCTTGTTGACCAATGCGTAATGCAAAAACAACTTTCTTGTTGTTTTTACCTCCGCTTATTCAGGCGTGCCAACTTGGTGGTTTTCCCGCTACATGTGGTGATTTTTGACGTACAAAAACCACTGTTTAAGCCGGAATGTCAACTGTTTTAAGGTAAAAATCGCTACAGACCTATGGTGCGTATGTGGCTGTAGCGATTTTTAGCTCGGAACAGTTGGCATCCCTGCGCTTATTGAAGCAACATTCATATGTTCGTATTCTTTGCGAAGCAAAGACGACATAAAAACAGTGGTGGATATGAAATTCTTTAGTTCGACTCAAATTGTAGGGTAAACAGCTTTAGGGCCATACAGCAAATTTCTCATTTTATTTAATTTGCTAGATGGCTTTATTGACCTGTTTATCGATACAGAGTCGGCGAAAAAGGGAACTGATGAAGTTGTTTGGTGACAACTGAAACTATAGTATTCCCTACCCTTCGCCCGCAACTAATCAATTTCATATCCACTTTAAAATATTTTGTTGTTATTCAAACAATTGAATTACAACAAAATATGGACTAAAGCTGAAATAAACACAAAGATATATTTAGCTAAATCTTTAAATTTTTTTTGGAGAAGTTCCGTGACTGCCGGGAAATTTAAATGTTGAATTATAGATTGTTCGGTCAAAACACATGGAATCAGGGGGTACTGTTGACGACAATTTACAGGTAGTTCGGTTAAATATTGTACCTAACATCCTCAAAACAACGAAAATCAGAATGTACCGATGTATGGGGGCTATACCAAAACAAGGACCTATGTATGTTAAAAATTTGTGGTGGAGATGTTTTGTGACAACTGGAAACCTCAAATGTTAAGTTATAGATAGATAAAAAATGTAAATAAAATCCTCACAATACCGAAAATCGGGAGGTACCATTATATGGGGGCTATGCCAAACCACGAACCTGTATTGACAATTTTTGTTGGAGATGTTTTGTGACTACTGAGAACTTCAAGCGTCAAATTACAGCTAGCTCGGTTAAAAATTTAGCTAAATCCTCCTACCAAAAAATGGACCGATCCATCGCTATGGAGAGAATTTTTGATGGAGAGTTGTTGGGCAGATAGTTGGGCCATTGTAGCTAAAATCAAAATACCGAAAAGCGGAAGGTACTGTTACATGGGGCTATACATGGGAATAATACACTCGAGTGCAAAAATATAGCTCTGTAGCACAATTATTGAAGACGCTAAAATCATTTAAATAGACGTAATACGGTGATGGCCAGATCGACTCAGAATTTTATTCTGATCACAAATATATATAATTTATGGGGTCGCAAGATATTATTTCAATGCGTAACACACGGAAAAATAAACCTAATATACCCTCCATACTATGGTGGAGGGTATAAAAACAATATAAATTGTGAAATACGAGGGCAGTTCGGAAACTTCTTAGCCTAGCACAAAAAGCGCGGTATAAACAGAAAAAAGTTAAGTGTTTTGGAAACTTCCATCTATGTTATGAACACATGTTAAATTTTGTTTCGATCAGGCAACTCCTTCATATAGAAACAGGTGTTCCAAAAAGACGCATCCGCAATTTTTTACAATGGAAAAATTAGAAATGCGTGCTGTCATTAAATATTTACATAAAAAAGGTTTATCGAGACAAGACATTCATAATGATATGGTGAATGTGTTAGGTGAAAGTGCTTCTTCATATGCAACTGTACAAAATTGGGTTGCTGAATTTAAACGTGGTCGTACAAGCATTGAAGATGAACCACGTAGTGGACGTCCAAAAACAGCAGCAACAACAGAAATTGTAGCCAAAGTGCATGATATGGTATTAAATGATCGACGAATAAAAGTGCGTGAAATTGCTAATGTCATGGGCATCTCAAATGATCGAGTCCATTTAATTTTGCATGAAGAACTACAGATGAAAAAGCTTTCTGCAAGATGGGTGCCGCATTTGTTAACAGTTGATCAAAAACGCATAAGAATGAACATTTCTCAAGCTTGTTTGGATCGTTTTAAGCGAAATAAAATGGATTTTAAGCGTCGTTTCATAACTGTTGATGAGGCATGGATCCACCACTATACTCCAGAGACAAAAGAACAATCCAAACAATGGACTGAAGCTGGACGAAGTGCCCCAAAGAAGGCAAAAACAATTCAATCGGCTGGTAAGGTTATGGCAACGGGTTTTTGGGACTTCATAGGTATTTTATTGATTGACTATCTGCAAAAGGGTAAAACAATAAATTCAGAGTACTATTGCAACCTTTTGGATCAATTAAATGTACAAATTCGAGAAAAACGTCCTGGCTTACAACACAAAAAATAATTTTTCATTTAGACAACGACCAGCGCACAAGAGTGTTTTAACAATGGCTAAAATCAACGAAATTAAGTACGAGTTGCTTGACCACCCACCTTATTCTCCTGATGAATTTTACTCCCAGTGACTTTTACTTGTTCCCAAATCTAAAAAATTTCTTGCTGGCAAGCGTTTTACCTCAAATGAAGATGCAATTACAGTTGTAAAACACTATTTTGAAGACCTTGAGGAAAACTATTTTAATCAAGGGATAGAATTGCTAGAAAAGCGTTGGACTAAGTGTATTGAAGTTTCAGGAGATTATATTGAAAAATAAAAATATTTTTGAAAAACTAACTATTCTCTTTCATTGATAGGCTAAGAAGTTTCCGAACCGCCCTCGTAAGGGGGTGAACAATAAACAGTTACATCTTGACATCGGAACAGAATAACGGTACATTGAACATAGATATTTTTACAGTGTTCACGATGATGTTTTTAGTTGTAAAAATGCGATAGACGTGTGCTGTCTGTGAACATATTATTTTCGAATCTTTTGTATTTTTGGTTTATCGTAAAGATATTTAACTAAATTGAACAGTTTTATGAGCCAAAAGTTATGTTAATTTAGATGTTACGGGCTACCCAGCAAAATGATTGCCTCCAAAGGTGCAGTTAAATTATATGTACAAGTAATCTGGAAGTGCATCCAATTATGCATTTTCACTCATGATTTTAACAAGAGCGTGACTACTGAAAGATGCACTCCAAAGCACTGCGTTTTAACTAACCCTTTGGCACTGCATTTTAACTGACCCTTGGCACTGCATTTTAACTGCAAATGGATGTGATTCTTTGGATTGCATCCAAAAGCGGTTAAAATGTGAGGAATGGAGTGCCTTTTTCATGACTCCGTTTGAACTGCATCAAAACATGCCGTGATAGAAGTAGTCTACATTGCACTGCTTCCAATTTATTTTGCTGGGTAATTATATCTAACGTCCATTTTATTCCACTTCTGCAAATAAAACAGGGATAAAGTGTAAAATAGTATCAGATCGGAACGAGATATTTTTTTTTGTTTCGTATATTGTCTAGAATAACCTCTCAAATTATTTCCTGCGACTTTTTGCGATTTTTGACTTTTTGCCATTTTTAAGGAAATACGCCAATTTAGCATAGGATGCTTTTTAAAGTTTAAATCAAATAAAATGACGATTCTGGAAAAATTTGTGATATGAAATATCTGATATCAGTTGAAATTTATCACAGCATAGCAGATAAGAAAATAAATATTGAAAATGTCCGACTTGCGGTTCCTAGAAAATGGGGGGAAGTACGAAAATGAAAGAAGTAAATGGCCTCCAAACAAACTGCTAAATAATAGATTTTTTTTACTTAAAAGAGCATGCTGGGTTGATTTTGAACTCTTATTATACCCTCCACCACAAAGTATGTGTATTTAAAACATATTTCAGCCGTTTCGGTTCGATGATGTGACAGAAGCTTTAAAAAATACCGAAAATCGGGTGGTACCGTTCTATGGGGACTATGTCAAAACATGGACCTGTACCGATAAATCTCTGTTGGAATGTTTTATACGATGACTAAATGCCAAATTTTAGCCAATTTGTTTAAGTAATATGCCCGAAATTTTCAAAATACCGAAATTCGGGAGGTACTATTCTATCGGAGCTATTCCAGAAAAGTATTAAAAAATACAAATTTGCCCAATATATCAATAATTGATGTAAAATTGTCTATTTAAAGTTTTTCTTACCCATATTATGGGTAAACATTAGGGATATAACTTTTTGCACTTTTTTGCAAATATCAAAAATACCACCACATAGCCGTGTAGAGCATGAAAAACTATTATGAAATAAGGTGTAATTTTTTCTCTATCGCGAAAAAAGTTTCCGCACCAAATGCATTGAATTTCAGTAATGCATTTTTTAATTTTAGCTGTTATGACAACATATTTGCTTTAAACTAATTTTTTTATTTTTTTGTAATCTAATTTAAAATCATTGCCAAAGCGTTCTGGACCAATTTGTTCTCAAATCGCGCCATTTCGGAGCATTTTAGGAATTTTTGACACTATTGCAATTTTTGTTTTTTCTTTATAAACTCGTGAATTTTATGTTTATATTTATTTTACCTATAGGACAAGAGAATATGGTGTCATTTGCAACAAATTCGCGAAAGTTACAGACAATTTTTAATGACTTTGCTTGTGAGAAATTTATTTTTTTCTATGAATATTTATTCAAACAAAGCAAATTTAAAATTATAAGTAGAAAAAATATCAAAAGGGTTTTAGTAATTACAGTCGGCGCGGAAACTTTTTTCACCGAATCGATCTTAGAAACGCGTTTTCATTATTAGAACAAAATTCCCCACGTGGTACTGGTGTTGTATTTTCGTAAAAAACATATACGATTCTCACAGGCAAAGTCAACAAAAACAGCCTGTAACTTTCGCGACTTCGTTGCAAATGACCCCATATTCTTTTGTCCGGTAGGTACAAAAAATATAAACATAAAATTCACGAGTTTATAAAGAAAAAGCAAAAATTGCAATAGTATCAAAATTTCCTAATATGCTCCAAATGGCGCGATTTGAGAACAAATTGGTCCAGAACGCTTTGATAATGATTTTAAATTAGACTACAAAAAAATAAAAATTTTAATTAAAAGCAAATATGTTGTCATAACAGCTAAAATTACAAAATGCATTACTGAACTTCAATGCATTTGGTGCGGAAACTCTTTTCGCGATAGAGAAAAATTGACGCCGTATTTCATAATAGTTTTCCATGCTCTACACGGCTATGTGGTGGTATTTTTTTGGTTATAGCCCTAGTAAACATACAATAAAATATCGACTTTTATTTTCTGCACGCTAGATCTGTATTTTCCCACTGCGGGGTGGGGCCGACTGTATGATACCCTTCCCCACTGTGAATAAGCCAAATAGCTACATATATCCAATTCTCGACCGATTTCAATATAATTTGGGACACTTATTTCTAGACCAAATTCAGTTGCACATTTCCAATCTCATAAAAATTGGACATATATTGGTGCACCAAATACTTAAAACCGGGCGGAACTATATATGGGAGCTATATCCAAATCTGAACCGATTCCGATATAATTTGGTAAATTTTTTTCTAGACCCAATTCATACGTTTCAAATTTAAACAAAATTTGACATATATAGCGTGATTGGTGCACCAAATATCTGAAATCGGACGGTAATCTATATGGGAGCAATATCCAAATATGAATCGATGTAAATAAGGTTTATGGGATGCACGGTGCATCCAACAGACTGCCGCAGCTAGTCTGTATGTTGATATTTAAAAGAAGCAGACGATCTGCTTGGTTGAGTGGTTGCTTCACACTAACTCTTTATTTTCAATATTTTCACTTAGCAGCTGATCTACAAATTATTTCTTAACCTAGACTATCACTAATTCTTATCTCTAAACCCTTCATTGACCAAACCAAACAATCCGTTGATCAATGAAGAATTTTCCAGCATCATGCGTGTTATAAAAAGAGTCATAAAACCTTAAGTGCGACCGCTCGTAATGCACACACAACACTAGTGATAGCAGCTCCCGCTGCATGTGGTATCTTAAACGCTATCTTCTAAGTGCTCTGAACATAATTTACCATTTATAACTAATGCTCATAAGAATACTTATTGATTTAGGCGGCTGGAAACTCAAGCGGGAAATTTATTTTTAATTATCAGAATTTCGAAAAGCGCCTCGACACAAAAAGTAACAAGTATGTACAAAAGTATTTTGTACAATCGATTTCAATATAATTTTACAAACTTTTTCTAGACCTAATTCCGCAAAACACATTTAAAATTTTATAAAAATCCGGTCCACTCCTTCGGGTACCTTCCATACAAAATTTCGGAAAAGTTCAGTTTAGGACCTGCTCTGGAATTACTTTGTTTTTTGTTGTAACAACTTGTATTTGATGCCCCTATAACGACGGTACAAGTTTTATGTTCTGAAAGGAGTAAAAACCCCCTATGGCACCCTGTGTAGTGGTTGGAGTGCACGATAACTCTCAAACGGATGCGACGATTCGATCCAAAATTTGGCCTTCGTAATATTTTGTCCACCATCTGATACCCGTCCCCCAATTTTAAGAAAAATGTCCCGAAAATAGTACGCGTTATATCTGTTGAGCGGAGCAACCGTTCAAATTATACCGATGCTACTCCTTGTGGTCCTGTTTAAGCGATATTATTTGGCCCAAAACCTCTAAGTTATACGGTTACCAAATATAATTATTGGTGTGCACAATAGGGTTATGATTTTTTGAACTTTTTTCTCTAAAATTATGGCGGGAATGAATGAACTTTTGCCTATTAATGACTAAACCTCATTTTATTGATATGATATATGATATGAAATTATATAAGATATAAAATGATATATATGTAATTATATGTTGATAAATTTAGTGAGAAACAAAAGGTTATGCCATTTAGGTTGCGTTGTGCGGCCCCAAAGCCAGTTATATATGTATGTGCTTACAATGGCTTCAAAAGTTTGTCAAAAAAAGCTCATATAGAAAACTGTTCAAGTGATTTTGTGCGTGAGGTTTTTTATCGAATGTCCTTATAATTAAGATTTTATCTTATCTTAGGTAAAAGCTAATCAATATATGATACAGGGATACAAGGTTGTAAAAAAGTCATAACCTTAGTGCATAATATCTGTCGAAAGAAAAGACTCCCAAAATAAGATCCACTTCCAAAATGGACTATGTCGGTAGATTCGTTCAACTACATCCTTCGCAACACTTTTGAGTTTCAAACCAATTATAAATTTTTTGTCGGCAAGTTCATACTCCAAAAGGTTCACAAAACCTGCGTTGCCGTTGTCAATAGATAAAAGTTTCAATTCACACAGACTGAGGGCATATCTCTGTCGGCAAAACCGACTGATATTTTCATATTTGGACGTTTTTTTTTATTCCATCAATATTTTTTCATAGAGTTGCCTTAGCTTTTCTTGTTAATTTCCAGCATCGTTTTAGAATTGTCTTTCATATCTGCCTTCAATTCTACATCACCATTAATGTTAGCTTTGCTCTTACATCACCACTGTTCGCAGCTATCTCCAAGCCGAATTTATTACAACTGTCGGACTTATATGTATTAATGTCCATTCTATGGCGCTCAAACTCTTGCGAAAGAAGTTTTTGTAACTCAGTCTTATTTCTGGTGTCTTACACAAAATTGTGAGCTACGTTTTCGTACAGCATTTTCTGTTCCACCGAAACAGACACATTCTAGAACCAAGGAATTCTATCTCTAGATGTTCAATCAATACCTTAGAACAGTGTTTAGAGGCACCATAAGTGACCATAAAGTGATCATAAAAAAGTGTTTTTGAGGTGTATTGGTTTATAACGTTATCGATAATAGCCATTGCTGACATTACAAATCTGCTATTTAAAACTTTTTACATATATTTCCATTAAAATACATTAAAAGTGAAAAATTACAAAAATGGCAATATGTATTACGAAAGTTATCATTATAACGAAGAAAATACCTTTCGACATTCGCTGAAAAAACTTTACTTAACTTGATCTTTTTACATTCTCCTCACTCTTTAATATTAAAAAATATTTATGAACCGCCCACGTACAAACATAAATATGTGCTTATACGTACCCAAAAATTATTATTATAAATTTAATGAATTACTGGCTTCCCACAAGACATGAACGGAAAGAATGTCATGCTGGCATTCTAAATGATGCCATATTTGCATATGGTTACGCTCTCGTAAAACCATTGAAACCATTATCACCAAATTGCACACATGTGAGCATCGATGTGTTCATTCGATAGAAGATATGGATGTTTAAAATATGACTCTTGGGACAGACAGAAGGACAAAGTATCCCAGCAAGCATTTTCTATCGCCCATTACCCGAAGCAGTCACTCCCGGGCGATAGAAACACACATCCGCGATATCGCATTCTAATTGATGTAGGCACACCGTACGGGAAGAAATGAACCACGCATTCGTATAAATAAATAAATAAATAAATAAATAAATAAATAAATAAATAAATAAATAAATAAATAAATAAATAAATAAATAAATAAATAAATAAATAAATAAATAAATAAATAAATAAATAAATAAATAAATAAATAAATAAATAAATAAATAAATAAATAAATAAATAAATAAATAAATGAATAAATAAATAAATAAAACAAAAATTAAAATCGAAAATGTTTACATTTTAAAAGTCAAATTATATCATCATTATTTCTGCAAACTTATTTATTTTAATTTTCTTTGTCGAATGAGTGTAATAAGTACTGTTGGCACTTTTGAATTTTTGGAATTTTTTCGATTTTTTGTTTTTTTTTTTCTAATATTCAAATTCACTCTATGATAAAGAAAATGAAATTTATTTTTTCTTATCTAAATATCACTCACATTATACACAATACATATTATTATTTTTTCTGCTTTTTATCATTCACAATTATTTAGTCACTGCACTTTTTTACATTTCAATTTATAAATGTTTAAATATTAAATTATTAATTTAATTTTTTCAATTTCACTTTTCCACGAACCTTTCGCACTTACAATATCAAACTGACTGATATTTTTCTTATTGTTGATATTTGCAAATACTTGGAGTAGCTGTAAAACTCTCACCTTATCTCTCTCACGAGAAGAAATAGTAAAACAATGTAAATTGTTTGTGTAAACAATCAAATGCAGAATTTTCATCTTCTTCTGTGACACTAGGTAGTTCTTGCAGATCGATCTAATTTGAACAGTAATACATTTGTTATTGTAAAATGATAAAGTATCGCTCTTTTATAGAAAAGAAGTTCAGAAAGCGATTACTTTTGGTAGAGGAAGTGAGTAAGTCACTTCCAAATGCTAGCTGGGATACGGCAGCTAGGCTCAATAGAACACAATCATCAATATCCAAATAAATATTTGACACACCCACAAACACACACATTATCATTGTGTGTGTTTATATATGGATTGTGTGCGACAAACACTTAAAGTTGCTTCCAATAAAGTTGAGTGCTTTGAATAGAAATTAGCCGAAAAATCAAATGATTGCCACCCACACACTTTTTGAGGTTTTGGAAGGGTACATCTTACACAAGTATTACATACACTATGGAGGAGGTGTTCAACTTTACATATTGGGGGTTTGTCTTGTTCTTTTTTAGAGTAAATTACAATTTTAACATGAGGGCTGTTGTCTACATTAGACGAAGTTATCTTTATTGTCATAAATATTTTCTCAAAGTAATATTGATATTGATATCCCGTATGCAGGACAATGACATTGAAATTTTTTCATACCGGAAAAATATTTGGTATGAATGGTAGGCGTAATAGGAATATTTTACCTTTTGGATAAATATTGATTACATGTTACCCAAAAAATTGTGTTTGTCTTGTTGGGAGTTGTTGGAATTTTTAATATAAGATTTTTTGGTGACTTAATTTCTAAAGCTGTTTTATGGTACATGAATGTTTTTAAGGTTTCATCGGCACGGAATATTATTTTATTTTGTTGAAAATAAATTTCATAAATAGACGGTGGCATAAATATTCTTCAGCGTAATTTGCGCGACACTTCCAGAGTATTTCAGTCATATCTAACATTTCTACAAATGGTCCCGTATAACACGACACACAATAGTTAAGAATGATGTTTTACATTGAAAACTCTGTAACTTTTGCACGGATAGCATGTTTCCATATTTTTATCAGCTTTCCGATGAATCAAAAACGATCAAACGGTCTAGTAGTTGCAGAGGAATTCAATGTCAAATTAAAAAATTTCTTAATTTTTTGTAACGGAGTGTGTTTGCATTTTTAATGCTCCACTCTTTTAAAAACGGTCAATTAAAATATGTACTATAACAAGTAGGAAAGGCGTTAGGTTCAGACGAGCCGAATTTGTTATACTCTCCACCACGAGTTGTATTGAAGTAAAATGGAACAATTAGTTTTTTCCTTCCGTTTATGAAGAATAATGCAAAAACATGGTAGTTAGCAGTACCAGATTTAATCATCTCGATATTCATAAGGGTACCTGGCTGTCTCAAGATCAGAAAACAACAAATCAAATTGATCATGTTGTGATAGATGGAAGACATTCATCGAGCGTGTTGGATGTACGATCGTTCCGAGGCGCAAACATAGATTCGGACCACTACCTTGTTGCAGCAAAGGTACGCACCCGCTTAAACGTAGCAAACAAAGTACGAACAGACACAACACGAAAGTTAGACATCGGTAAGCTGCAATCACAACAGATAGCCACAGCATATTCCACTCAACTAGCCCAATTGCTTAATCAAAGCACTCCTCATCCCGATAACATATCAGCGCAATGGCAAAGCATTGCCCACTCCATGCAAAAAGCCGCAAAATCCATACTTGGATACCAGAGGCCTCCACCAAGGAATCCATGGTATGATCAGGAGTGTCGTGCTGCCACCGAAGAGAAAAATGCGGCATATAGGGCTACTTTACAATCCGTAGCAACTCGTAGCGCATGAGAGAGATACAGGGAGAAAAGGAGAGAGGAGAAACGTCTTTTTCGCAGGAAAAAGAGAGAGATGGAAAAGCGGGAGTGTGAAAAAATCGAGATGTACAGGATCCAGAATGAAGTCCGAAAATTCTACCAAAGAGTCAAGCATCAAACTGATGGCTTTGGTACAGGCACATCCTCCTGTAGAGACCAGCAAGGTAATTTGGTAACTGATACAGATAGTGTACTCAGGATATGGAAAGAACATTTTTCAAAACTGTTGGTATCCAATAGACAGTCCCAATCCCAGAAGATGGTATTGAATGTATACCGCCCAGCCAAGATGATGTAAAGACAGCAATAAATCGGCTGAAGAATAATAAGGCAGCAGGGGCCGATGGCTTACCAGCCGAGCTGTTCAAAACCGGAGGCGACACGCTGATAAGGTGTATTCATCAGCTAGTTAGCACCATCTGGCAGGAAGAACGAGTACCCGACGATTGGAACCTGAGTATCCTGTGCCCCGTCCACAAGAAGGGAGATAAGACTGTATGCTCTAAATATAGGGGCATAAGTCTACTCCCTATTGCCTACAAGATCGTGTCAGGGATATTGTGCGAACGACTAAAGCCTACTATGGTCAACGAGATAATTGGACCATACCAATGCGGCTTTAGACCTGGCAAGTCCACCATTGACCAGATATTTACCCTGCGGCAAATCCTGGAGAAGACCCAAGAGATGCAGATCGACACCTACCACCTTTTTGTCGATTATAAAGATGCCTTCGACAGCCCGCTGCGTTCAATGTTATTCCAAGCCATGTCTGAATTTGGTATCCCCGCAAAGCTCATCTGGCTTTGCAAAATTACTTTAACTGACACGAAGTCCTCAGTTAAAATAGGAAAGAACCTCTCCGAAGAGTTTGGTACCAAAAGAGGTTTCAGACAAGGAGACAGCCTTTCGTGTGATCTCTTTAACATCCTGCTGGAAAAGGTTATACGAGAGGCAAACGTCAAAAGAAGTGGCACAATCTACACCAATAGTCACATGTTACTTGCTTATGCTGACGATATAGACATCATAGGCCGATCAGTAAAAGAAGTAACTAATACCTTTATGAAGGTCGAAGGAGAATCTGCTAAAGTGGGTCTGGCGGTAAACGGTGAGAAGACCAAATTGATGGTGTCGACGCGCAATGCGTCCATTGAGCTCGGACCGACTGTGGAAGTTGGTTCCTACAATATTGAGGTAGTAAAAGAATTATATTGGCCAACAGATGCTACTTTGGTTTAAGTAAGCAGTTCAAAAACAAAGCCACATCTCGTCAAACAAAAATAACGCTCTACAAAACACTGATACTACCCGTGCTGATGTATGGCTCCGAAGCGTGGGTACTTGCGCAAGCAGACATGGCAGTGTTTGGTGTGTTTGAGAGAAAAATTCTTCGAAAGATCTACGGACCAATTTGCGTTGACGGTGAATATCGACGTCGCATGAACCACGAGCTGTATCTCCTATACAACGACATCAATATTGTTAAACGTATCGAGATGCAGCGATTGCGTTGGCTAGGCCATATCATAAGAATGAGCGATGATGAACCCGCTAAAAAGGCGTATAAATACGGACAGCTTGGCGGTGCACGCAGAATTGGCAGGCCAAGGAATAGATGGCGCAAACAAGTGGATGATGAGATGAAAAGGCGCGGTATTCCAGAAAGCGAAGCAACAAATAGAGAGGATTGGAGATCTTTTCTTAGTTCGGCCTATAGAACAAATGTTCTGTAATGGACCAGCTAAGTAAGTAAGTAAGTTATGAAGAATAATAACTAAATTTCAGCAAGTTCCGTAAAACAATCTGGTTAACCTTCAAAATACCGATATTCGGGACGTACCGTTCTATGGGGCCTTTATCATAACGTCGATCTATACCGACGAATTTCAGTCGGAAAATTTTTCCCTCCATCGTAGACGAAATACCAATTTCAGCCATTTTAGTAGAATATTGAAGCCACAACCTTCTAAATATCGAAAATCTGGAGGTACCGTTTTATGGGGGCGAAGGCGTGGACCAATACCTACACACTTAAAGTGGAAAGTTTTGTACCCCCAATGAAGACTTAAAACCAAATTTCAGACATTTTTGAGGCCACAACCTTCAAAAACATCGAAAATTGGGATAACCCGTTCTACGGGGGCTATGTGAGGGCATGGACCTATACCGACAAATTTAGAGGGGCAAGTACCCCCAAGGAAGACTAAATACCAAAATCCAGCCATTTCGGTGGAATATTAATGCCAAAACCTTCAAAATATCCGAAATCGGGAGGTACCGTTCTATGGGGGCTATATGAAGGCGTGGACTTATACCGACAAAATTCTGAGAGAAGGTTGTATACGCCCAACGAAGATTAAGTACCAAATTTCGATTGGACAATAAATGTGGTCTGTAGAGTGATTTTGTGAAAATTTGCCTTTCGTCACATACAAATTTGTATAGGGCCAAAGGCGAAATTTAAAGAAATCGCTCTACAGACCACATTTATTGCCCAATCGATTATAACAGTTTACCAGTTCTTTGTAGTGGCTAAACAAGTAATCCTACAAACAATTTTGAAAGTCGGATCAGATTTTAATTATACCTATATAAAGAGCCCATGAAAACTTTGAGACCCCAGTGGCACGTGTTTGCATATTCCGATTGAGCTCAAACTTTGGCATTCTTAATTTTTAACAAAACTAAACGTTTTTGGAGGGTGCCGCATAATCGATCGAAATCGATTTTTTAAAACCACTCTAGTGTACAATAGGACTATAACCAAAAACTACTATACCAGTACCATGTGCGGAATATTGTCCTGATAACGAAAACGCGTGTTTTAGTTCGATTCCAGTTGAAATATTTCCACACCGCCTAAGAATTCTAAATGCCCTTTGAGCATATTTATAAAGAAAATGTTTTGATTTTAGTTTTTTGAACATTTGATTGTATACATATGCTTTTTTATGTTAAAATAAACGCGATTTTACGAAATGTATGTATTGGACGTATGTAGAATTCTGCGATGTTGACGATTATATTCACCGTTCTATGATGGTTATAACAAATCGTGGACCTTTACCGACAACAAGACTAAATGCCAGATTTTAGGCATTTGTGTAAGATAATGTCGGTAAAACCTCCAAAATACCGAAAATGGGGAGGTATTATTCTATGGGGGCTATATTAATACGTGGCCCATATTGCCCCTTTTTCAGTACCAAACATGTTAGGAGTAATAGACACTTCTGTACAAAATTATAAAGCTCTATCGGTATCTTGATTTCAACAGACGGATATGTTTTTTCGACTTAAACTTGTATATTAATCAAGAATTTATACGTATACTTTATAGGGTCTCTGGCGAATACTTCGGAATGACAAATATAATTATAGCCCTCATATTATGGTGGAGGGTATAAAAACCTTAAAATTCATATTTTATCTGCTTTTAGTTTCGCTTCGGCTGATACTATTTTCACCATTTCGACACAATTGAGGAAGTATAGTTTTATCCACATAATTATAAACTAAACACCCGAGAATCTTCTCCCCTAAACTTGATTAAAACCCCAAAATCTCCCTGTTCGAGAGTCCTCTAGAACACGTCTGGCAACACCTCAAATCTGTACGACGAACACAAAGACGCACATTCGCACTAAGCGAACAACCAGACTCACATACATGGGGGAAGATCAATACAAGTGGACAAACACACTAATGACGCAATTACAACAACAAACAAATGCAAGAAATAAAGAAGTAGCAAACTAAACGATAATTACATGATTATGGCAAAACAAATGCACATCAAATAAAAGGTGATTTTTCTAGAGTTCTCTTCTAAATTTTCCTCAAATTTTCTGGAATTTTCTTCACTCTTTCTTTATATCTCTTCCAACATTTTACTGTAATTTTCTTCTGCCTTCATTTCCATCATAAGACTAGAAGTTTCTTCATTCTTTCTAGACATCTCTTCTAACATTTTACTGTAATTTTCTTCAACCATTCTACAATTTTCTGTCTTCATTTCCATCATAAGTCTACAAGTTTCTTCGTTCTTTCTAGAAATTTCGTCCATTTTAGCATCTAATTTCTAATTTCTCCATCATTTTGGAATTTTCATCACTTTTCTTATTCATTTCCTGCATTATCATAGCCAGCATTGATTTCAAATCGTCACCCCTGGCAGCTACCAATGAAACTTCCTCAACGCTGGATTCGCCCTTTGCCTATAACTCGACTTCCTCCTTACTGTCGAACTCATATGCGTCGATCTTCATTCCACGGCGCTCGAACTCTTCCAACAAGCGTTTGGCCTTGTTGCCAGTAGAAGACAACTTCAACTTACTTAGCTCCTTCTTCAAGTCTTCCACTCGTAGATCCTTAAACTTCATTGTAGGATGATCGTAATCCCACTTCTGACACCAATTGTTACGAAATTAGGTTTAGCCAATCTCCGTGTTGACGTTGTGTTATTCCCCAGTACGATTTGTACCAAATAAAAAAGGGTTCGTTTTAGATTACGTTTCTACAATGTTTTATTTACTTTATTACACTTATTCGGAACCGACTTTAATTACTAAGCACACAGCTTGTCTCTAGTTAGCACGCAGCTATTCTTTAACCGATCTGTTCAGTTCAACGCTTAAAACACAACTAACTCGTCATTGCTAGTTCCATCTGTATTTAGACCCCAAAATCTCCATGTTCGAGAGTCCTCTAGAACACGTCTGGCAACACCTCGAATCTGTACAGCGAACACACAGGCGCACATTCGCACTAAGGGGTAGTTTACACTATATGTAAATGCCATATGACACGAAATAAAAACATTCCATATCTACCCATGCAGACAATGTGGAGACGTAATTTTATTAAATTTTTGCTGGTGTGGACGCAAAAATTAAATGGCGTAAGGAAAATCCCCAATATTGCACATATTAGCGACTATATAGTGCTGGAAAATTTCATGTCATATGACATTTACATATAGTGTAAACTACCCTTAAGCGAACAACCAGACTCACATACATGGGGGAAGATCAATACAAGTGCACAAACACACTAATGACGTAATTACAACAACAAACAAATGCAAGAAATAAAGAAGTAGCAAACTAAACGATAATTACATGATTATGGCAAAACAAAAGCACATCAAATGAAAGGTAAAGTAAGAACTAGAATGATGAAGAGAATTCTACTTGGTAGTTGCTGTTGCTTAAATAAAGTAACTGCGTAATAAAACTTTACGTTACAATTCAAATTTTTAAATTAACGGAAATTAAACCAAATTAACTTAAACCTATAAGTTACATTCGTAAAAATACATATGTATGTATAACTTCTCTTGTGTTCCGTTTAGTCTCTGTTATACACAAAATAATGAAACTGCATATGTACAGGTACAGGCCCACTTTTTGATATAGCCCCCATAGCCGCATTACCCAAATGAAATGGCTGAAATTGGGCTTTAGGCTTGGTTGGGGATATAAAATATTCCGTCAGAGAATGGTGGGTACAGGTCCACTTTTTAATTAGCTCCCATAGAGCAGTACCACCCGATTTTCGGTATTTTGAAGATGTAGCTTTAATATCCCACCGCCATGGCTGAAATTTTGTATTTAATCTTCGTTGGGTTATACAACTTTTCACCGGAAATTTGTCATACCTCCCGATTTTCGGTATTTTGAAGGTGTGATCTCACTATCGCAACGAAATGGGTAAAATCTGATTTGAATATACATAATTTATGGTGAAGGGTATAATAATATTTCAAAATCGCTCCACTCTGTACTTTTTAATAATAAAAACTTGAATCAAACAGTTTGGAGACGCATCACTGCATTAATTTTCCTACTTCCAACCATATCGTTTTGTTTTTTCTTATCTATGTATTATGCGATCAATTCCAAGTGATATCTGACCTTATTTATCCACAATTAATCGTAGTTTTAATTGAACCAAACTTAAAAAAGATTCCTTCCCGAATTGGCATATTTCCTAAAAATTGCTATAAAACCAAGAGGCGCAGGAAGTTGCAGGTTAAAATTTAGGACATTATTCTAGACAATATATATAAATACTTACACCCTATCCCACACAAACACCCTATTTTAATTGCAGAAATTTAAAAAATACCTTATAATAATTTAGCACGGACCACGTTAATTTAAATAACTAATGGATTATAAAACAATTTTATTTAATTAAACACCATCACGATATATCAAAAATATAAAAGTTTCAACAAAAATTTATTCACAGAATACACACGTCTATCGCAATTTTGCAGTTAAAAAAGGTCATAGCTAACATTGTAAAAAATATATATTTTTAAGGTACGGTTATTCCCTTCTGATTAAATATTTTTTTTATTATGAGGGCGGTACGAAAACTTCTTAGCCTATCAATGAAAGAGAATAGTTAGTTTTTCAAAAATATTTTTATTTTTCACCTGTTTCTATGTGAAGGAGTTGCCAGATCGAAACTAAATTTAACATGTGTTCATAACAGAGATGGAAGTTTCCAAAACACTTAACTTTTTTCTGTTTATACCGCGCTTTTTGTGCTAGGCTAAGAAGTTTCCGAACTGCCCTCGTATTATATATTCCATTAAGTACAGTCAACACTTTAGTTAACGTTTTGTAGTTTGTTCCAGGTCCAGTTTTTGATTTTCTGCACGCTAGATCGGTACTTTTTCCCACCGTGTGTCGTGGGTACTTTTAATTACCCGTTTGAAATGAAAAGAAGTATTTTCTGGATAAAAATTTCGATTTTTTTAAATGTCAATTTACAAAAAAAGAAAAGTAAAAATACAAGTGCTTAATACCAATGCAGTTTCAAAACGGCACTTTGACATTAATTGTTACTGTAAAATATTGGTCATACGGTTGGCACAAAGCAAAATACTCAAAAACGAAATCTGGTATGCCTAAATGATTATTTTCATTATTATCTCGTTGTTATTTGTATTTCAATGCATAATTAAAATATTTTTTTCCTTCAAATGTCCTGCAGCGCTTTTAATTCGTTATTCCTAAGTTGAGACAGAATTTGTAAAATGAATGACAGTTTAAGGCTGCGGGATGCCAATTTGGTGAATTTTGTTTTAATAAATTTTTTGTGTATTGTTTTTTGACTAGTCACAGATTTTGGTAGTGAGGTGGTACTTGATACATATGTATTACTATTTAAAGTTTATTTTTTGTGTGGTAAAGTGGAATAGCAAAGTTTAGATTAAAAAAAAAAATATATATACTCTTTTTGTTGGGTTGTGTCCTTGCACAAATATACGGAAATGAGACAAATGTTAATATGAAAAAAAAGAACGAAGACATTTGTAATATTTGTGTAGTAAAATCAATGCTTTTATTTATATTGAAAATTATATTTACAAATATTTTTTTAAATTATTCAAACTTAAAAAAAAACAACAAGTAAAAATGTATCAGTCGGCTTTGTCGACAGAGATATACCATCAGCCTGTGTGGATTGAAATACTTTTTTTTCTCCAAAAAACGTATGTATTTAAGGGATATTTCAAAATTTTGGGCGTATGGACCGATGAAAGACGAAATAGGATTAAAGCTCAAAAAATTGCGGGGATATCGGTAGATAGTGCCTTTTTATCACACTAGCCTACGAAAACCATAATATCGCTGTAAACAGGGCCACTAGGAAAACCTTCGGTAAAAATGTCCAAAGGATCCTCGAACCATACAAAAATGTTGAACATTTGTGTGGGAGGTACCCCAAGGATTGGACAAATATGGCCCAAATTTGAACATAAACTATGTTTCGACAATATATAGAGATCCAAAGTTTGGTTGCTACGTCTATGAGAAATCGCGCGTACCATTTTAGCGAATATTTTCGAACTTTTGTGGGGGAGGTACCGGAAGGAGTTGACCTATAAGCACCACCTTCGAATTTCATCTAATATTCGAAGAAATATTACAAATATTACACTACGCACGGTGTCATAGGGCTTTTTTGTACCTCTCAGGCTATTTTCTCAGGAAGTATGGACTTGCCCCTGATGAAACTTATACCGTTATATGGGGGGCAGTGAATACAAGTTGCTACAACAAAAATCAAAACGATTCGTGAACAGGTCCTAACCTGAACTTTTCCGAAATTTTGTGTGGGAGGTACACCGATATTGGAACCTCATCTAAGTTTGGTAGAAATTTCACGATGTGCAAAGTATGTACCAAATCGGTTACTTCCTTCAAGAGTTATCGTGCGTACAAATTTTCCGAATATTTCGCAATTTTTGTTAGCATAAATGCTGAGGGTATAAAAACCAAATATGACCTCCAACAAATCGATTTTGGAAGATAGCAGGGGTCGGTGCAAATTCTGTAGTCGTTTGTTGACACTTTTGCTCCTTTTTAAAAAAAGGCGTTTTTATACCCTCCACCATAAATAATATGGAGGGTATAATTAAATTTGTCATTCCGTTTGTAACATATCGAAATATTCATCGGAGACCCTATAAAGTATATATATTCTTGATCAGCATACAATTCAAAGTCGATATAACCATGTCCGTCCGTCCGTCTGTTGAAATCAAGATACAGTACGCAATTTTTAAGATAGAGGTTTGTAATTTGGTATAGAAGTTTTTATTACACCTAGGATGTTTGGTATTTCAAATGGGTTATATCGGTCCACGTTTTGATAAAGCCACCATAGAACGGTACCTCCTGATTTTCGGTATTTTTAAGGTTGTGGCCACAATAATCCACCGAAATGACTGAAATTTAGTATTTGGTATGCATTTGGGGTATTAAACGTTATATATGAAATTTTTTGCTATAGTTCTACGCCTTCATATATCCCCCATAGAACGGTACCACCCGATTTTCGGTATTTTGTAGGTTTTAGCCTCATTATAACACCGAAATGGCTAAAATTTGGTACTTAGTCTTCGTTAGGGGTATACAATTTTCCTCCAGGAAGTTGTCGGTATAGGCCCACGCCTTCATATATCCGCCATAGAAAGGTAGCTCCTGATTTTCGGTATTTTGAAGGATGTGGCCACAATAATACACCGAAATGGCTGAAATTTAGTATTTGGTCTTCATTTGATATATTAAACTTTCCATATGAAATTTGTTGGTATAGGCCTTCATAGAACGACACCACCCGATTTTCGGTATTTGGAAGGTTTTAGCTCCATTATAACACCGAAATGGCTAAAACTTGGTACTTAGTCTTCGTTGTGGGTATAAAACTTTCCCCCCAGAAAGTTGTTGGTACAGGTCCACGCCTTAGTTAGCCCCCATAGAACGGTACCTCCCTGTTTCCGGTTATTTGAAGGTTTTGGTCTCAATATTCCGCCGATATGGCTGAAATTTTGTATTTGGCCTTCATTTGGGGTATTAAACGTTCCATATGAAATTTGTCCAAGCCTTCATGTAGCCCCCATTGAACGGTACCACCCATACCGAAGTATTTTGAAGGTTTAAGCCTCATTATCACACCGAAATGGCTGACATTTGGTACTTAGTCTTCGATAGGGGGTATAAAACATTCTCCCAGGAATTTGACGGTATAGGTCCACGCCTTAGTATAGCCCCCATAGAACCGTACCTCCCGATTTTCGGTATTTTGAAGGTTGTGGTCACAGCAACCCACAGAAATGACTGGAATTTGGTATTTAGTCTCTGTTAAAGCCTTTCTGACTGAAATTCGTCGGTATAGGTCCACGTTTCGATATAGCCCCCATAGAACGGTACCTACCGTTTTTGGTAGTGACGTTAATATCCCACCGAAAGGCTGAAATTTGTTATTTAATCTTCTATTGGGTTAAGAAAAATATTCCAGAAGAGAATTATCAGTATAGGTCCGCGGGTTTCTATATCCCCCATAGAAAGGTACCTCTTGATTTTCGGTATTTTGAAGAATTTACCGAAATATCGGAAATTTGGTATTTTGTCTTCTTTGAGTCTATACCGAATTTCGGTATTTTGAAGGTTAGCCACATTGTTTTACCGAACTTGCTGAAATTTTGAAATTTGGTATTTAGTCGTCTTCATATACGAAAGGAAACTCGTGGTGGAGGGTAGAACAAGTTCGGCCTGGCCATTCCTACTTGTTGTATATTAAGACGAAAGACCTTTTTATAAATACCTGTTGTGACTGCTGTAATGCAGCTATATTTTTCAACCAATTTTCCTTAAAATTCGTATTTAGAGGTTTGGGAGTGCAGAAAACAGGTCTGTCAACTTGTTTTTTTTTTTTTCAAAATATGTCCAACTTTTGTCACAGTCCACATATCCACATATAACGCCCAATTTTAGATATAATGGGTGTTTTAGCGATATTTTATAACCCATTCAGTGAAATTTGGTACTTCGACTTCTTGGAAGATAATAATCCTTCTTACCACAATTGTTTAACATATGTCACTGTTTTGGTTTAGACGCCATACAACGGGACCACCATGTTCAAAGAATTTTGGCCGTATTTCGTAATTTACAGTTTTTACACATATATTATAAATAACAATCAATTGCAATAAAAAATAC
Organism: Musca autumnalis; assembly: GCF_047663935.1. Lineage (NCBI taxonomy): Eukaryota > Metazoa > Arthropoda > Insecta > Diptera > Muscidae > Musca > Musca autumnalis. The sequence continues at coordinate 54,864,456 of NW_027411977.1, forward strand.
GTTGAAATTGTTTTGGCCCGAAAATTTGGAATTGAGACCATAGTGCATCTTAGAAAAAGTTTCCCCTAATATTCTTAAGCATGCTCTTTTGATTTCGTATAGAAATATTGGGTCCACGAATTATCTTCTCGATGAAATTCCTTATTAGCAACACTACTTCACCAAACAAATTATATCGCTGTCAATCAAACTTACATTTCTATCATTCATCACTAATGTAAGACGAAGTTTTTAGTTTTTTTTTTTCTTTTATATTTAAGTTTTCTTTTTTCATTGTTGTTTGATGGCATTTACATTGTCATTTTGCAAATTGAATGAAAAGTTTTATGCACAGATGTTTTGCGGCATTTTTGACACTTTTCCGAAATTTTGTCGCTTGCCCCCCCCCCCCTCCGAAAAAAGTACCCTCACAATCTTCAGAAACAAACTTGCTTACTGGTTGTTATGACATGCAACAACATTTGCATTTAGGCATTATTTAGAAAATTTTCGGTGGGAAATGTCAGATTGTAATTGAATTGTTTCCATCTCATTTTCATTCATTAGACATTTTAATTCAAAACTAAATGAAAGACAAATGGAAAAAAGTAAGAAATCATTTAGAACTTTTTGATACCACTTTGTCTAAAGTTTTTCCTTGAAATAAAAATTTTTTAGTGTTGAAAATATTTCAATTAATGCAATGGTGGATGGAGATACTGATAATAAATTTCATTCGAAATATATAATTTAGAAGAGAGTGCAGTGTGGTGTTGTGTTTAGAAGGTTTTGAGTCTGAATTTCCTGCTAGACAACATCAAAAGACCTACATCCTACATTATCGAAGTATTTAAGAGTGTCAAACTTCTGTACAAGTGGTGGGGAACTATATTCGACTCGACGTTCGGGCTATGTATTAAAAACAAAGCCACATGTCTGCGATATTGCAAAAAAAATCAATTAAAAAACGTTAAGTTCGGCCGTGCCGAATTTTTATACCATCCACCATAAAATAATCTTAATTAAAATGGAATAAATAGTTTAATTGCTCAATTTTTGGTAGAAATAATTTTCGACCATGTAACTAACACCATACCATGTAAACACCAAATGCCTAAATTATCTAATCTAATCTAAAAAGGTGTTAAGCCAGGTAAAAGTTCCGTCAAACAATGTAAGACCCTCAGCTATACCAAATATCGAAAACAGGGAGGTACCGTTATATGGGGCTATACCAAAATAAGGACCTATGTTGACGTTTTTTGTGGAAAAGTTTCGTGACCACTGAAAACCTCAAATGCCAATTTACAAGCCAGTTCGGTTAGAAATTGTAGCTAAAATTCGTAAAACACCGAAAATCGGGAGGTACCGTTATATGGGGGCTATACCAAAACAAGAACATATTCCAATAATTTTTGGAATATAAGTTTGTTGATCATTCGTCGTGGTGTCTTATGTGAGTACCTACCTTGCGGTCTACCTCACAGTGCTCTTAACACCGGGTGAATACAATGCGTCTACCAATGCCCCCGCACAGAAGTACGAGTACCAATTCGCTAAAACGTATTGGGGCGTGATCGCCACCTTGGTTAGGAGCGAAGCCTATCTAAACCCCTGCCTTTCTTTGGCTCAGGCACCCGGTTGAAGTGCAACTCCACACACGAGCCGAAACTCTACCAGCGATTTGGGTCTAAACCACAGCCACCGCGATGCTCTCACAAGGGACCTACACCAACTGCCAGGCCAGATCCGAAGATCTGGGGGCACCTGGCACCTGCGGTATCAGAATATAGCCTCCGGTCAGGCTTCGTGGCCAATGACCACTACCAGTTGGACTCCAAACAGTCCCGGACTGGCGACCTCCTCCAGTCAAGCCAGCGGAAGAAACATACAAGACAGGACTACAAACAATTAACATGCTCTCCTCATGGGCCACAGGGACCGCGGCAACGGACAAGACAACACAAACAATGGACGAAGCCACACTCACGGATGACCGGCACGACATCCACACCAGGAACCAACGCCGCAACACTCAACTTCTCCAAACCACCTCCTTTTTCAACACCAGCACACCCAACTGCAGAGATGACTATGTGGAGGAATTACTTCCACTAAGTCTAGTCCTTCTCCAAACCTACTGAAACAACTAAAAGTCCGCCTGACTTCAAGTGCCCTACTGAAATCCAACCCCGCCCCTCCATACGTAATACCCATATTGACTAAATCTCTAATGTCATCATAGTAAGGACATTCCGTCAGTATATGCCTCCAGTCCTCAGTCATCCCACACCCACATAAATCTGTCCTGGACAGGCCTCTTGCATAAAAAAGGCATTTAGAGAGTCATGCCCCGTCAGTAAGAATACCAGACTCATGCTAAAGCCGAAGTCTTGGCGGTCCAGTACGAACGTTGCGTCTCGAATAAATTTGTACGTCACCCTCGCTTTGTCACTGACCGTCCACCGAGTCCGTCACCTAACAGCAGCACGCTCCAGAAGGATTACACTGCCCCGCCTAACATCGCCATCCACCAGATCAGAAGGCCCGAGCCAATCATCCTCGGACAGTTGCAAGCCAAGCTTCAGCTTATACAGAACAGTCCTACATCTCGCTTCCAAGTCAAAGGGCAGGGCGCCAAGTAGCACCTGCATTGCGTCCGTAGACACAGTGCGCACGTCTGCTCAAACTCAAGCTACAGCAGTTAACTTGTCCTTCAAATGATCAAAGTGCGGCAGGAAATTCATTCTCTAGGCCATCGTTATCCCAAGGTACTTGACCTGCTTGATATACCGTATGCCGTGGTCACCAAATCGGACGTGGGGAGGGCGACTGCCTTAGCTCAGTCTTCTCCTTAGACACCCGAACACCCACTCTGTCACTCCAGACCCCCACGATGTCCATAGCCTCCTCAGGACGACGTTCCAGTTCGAAACGAGACTATTGGATCATGATGAGGAGTTGATCAGCATATGCACAGATCTTAAAGGGGTCGCTCACTCCCCTGTTGATCACTAAGAACCCTAAATGTCAAATTAAAGAGAATTCGGTTTGAAAATGTGACTAAAAACGTCAAAATACCTGAAATCGGGTGATACCGCTTTATGGGGCTATACCAAAACGTGGACCGATATAGCCCATCATCGAACTTGAAACATCTTCCCAAAATTTCAGCGTTCTTTCTTCATTTTTGTGGATGCTAGAGTGATTACCACAGACAGACGGTCGGACATGCATAGATCGACTCTGATCAAGAATATACATATATACTTTTTAGGGTCGCAAATGATTCTTTTAATGCCTTACAAACGGAAAAGCAAACTTAATGTACCCTACATCCTATGGTGAAGATCTTCGATTTTCGGATTTCGATTTTCCAGGCCAAATCCCCAATTATTTGTCGCCACCGACTGTTAATTTCTATATGGGATTCGATAGTAAACTTTCAATATGTTTAAGGAAACCAAAAAAATAGGTAAAAATATTGGAAGGTATGGGCGTGGCGTGCTACCAAAGACGAAATTTTTTTCGCAATTTTGGAAAATACGTAATTTTTGCAAATTTTTGGAGAAAGAATTAGCTACTTCTCGGAAACTATAATATATATTGTGCTCATTGGTTGGACTACGATAGTCCCTGTCGTTGCTGCATGCTGAGTAAACACAGCCCCCAGTGAGTCATTGTCATCAGAATACGCGACTCCCACGCAGCAGCCGCCTGGTCTTGGGGGCCTTTAGTACTCATCATGAGCAATGGCATTCTGTCCTCGGAAACGACCAGAGGGGTACACCGCTTGCTGAACAGATTGATACCTCTACGTTTTTTACGGTCAATGAGGATTAGCGGAGAGTATCACAGTTCGCCAGACATAACCATCGTGTCCCCTAGTCTGCCAAATGACGTCACCTGGCAACCCATTGTTTCTCATGGACAAGACCATGTCCCAATAACTGTCTACATCAGCACTCCGACCAATTTCATCACCCTGAACGCCGCACTTGCATCAATCATGGGGTAGTCGAAAGGACGTTCCGAGGTATCATCACGACTGCAGCCCCTTGCCATATACCTGCTGGTCGAATAACCGAAGTGAGACCATATTTTCCCAGTAGAGGCGACGGGATTAGCAAACGAGGTTGGTGATCTTCGTTATGCCAACCCCAGCCAGTGAACCCTGAGTCAGGGAGCTAACATGGGAAGTTAACAGGTTGGTCGTTGAGCATAAGCTGAAAAAGTGGTTAAATCATCTGAAGAGTTGGAACATTGGAGTTGGAATAAGTGAATTAACTCACTCTCGAACCCTGGAAAAAACAAAGATAGGAACTCAGTAAAGTTTTGCAACGTTACGCTGACTAATCCGAAGAGGTGCGCAAGTTATTTAAATAGACAGTTTGTCGATCACCCGGGGAGTGACAGGGTGAGGATAAGAGTACTACATCGCATTACATCTCTTCCTGCCGAGTATGAACCACTATAATTTGCAATGAATGATGTTTGCGAATGTCATCAGGAACACTAAATCAAAGTATTGGGCCCTGAGGAAATCTCCCATATAATGCTGAAATAGCTAGATGTGGCAGCAGTCGAGTATCTCACAAAAGTTCTGCACCTATCGCTAGCCACACAGCGTTCCCGAAGTCTGGAAAATGAGCAGGATGTCTTCCTACTGTGGCAAGTTTGTCGTCAGACCAATATCGCTTTTTCGCACGTAGCAAAGACTCGTGCGGCTTTAGCCCTCTGCTACGTCAGAAATATATATTCAGTTGTCAATCATCAGCATGGATTCTGTATGCAGCACAGCTCGACAACGTTGCACGCCATTTCCACTCATATTAGTTGAGGACTCAACTAGAACAAGCCGTTAATACTGTCAAGTACTCCATGCTGCTCGAGGACAGCGAGCAAATCAAACACCAGTCGTACGTTGAATGTAGGAACTAGAAGTCCAAGCCCCGTAGAGGGAAAGAGGGAGTTCACAAGGTGATAACTCTGGAACAGTTTAACCTCTACCTCTCCCGTATTCCGCGCCATCCAAACGGCATTGAGATTGAAGTCGAAGGGGTTTTACATGATTCTCGCCTTGATGGCTCTACCATGGTGCACTATTGCACCGGGGGTCGCGATACAATGCGTCGGCCAGCGCCCCTTTGGAATTACCCAGAGTACTCTTAGAGAGTGGTAGCTCTCCACAGAGTCCAAAGTCTATCCCGCAGGTACCAATTCGAAGATCCACAATTATGGGCTTCACTTCCCTCTTGGTAAGGGGTTGAGGACTACCTTACACCTCTGCTGCTCTATGGGTCACAGCACCCGGTTGATAATGCAACTCCACATCGAGCCGAAGCTCTACCCGCTATTTGGGTCCAAACCACAACCACCGCGTTGCAACCAATAGGTACGGCACTAAAATCTAAATCTACTGCCACTCTGGTTACCACATGGATGGCAGAGGTGAGAACAGAGTTGAATGTCATGGCCGATGGTAGCAGAATTCCGATCACAAGCAACCACAAAATTCTAGAGGCATATGTCGTCCGGGCCTGTCATAGCTAAAGTGACGCGTCACATCATATAGTCCGTTATACATGGGCTATACCAAAATTTGGGCATACATAACAATTTTTTTGGTAAAAGTTTTTTTTTTAAACCGATGGATATAAGAACAACGTGAAGTTCGACCCTGCTGAACTTGTTATACCCTCCACCACGAGTTGTATTTCAGTAAAATGGAACAATTAGTTTTCTTTCGTTTATGAAGAAGACAAAATACCAAACTTCAGCAATTTCGGTAAACGAGAAATTTCTGAGGGAATGTTGTATACAAACACTAATTACCAAATTTCAGCCATTTCTGTGGAATATTGACGCCAAACCCGAAAATCGGGAGGTACCGTTCTATGGGGGCTATATGAAGGAGTGGATCTGTTTTCAGGAGTTAATGCCGCTTTTGGAAATACATATATAAAAATTTGTGGACCTCTAACCACCTTGTCGAATAATGTAAGTGTTTATGTGATATTATTTAAAATGATGCCCTTAAGTAAGTCATGTTTTTTATTTTTGCTTTTATTTAGCATAAATACACACATATATACAATATCTATCTCAACTTTCAGTCTCAGCAGTCCTTGTCGCTGAGTGGTTAATATGTGGTATTTTTCGAGTAGGTGGTATGATGGTTGGTTGCTTAGTTGTTGGTCGTTCGTGTTTGGTATGGCTCGCTTGATGCTTATTAGCGAGCGACCTCTGTAATTTGCCAACGTTTTTCAAACAATTTACTTGTCTCCCGGGGTGTTCCACTAATGAGCACTTTTACCGGTACTTTCTACAACACATTTAAACAGAAAATGAGTCACTTTTTTCAAGCTTAACTTTCCTAGAAGGAATGAGTGTGTTCGTGTGTATGCTCGCTTGTGTCTCGTTAGTGGCCATTTGCTTTGGTGGTAAGGTGTCAGTCAGCCAGCGACAATGGTACTTGCGGTTTCCAGTACTTTAACACGTTCCTTTCTTTTAAAAAAGAAATATTTATATTTTGAATTGAAGTGCATACTTCAATTTTATGCTTTAGTTTGTGATTTGTTTTGGGTTTTTTAATGATTCTATTTTTGTTTTGGCTTTTGAATTGTGATTTTTAAAGACAATTATTTGGGCGCTTCCGCATTTCGCAACGTACTAACAGAGGGACAATTTTTTATTTGCTGGAAATATGATTTTGTAAGGTATATTTTTAAGCCATCATTTGCGGAAGAGCTCTCAATAAAGATAATCGGATCCCTAGTATGAAAAAATTAAAAGATATTATCGGCGTGTATTAAGACGACTAGGGCATTATTCACATTGAAAATAATGCTTTGGTCGATAAATTCACCGATTCGAAATGTAAACCTCGTCAGTTCTATCCTTGATCATTTATGAAGGCATTTCTTGATTACATGAGAAATACTCCGAAAACAGGAAATAACTATATTTCCTAATAAGGACCACCTTGTTACATGCATGCATTGGGGTCAAAATTTTTTACAACCTCGTATCTCTGTATCATATTTTGATGAGCTTTTATCAAAGATTAGATACAATCTTAATTATTAGGTGATTCGATAAAAAAAAGCTCACGCTTTTAAAGGTTTTATATACATATCAGCTATTTCAATATTTTCTCAAAACAAGCTTTAAAGCTACACGACATAACCAAAATGACATAAGCTTTTGTTTCTCACGAATTTATCATTTTATATAACTTTATTTCATATATCATCTCATGTGAAAGAGGTTTGCGCGCGACCATTTTATACCCTCCACCATAATATGGAGAGTAAAGTTAAATTTGTCATTCCGTTTGTAATACATCGAGATATTCATCGGATACCCTATAAAGTATATATATATATATATATATATATATATATATATATATATATATATATATTCCTGATCAGGGTAAAATTCTAAGTCAACACCACCAACTCCGTCTGTCCGTCCGTCTGTTGAAATCAAGATACAGCTCGCAATTTTTAAGATAGAGCTTTGTAATTTGGTACAGAAATTTGTGGCCACAATATTCCAAAGAAATGGCTAAAATTTGGTATTTAGTCTTCGATGGGGTTATAAAACTTTCCTTTAGAAATTTATCGATGTAGGTCCACGCCGTAGTATAGCCCCTATAGAACAGTATCTCTCGATTTTCGGTATTTTGAAGGTTGTGGCCACAATAATCCACCGAAATCGCTGAAATTTGGTATTTAGTCTTCGTTGGGGGTATTCAACTTTCTCCCCTAAATTTGTCGGTACAGATTAACACCTTTATATAGCCCCCATTGAATGGTACTTCCCAACTTTCTGTATTTTGTAGGTTGTCGCCTCAATATTCCACCGAAATGGCTGAAATTTAGTCTTCGTTGGTTGTATAAAACTTTCCCCCAGATATTTGTCCGTACAGGTTTTCGCCTTTATATAGCTCCAAAGAACGGTACCTACCGATTTTCGGTATTTTGAACGTTGTGGCCAGAACAACCCACCGAAATGGCTGAAATTTGACATTTCGTCGGAATAGGTCCACGTTTCGACATAGTCTCCATAGAGCGGTACCTCCCGATTTTCGTCTGAATGTTGTGACGTCTATATCTCACCGAAAGACTGACATTTGCTATTTAGTCTTCCATTGGGTTATAAGATATTCCAGAAGAGAATTATCCGTATATGTCACCGTCTTCATTTATCCTCCATAGAAGCCTGCCATTTTGAGGATTTTAGCCAAATTTTTCTTTATAAACCAAAAGATACTAACCATTTTACTTCAATACAACTCGTGGTGGAATCTATAACAAGTTCGGTCCGGCCGAAAGGTTTAGGAGCCACTTCATTTGCTGGCCGTAAGGGGTTTCTACAGCTTTCGAGTCATTTTCTCGAGAGGTATGGACTTGCCACTCAAAAAACTTGGCCTTAAGTGCAACCTGTAGCAAGAAAAATCGAAACGATTCGAGAGGAGGTACCCGAAGGAATTGAAATATATAGTCCATATTATAACATGATCTATGCCACGTAAGAATATCACGATGTGCAAAATATGGACCAATTCGAAAATTATCGTGCGCACCATTTTAGCGAAAAGCTTCGAACTTGATTTATGTCTGGTAGAAATATCACGATGTGCAAAGTATGGACCAAATCGGTTAGTCCCTTCGAGAGTTATCGTGCTCATATTTTTGGCGAAATAAAATTGAACTTTTGTGGGGGGTGGTACCCGACCGATATGGCCCATCTTCGAACATCAAATAAGTTTGGACAAAATACTACGAAAGTCAAATGTTAGACCAAATCGTTTAATCCGTTCGAGAGTTATCGTGCGCTCCATCCAGACAGACAGACTGATTGACATTGCTAAATCGACTCCACGTTTTCTGAAACGGATTTCGTCCAAACCATACTTGGGGTCTAAAACCATTATTTCGATGAGGCACATTTTGTCCATATGAAACTGTATATGGCGAAAACCAAAAATGTTTTACAATCGATGAATCCGAGTTTCACCCATTCAGAATTCGCAAAGTGTTAACATATTCTATATAGTATGATATACATTCTTTAAAATGAAGTGTTTTAGGAGGAATCCCATAAGGTCGACCATTAAAATTAATTTACGTGGAAGCTGTGTTGGCATCAATGTAGAAAAATAGATAAAAATTGGTTGAAGCCAACAAGTTTTTTTTATACTCCCTTCCGATTTCTGGCTTCACCTTACATTTTATAGACATATGCCCAAAGAAAGATTCAAGAAGACTCATGGGCAATATGATACTAGTGTATCATTTTTCGATATATCCACTGCATCCACCTAAAATTGATGCTGACATTTTGAAGCCGGAATTTCGGGGTTTTTTGAATTTTTTAATAATTCGGACGCGCAACAAGATAATATTCAAAACTCATAATAGGATTATAGAACTCGTGATTTTACGTCGTTTAATGCGTATCTCATGAGTGTGCTCCTCACAGCATCCTAGTAATTGGAGTCTAAAGCCTAATATTTGATGCGTGAATTTTTTTTAAAAACCTATTTTTGCGTTTAAAATTTACAAGTACCATTCAATTTCCTTTACACCCCGCGTGAATTTAGTTTTTTTACGCGATGTTTACCCACTTTAAGGTTTTTTTGCATTGTGTGATGCAACTGGCGGCACACATTGACCGCTGAGTGAAACATAGAAATATGCATAAATATTGAAAGAGATTGATTCGCTATATCCAAAAACGGATGCGCATCAACAAATTTTTGTAATGATTGTAATTTCAATATTACTCTTAATTTTCTATCCTTATACGTTATCACAGTAAGCAAATAAGCTTTCACGATGGTAAACCATATCTCTTGATGAAGTTTTAGCAGTACACATTAATTATTGTATGGGATTTTAGCGAAATAGTTGGAGAACTCCCAAATATTTTTTTTCTAATTTTTCGAATCAAACCAAAAAATATATTTGCAACAATATTTTCCAACAATAACTTTTTCTCTTTTGTTGTTGCTATAGTATGCAATTTATGTACCCAATCTCTATAAATTTGGTATCATATTTTCCTGCGCATTGGCTAGATTCCGCATATATTTTTATACCCTCCACCATAGTATGGAGGGTATATTAAGTTTGTTTTTCCGTTTGTAACGCATTGAAATACTCATTTGCGACCCTATAAAGTATATATATTCTTGATCAGGGTAAAATTCTGAGTCGATCTGTGCACGTCCGTCCGTCCGTCCGTCTGTGGTAATCACTCTAGCATGGAGACGCTGAAATTTTGGGAAAATGCGTCTTTTGTTTGCAGGCAGGTCAAGTTCGATGATGGGCTATATCGGTCCACGTTTTGGTATAGCCCCCATATAACGGTGCCCCCCGATTTACGGTATTTTGACGTTTTTAGCTACATTTTCAGGTCGATTAAGCTATAATTTGACATTTAAGGTTCTTAAGTGTAAATAAACTTATATAACTAGTGGACATAGGTCCATGTTTTGGAATAGCCCCCATAGACATTACCGCCCGATTTAAGGTATTTTGACGTTTAAATTCACATTTCTGGACCGAAATAGCTATAATTTGATATGTAGGGTTCTTAGTGACCAAAAAACTTATATTCGAAATAATTATTAACGTAGGTCCATGTTTTGGTATAGCCCCATATAACGGTACCTCGGTATAACGGATTTCGGTATCCCCATATAACGGATTTTCGGTATTTTGATAATTTTACCTACAAGTTTTAACCGAATTCTCTGTAATTTGAACATTTGACATTCTCAGTGGTCACCAAACCTCTCCACCAAAAATTGTCAAGAAAGGTCGATGTATTGATAAATCTCCCATATAAAAGTTCCTCCCGATTTTCAGTAATTTGATGATTTTAACTACAATATTAAACCGAACTAGCAGTAATTTGACATTTGAAGTTCTTAGTGGTCACAACACCTCTCCATAAAAAATTGTCAACATAGGTCCATGTTCGGATATAGCTCCCATATAACGGTACCTCCCAATTTTCAGTAATTGGCAATTTTAGCTAAAATTTTTTGGACGAACTTTCTGTAATTTGAAATTTAAAAGGCCACATACCTCCGAACTAGCTGTTAATGACATTTGAAGTTCCCACGTTATGTACCGATTTGCGGTAACTGTCAACATAGATCCATGTTTTATTATAACCCCTATATAATGGTACCTCCCAATTTCTAGCCCACCAAAAATTGTCAACATACATAGTTAGATATAGGCACCATAAAAAAGGGTCTACCAAATGAAACATTTTATGTACATTATCTGACATTTTAACGTACCCACTTAAAGTTGGGGACAGGAATGAAAACAAATTATTCCATTTTAGTTCAGAATATATTATGGTGGAGGGTATGAAAAGTTCGGCCCGGCCGAACTTAACGCTTTTTTACTTGTTTTATTTATTTTTTGAGGGTTTTTACGGACTCTGGGGCGGGATAATTTGGATTTTCTTCGATTTTTTTTATTATTTGTTGATTTTCCGCAAAAATAATAATAAATTTAATAACTATTTAAACATCTACGAATATATATGGAATGCTGTTAACGATTTATGCATACATTTTCTCATAAAAACAAATAAGATATTTTTAAATATTTTTTTTTATATGAGAACAAAAACCGCTATAACTTTTGCGCGCATCGTCCAATTTTGTGAACGCGAACAGATTTGAAACCAGAATTTTTTTCTTAACCTCTATGCCAAAAATTGTAAATGTGCTCGCAAAAATTTTTTTTAATTTTTTTCAAATGTAATTGCAAAGGATTTTTGGTTTTCGCATATACCCTCGTTACCATAAATGCTGAGAGTATAAAAACTCGTATGTATATTTCTTTCTTCAGCCTGAGAGGTATGCACATTAATCTACAGCCAACATAGTTCTGCTACAGTATCACATATAGTACGAGTATATGTTTGTCTACTTCTTTCTACACTCACACATACAAACAATATCAAGGGTTTTCATAACTATACTGGCATTGTTATTTATTGTTTCGTTTGTGGAGACAAGCCACACACACAAACACCCATAACTCATCATAATTTGTATGTATGCATGTTGTCCTGCATCTGAGGTAGTCAGATGACACAAATGTCGGAATCTATTTAATTATTGGCATTGTTTATGTAAATAATTTAATTAATGAAAGGCTGAATGTGTATTAATTGGTAACGGTAAGCAATGCATTATCCGCTTGTTTACCCACTTTGTTGATCAAATTAGTCTGGGGGAGAATAAAACGTATTGGAGGTAGGATAACGTCACGTACTTCACATTACTAGTTATGGGGATATATAGATAGTCTAGTCAAAATAGACATTGAAATAGCAAAAATTCCCACAAAGCTGAATTTTGGTGGAGAGCTAGGGCTTACTCATCGATCCAATGTGTACAAAAAAGATATTCGGCAACAAACCCTGGAAGCAGCTGAACCTTTCAAATTTCGTCCCGATGTTTATAATAAGCATAAAAATACATCAGCAAAATTTGGTAGGAATCGGTTCAGATGTAGATATAGCTTTCATATATATGTTTCAACCGATTTTATTCGATTTTATATTTAAGCCGCACAAAGGTCACAATTTGCGTCCGATCGCTTTAAAATTTCAATTTTGAATCACGTCCGGAAAATTTGGTTCTGAAAATTTTACAACGTTAAATGTAATCACTGTGTGCCTTAACCAAATTTAAATGGATGGTGCTTACGCCTGGGAAGTTTTTGCAGATTCTGAAACTACAATGCTCATAGATGAGAAATATCAAGGAACAAAAAATCGCCGGAGGGATTTTCAAATAAATCGCGATTTAAGTTCACTTTTTTAGGGGTTCTTTGGGTTTTCACGATTTTGCTTGAAAACCGCGAGCCCTATGTAAATGGGCCTAAAGAAAATGTTGTAGCTGTGAAAATTCTCCACAGGATTGACCTTTACGATATTTTCGTAGATTTTACCGTTTTTGAGATATAGAAGTTCAAATTGAGACAATGCACTGACTGTATCGCCTCCTTATAAAACAATATCATGCTCAGTGCGCCTTAACTAACTTTTGATGAAAACCGCTTACGCATGGAAAGATTTCGCGGATTCTGAAACAACAATGTTCATAGATAAGAAAAAAAACAGAAAAAATCGCCGAGGTATTTTGTAATAAATCGCTATCAAAATTCACAATTTTAGGGTTTTTTAGGTTTTCACGATTTTGCTTGGAAACCGCAAGTCGTATCGAATTGGGTCTAAAGAAAATGTTGTAGCTGTGAAAATTCTCTCAAGAGTGGGTGATTTACTTTTTTCTTAGGTTGTACCATTTTCAAGATATATAAGTTTAATTTTGGAAATTGCAGTAATGACATTGTTTTATAAGGAGGCGATACAGTACAGCATTGTCTCAATTTGAACTTCTATATTTCAAAAGCGGTAAAACCTACGAAAATATCATAAAGGTGAATTTTGTGGAGAATTTTCACAGCTACAACATTTTATTTAGGTCCATTTACATAGGACTCGCGTTTTGCAAGAAAATCGTGAAAACCTAAAGAACCCCTAAAAATGTGAACTTAAATCACGATTTATTTGAAAATCCCTCCGGCGATTTTTTTGTTTCTTGATATTTCTAATCTATGAGCATTGTAGTTTCAGAATCTGCAAAAACTTCCCAGGTGTAAGCATCTTCCATTTAAAATTAGTTAAGGCACACAGTGTAATATCTTTGACAGCCCGGTATGTGTTCATGAAGCGTTGCCAGGTTGAAATGTTTTTCTTATTAAGTGGTCCAAAGAGTCAAGAATCTAATCCCGTTACTACTTTATTCAAATATATGACTTGAAAAATAGACTTTTTGCCTCAGAAACATGCCAATGGGCCTATAGTGGAGTGAACCGATATGGCCAATTTTACCAATTGTTTTATTTTTACGCAAAATATTACGACTGCCAAATTTTGCACTGAATCGGTTTATTAGTTCGAGAGTTATCGTGCGCTCCATTCACTACACTGGTGCCATAGCGGGGTTTTACAGTTTTTGCGTCATTTTCTCAGGAAGTATGGACTTGCCCTGAAAAAACTTGTACCGTCTTAATGGGGGCAGCGAAAACAATTTGCTATAACAAAAATCAAAACGATTCGAGAGGAGGTCTTAAACTGCATTTTTGCGAAATCTTGAGTGAGGGTACCCGAAGCAGTGGACCGATGTAGTCCATATTCCAACTTAATCTATGTCTGGTAGAAATATTACGATGTGCAAAGTATTGACCAAATCGTTCTCATAAATTTTCCGAACATTTTCGAATCGAAAGCCAAATTTTGGACCGAATCTTTGATCCGTTCGAGAGTTATGGTGCGCTCCAGACAGACAGACAGGCCAGGCGGACATGCCTAAATCAAATCCACATTGCCTGTAGATTTGCCTTTTCTGTGTATAGTATTTTCTTACTTGTTTAAAAAAACTGTTGATTATGTAGCCGATGTAATAATTAATTTAATTGTACAACTTTCACCTAAGGTACTGTATCTGCCCATGAATCTATGCCTACACCTAATACCTTCGCAAATAGACATGTGCATTAGTCAATGTAAACACTCATCCCAAAACAATGACAATTCATTGAAAGGCTACAATACAAACGTTATACGGCGAACAATATAATCAGTAGTTGTGAGCACAACTCAAACATACGTAGCATATACTAGATTTTGTTCTGGTACTCATATGCTATCGCCATTATTACTGCCCATCTCTTTTGTGGTATTATTTGCATATCCTGTTTCACCTATTTCCGTTTGTTTACTTGAATTGTTTCTGATACAATATTACCGTTGGTATCCTCCCATTTAACGGTTTGTCTGCCTGTCAGTCCAAACGACTGACTGTTTATTTTCTGTGTAAATACTATATTTACTATTATATTTCACCAATTTATGGCTTATAAAATAAAAACAATGCCTGCGAATGGATGAGCGTTTGAAAGCGAATGTGTGTTGTTGTAGGTCAATACAAATTGTTGGTGAATGTGACAATTTGTTTACATATAATATATTGTATGTATTGGAATTACAAATGATATCGTAAGTATGATGATCCCTCTGTCCATACTACATACTTACACACATGCCTACATATGTATGTATATCCGTTTTTAATTACACATCTGAACAATATAAGCGGATGTACATGTGCGACAGTTTAATTGGTGCGATAATTACACTCGCCATGTCGGAGATTATTTAAATCTTTGACATAATTTTTAATACTTTTCATATTTGGATGTTAATCTTTGGCATTAAAAAATGCAAATATGTGGACACATGCACACAAGTATATGTATGTATGTCATTAAAATAATGAATTGTTTTCAATAAACTTTTATAAATAAAGGTATGTCTTCGTATGTTGGATTTTACTTTTTATTTTTTCCAAATAACGTTCTGCGGTTCAATAATTCACGTTATGAAACTACTTTTGAAAAATTGCTACAAGTGAACTGTGCATGCGATAAAAACGGATAGCAGCAAATCTACACTGTGTAAAGCAACACATTTTCTGAAACACGTCAAACGCCGATATTATGCATTTAGTATTTATACCCTACACATCAATGTGGAAAGGGTATTAAAAGTTTGTTTTTCGAAAATTAATGTAATACCGCGAAATATACGTCGTATACCCCCATATGGTATACCAAAATTCATATCTCGATAAGATAAAACGATTTTGAAAGTTTTGTCCGTCTATCCGTCCATTAAGAATAACATAAATCAAACTCCAAGCCGCAATTATGGACCAATCGTAGCGAAATTTTGTATGCAGGTCGGGTTTCAACCAGAATAGAAACCATTAGTTTTTTCTGATGATCGTGAAATATTTAGGACTAAAACGGACAAAGAACAAAAATCTCTAGGACGCAATGCTGATAAGATCGACGCGACATTTTAAGCAACGTTTGGGAAGAAACTTGCAATTTAACATGATGATCATATAATACTTAGCGGGTGAAATTGACCATTGTGGGAAATATTTTCAAATATCATTTTTGGTCCAACTTTGAAATTCTAGGGATATGTTCCTACAAATTACGAATACGAAACTTGAAAGCTAAGTCTTGACCTCTACTTTGGTGCAAATTAACTCAAGAAAAATTTTGTAAAAATAGCAATCAATTACATCTTATATGTAAAGTGAGTAAGCTTAATCAAGGATTTGTTGTTTTAAATTTTAAAAACAACAAGTTTTTAAAGTGTGTGTAGCTAAAATTGATTTACTTTAGGGAAAGGCAG
This sequence comes from Musca autumnalis, assembly GCF_047663935.1. Lineage (NCBI taxonomy): Eukaryota > Metazoa > Arthropoda > Insecta > Diptera > Muscidae > Musca > Musca autumnalis. The sequence continues at coordinate 54,880,752 of NW_027411977.1, forward strand.
ACAACACTAGTTTCGTCCAACGCCACTTGAACTCATCAGCTCTAAAAGCTCTACAAACTATGACGTAAGCAGTGGTCTGGTCGAACAAAATTTGCTGAGCTCCTATAACGAATTATTACATTTTTCTAAATATAAATATTTTTTTTTTTGAGATTTTAAATGCTTGAGACGTGAAGTGAGAGGTGAAGTGTGTCACAGAACATACCCACTAGTTTTGAAATTTATGTACTAAAAACGTATTTCATTTACAAATTTTGTACGAAATAGTCACGGTGTGCCTAAACCAAATTTAAATGGACGGTGCTTACACCTGGGAAGTTTTTGCAGATTCTGAAACTACAATGCTCAAAGATGAGAAATACCAAGAAACAAAAAACATCGCCGGAGGGATTTTCAAATAAATCACTATTTAAGTTCACATTTTTAGGGGTTCTTTAGGTTTTCACGATTTTCCTTGGAAACCGTGAGCCCTATGTAAATGGGCCTAAATAAAATGTTATAGCAGTTAAAATTCTCCACAAGATTAGCCTTTATGATATTTTCGTAGGTTTTACCGTTTTTGAGATATATAAGTTCAAATTGAGACAATTCACTGACTGTATAGCCTACTTATAAAATCTTATCAACTTTCGCGGTTATAGACTCCAAAGGACTATGTATATCCACTAAACCGTTAAGAATTTTAATTTACTCGTGGAAGCAAAGTTTTAGCTCTCGTCGTAAAGAATAATAATTCTGAACACGTTAAATTCATCAACCTCATCTTCAAGGTCAAAATTGTCACGCTCAAATTTCCGTTATAATTTTTACTCGGATTTTGGATATCAAACCAATCAAAATTGAAGCGAACAATTAACTACAAAATTATACCTTAGATCTCAATAAACAATTTCCAAAAATGTGCGAACTCTGTAGAAACGGTTCTTAATGCAAACGCCTTCCTTATACCCTCAGCATTTTTGCTAACGAGGGTATATACACTTTCATACTGGCAAAATGTGCCTCATCGAAATAATGGTTTTAGACCCCAAGTATGTTTGGACGAAATGTGTTTCAGACAATTTTGAGTCGATTTAGCACTGCCGTCCGTCTGTCTGTCTGGCTGGTGCGCACGATAACTCTCGAACGGATGAACCAAGAGTTGTCCAAAAGATGGCTATCGCAATATTTTGTCCAAACTTAGTTTAACTTCGAAGATGGGTTATATCGGTCCACTTCTTCCGGTACTTCACCCACAAAAGTTCGAAAATGTTCGGACAATAACGATAACTCTTGAAGGGAATAACCGACTTGGTCCATACTTTGCACATCGTGATATTTCTACCAAACTTAGATGAGGTTCCAATATGGACTCAATCGGTTCACACCTTCGGGTACCTCCCACACAAAATTTCGGAAAAGTTCAGCTTAGGACCTGCTCTCGAATCGCTTTGATTTTTGTTGCAACAACTTGTACTTACTGCCCCCCATACGACGGTACAAGTTTCATCAGGGACAAGTCCACACTTCCTGAGAAAATAGCCAAAAAGTTGCAAAGAGCCCCTATAAAACCGTGTGTAGTAGTTGGAGCGCAAGATAACTCTTGAACGATTCTGCCGATTCGGTCTTTGTAATATTTTGACCAAACATAGTTTAAATTCGATAAGCCATATCGGTTCACTCCTTCAGGTACCTCCCCCACAAAAGTTCAAAAATGTTCGGAAAAATTGTGCCCACGATAACTTTTGAAGGGAGTGACCGATGAAATCCATCCATTGCATATCCTAATATATCTACCAGATATAGATCAGGTTCGAATATGAACTATATATGCCTACTCCTTCTGGTACCTCTCACACAAAATTTCGAATAAGTTCACTTTAAGACCTGCTCTCGAATCACCCTGAGTTTTGTTGAAGCGATTTGCATTCGCTACCTCCATTACGACGGTAAAAGTCTTTTCAAGGGCAAGTCCATATTTCTTAGGAAAACAACCCGAAAGGTGTAAAAAACCCTATGTCACTATATGCGGCGGTCGGAGTGCACGATAACTCTCGAACTTTTCAACCGATTAGGTCCAACATTTGGTCTTCGTCATATTATGTCCAAACTTATTTGCATGGGGCAATGCCGGTCCACAACTTCCGGCACTTCTCCCCAATATTTAAAAAATGTCACTGAAATACTAGGACGATATCACTTGAATGGGGCAACCAATTTGGTCCAATCTTTGGGTTTCCTTATATTTTGTCAAAATTTAGTTTAACTTCTAATAGCACTTCTAACCCACAAAGGTTCAACATTTGTGTCTTAGTGCAGTTAATTCCTAATCTACATTTTTGTCGGCAAGTTCACATGTCAAAAAAGGACCACAAAATTCTGAAGAGACCTTAAATACATTTGATCTTTCCGTAGGTGAAAGTTTCGCTTCACATTGGCTGAGGGTATTTATCTGTCGGCAAAGCCGACTGACACTTTTTTACTTGTTTTTTATTGCTTTTCACGGTGCTCTTGAATAAAATTTAATGGGAAGATGCTTACACCTGAGAATTTTTTTCGGATTCTGAAACTACAATGTTTAAAGATGAGAAAAATCAAAAAACAAACAAAAAATCGCCAGAGCGCTTTTTAAATAAATCGCAATTCAAGTTGAAATTTTTAAGGGTTGTTTAGGTTTTCACGATTTTGCGTAGAAACCGCAAGTCCTATCAAAATGAGACTGAAGAAAATGTCGTAGATATGAAAATTCTCTACAAGATTGTCCTTCACGGTATTTTCGTAGTTTTTACCATTTTTGAGATATTGAAGTTCAAATTGGGACAATGCACTGACTGTATCGCCCCCTTATAAAACAATGTCATAAAGGGTGCGTCTTAACTAACTTTTACGCAGGGGAAGTTTTTGTGAATTCTGAAACAGCAATTTTTATAGGTGAGAAAAATCCAAAAACAAGAAAACATCGCTGTAGGGATTTTTAAATAAATCGCGATCAAAATTCACATTTTTAGGTTAGGTGGAGATAAAGAAGCTCAGTTTACATGTTTAGGTTTTTTGTTAGGGTTTCGCGATTTTGCTTTAATACGGCAAGTCTTATCGGCATGGGACCTGAGAAAATCTTATAGCTGTGAAAATTCTGTACAAGATTGGCTTATGTAATTTTTCCTAGGTTGTACCATTTTTTTTAGATATATAAGTTTAAGTTGGGAAATTGCAGTCATGACATTGTTTTATAAGGAGACGATACAGAATTGAATCGAATTTGAATTGTCCCAATTTCAACTTCTATGTCTCAAAAGTTGTAAAACCTACGAAAATATCATTAAGGTCAATCTACTACAACATTTTTCTTATTCCCATTTTGATAGGACTTGCGGTTTCCAAGCAAAATCGCAAAAACCTAAGCAACCCCTAAAAATGTCAACTTGAATCGCGATTTATTTAGAAAGCGCTCCGGCGATTTTTTTTTTTTTTTTTTGTTTTTTGATTTTTCTCATCTATGAACATTGTAGTTTCATAATCTGCAAAAACTTCCCAGGCGTAAGCACCTTCCATTTAAATTTGATTCAAGAGCACCGTGTTTTGTTTTCGATTTTACGATTTTGCGTTTTCTGACATAAAAAATATTTTCTTAGTTTATCGACACAATAGCAGTAGATTGGAATTCGATTGGAATAATTCGATACAATTCCAATACGCACTCACCGATGCGAGATATTTAATTCAAGGAAGTCGTTTAGCTTCTATTCTGATATATAATTTGAAAGAGATAATAAAACACAATGACATACATATGACAGTATACCAACTAAAAACTTTTTGAAACATGGGACTGAAATTTAAGGGCGAAATAGAAAGTACATTCCACATAAACTGATCTATAAATAATAAAATAATTTTTTAGCTTATAGCTTATTTTTTAACTTCCAGTGACCATAGAATATTGTTAAAATAATGGTTTAGTAGGGGGTTTTGTAAATAGTTTCGGCTGCCAAAAATCCCTTACAAAAACCATTATTTTGGGAAGATTTTTTTTGCTGTGTATGGAAACTAAGATCGCCACGGTGGCACGGGATAACATTAACCGATCGCCATAAAATTGCATATATAAAGGTTTTTGGATCAAATGGAAAAAATATAGGGGTTAGGCCTTTCAAAAAAATATTTTTGTCGTTTTTTGGGCCGCCCTAAGATCGGTTATTCGAAATTATTTCAGTTGTCAATTTTTTGTAATCTAGTTTACAAAATTCAGAAAAGTAAATTTATTAACGTCGCATCGCTTATTCGGAAGAAGTTAACGTTGGCAACGATTTATCCACTGTTCAACTCTGTGCAATACAACAGGTTTTCTTCTTCTATAAAGCTCCGACAACAAACTACAACAAGTGAAATTATACATACAACAACAAAAAGCACAAACAAAGCAAATTGAGAGAAAGAAAATAAATGAAACAATAGAAATTAATGTTGATGTAAATGAATGAAATGAAAGGAGGATTTTTGTTCTTTTTCTGCAGCGTTTAAATGAAAAATAATAAAATTACGTGATGACTTAACGAAAGTGGCAAGACACAAAGGCATAACAACAGGTAAATGTAAATACGACGCAGTATGTTTTAATGGAAAGAAAGAATAATAAATTAAAGTGATATGAAAGCAATGTCGCTCAAAATGTGCACGAGTAGGATATTTTTATACCCTCCACGATAATATCCCAGCAAAAAATCCTCTCAAAATAATGGGTTTTTTTAAGGGATTTTTTGGCAGCCGTAACTACTTACAAATCCCCCTACTAACCCATTATTTTAACAAGGGCATGTCGTACTGAATTACTAGTTATTCTATGACCACTGGAATAACTAGTTATTCTATGGCCACTGGTAGTTGAAAAATAAGCTATAAGGTTTGGGAAAGGAGGTTTGTAATGAGGATTTTTTTTGTAGTTACATTTTTTAACAAGGGCAGGGCAAATGTCTATGCTGCACTTTTTAGTAATAAAAACTTGAATTTAACAGTTTGGTTAGAGGCGTGTCACTACTATCGGTTTCCTACGTCCACCCATTTCATAGCGACCGAAGGACGACCTTTTTCAATTTCTATTTTCTTATCTGCTATGCTGTGATCAATTTCAAGTGATATCTGATATGTTATAAAAATATGTTTCCCAGCATCGTCATTTTATTTGAACTAAACCTTTAAAATTTACTTTTTTCGAAATTGGCATTTTTCACTAAAAATGACAAAAATTCAAAAATCGCAAAAAGTCGAAGGAAATAATTTGGGATGTTATTCTGGACAAGATATACAAAAATTAAAAAAAAAATATCTCGATCCGATTCGATCTGATTTTATACTTTACCCCTTTTTTTAATTCCAGAAATGGCTTATAAAACCGATTAATTTAATTAAATACCTTAACGGTAAGTCAAAAATACAAAAGATTCGACAGTAATATGGTCACAGACTGCCTACGTCCATCACAATTTTTCGACTAAAAAACATCATCGTGAACACATTAAATAATATCTATATTAAATGTACTGTTATTCCGTTCCTACTAATTAATTCTAATTATTATATACGCCGTTAAGTACAGTCGTACAACATGAACAATACAACGCAAAATACACGGCCGGAGGTAAAACCAAACAAAAATTAACAATTGGAACATAGAATGTGCGAAGTCTTTATGAAACTGGAAAACACCATCAGTGAAATGAATCGTCTTAAAATAGACATATTAGGTGTTAGCGAAACATGGTGGAAGGACAGTTGTGATTTTAGATCAGAAAATGTCACTGTTTACCACTCAGGAAATCAGCGCGGCCTTCATAGAAATGGAGTGTGTATCATTGTAAAAAACCACATAGCCTCATGCGTAACTGGGTATGTTCCACGAAGGTTGGTAACGATGAAGTTAAAGACATCACTGGGAAATATGGTCTTGGAGACCGAAACGAAAGAGGTGATCGACTTATCCAATTCTGCCAAGAAAACAATATGAAGATCATGAATACATTTTATCGTCTACACCCCAGGAGATTATACACATGGAAATCACCGCAAGACAACCATGGACATATAGTAAGAAATCAAATAGACTATATATTTATAAACAAAAGATATAACTCCTGCGTTTCCAAGTGTACAACGTATCTGGGTGCAGATGTTCCAACAGACCACAATCTATTGGTCTCAAAACTGCGCCTCAAACTCGCGCTTATACGGAAAAAGAAATCCCAGCCAAAAATCGATATCGGAAAACTTAGCAATCCTATCATAAAAAACGAACTGCAACATCAGATCAATGGAGAATTAGAAAACATCAAGGAAGACAATCCGGATCTACTGTGGAACAACAAAAAAACTACTATAAACACAGTAACTAAAAGCATCCTAGGAAACCGATCAATGGCAAGAACTGAAGACTGGATAACAGACGAAATTCGAGAACTTCAGGAAGAAAGAAGTAGACATAAAAATAAAAATTATGAAAGGTACTGGGAAATAAATCCGCGCAGCAAAAAATGACCAACTAAATAGACAATGTCAAGAAATTGAATTTCTACAGTCCATACATGACGACTTTAACCTACATAAAAAGATAAAGGAATCTGCGGGGACGTATGGAAGAAAGACAAGTGCAATTATATTTAATGATAATAATGAAGCAGTGTTTGATATGGAGGGAAGAAAGACTATATGGAAAGATTATATAGAAAAACTTTTCACGGATGAGCAGCGAGCACCTCTTGAGAATAATATAAGCAATTATCTTGTTGGATCATCAATACCAATATTAGAAGTAGAACGCGCCGTACAAACTCTAACAGATAAAAAAACCACAGGACCAGATGAAATACCCTCTGAAGTCTTAAAACTAATAGATTCCAGCGCCCTTTTCAACCATGTATACGACACTGGACAATATCAAAATCTACTTTCATAGCCATTCCCAAGAAAAACAATGCAAAACGATGTTGTGAATTCAGATTAATAAGTTTAATGAGTCACGTACTGAAAGTATTCCTAAAAATAATACATCAACGAATATATAGCAAGTGCGAACATACTATGGGAAAAACGCAGTTTGGGTTTAAGGAAGGGATGGGTACCCGAGAAGCTCTATTCTGTTTACAAATCTTAGTCCAGAAATGCAGAGAAGCCCAAAAAGATGTTTTCATCTGCTTAACCATGATAAATTAATGAACGTTTTGACATCTATCGGAGTACAAGGAAAAGAATTACGATGTATTAAAAGTTTGTATTGGAACCAAAAACACGAATCGACGTCAGTGGTGAACACAGTGAAGAAATTATTATCTCAAACGGAGTTAGACAGGGATGCATACTGTCCGCATTACTATTCAACGTGTACTCGGAAAAAATATTTCAAGAAACGCTAGATGGAGGAAATATTGGAATAAAAATAAATGGACATATTGTGAATAATATAAGATATGCAGACGACACCACACTACTGGCTGAGAGCATATCAGGTCTACAGAAACTTATAGAAAAATTGGCACTCACAAGTGAAAAATATGGGTTAAAAATTAATATGAAAAAAACTAAATACATGATAGTAAGCAGAAAAAACGACCATCGCAACGTGCAGGTTACTATAAAGGAAACGGAAATCGAGAGGGTACACACATTTAAATATCTAGGAGTACTAATAAATGACCGTTGGGACTACCCAAAAGAAATTAACAGCCGAATAGAAATAGCGAGAGATGCCTTTTTTAAACACAAAAAAGTATTAACAAGTCACGACATAAATGTGACAACAAAAATAAGATTTATCAAGTGCTATGTTTGGTCAGTCCTCTTATATGCTTCCGAAGTCTGGACACTTAAAATGTCCGATGAACGAAAATTGGCAGCTTTTGAAATGTGGACATTCCGACGAGTACTGAAAATACCCTGGACTTCAAAAATATCAAATGACGAAGTACTTAGAAGGATGAATGTGAACCGACAGCTAATCTCAACAATAAAAAAGCGTAAAGTCTCATACCTTGGACACATACTTAGAAATAACAAATACAAGATTCTACAAACAATCCTTAAGGAAAAAATCGACGGAAAGCGCGGAAGAGGTAGAAAAGAAACAACCTGGCTCAAAAATATCCAGACATGGACCGGCTATAATGAAGAATACACTCTTCTACAAGCCGTTAAGAACAGGGAGCTGAACATCATTGTGTAACAACAAATAATTATAAATATATACTTAATATCATATATGTATGTATCATTGAAATATTATTGTACGATCACCAATATCCGAATAACGGATGAGTAAATAAAGAAGAAGAAGTACAGTCAACCCTCTAGTTAATACTGTACTAAAGTTTCATAGTTTCCTTTAAGTCCATTTTTTGATTTTCTGCACGCTAGATCGGTATTTTTTCCCACTGTGCGGCGGTGAAAGTTGAACACACAATCCTCTGGTTTGTAGTCGGACACACACGCTCTGTGCAACCGTACTCATAACTTTGTAAGCAGTAATATAAGTAGTTATTTTTGTTTACATTACTTTGTAATGAGTTACATAATGACTAACGGATCCGATCTTTTGCTGGGATGAAGGGTATAATTAAATTTGTCATTCCGTTTGTAACACATCGAAATATTCATCGGAGACTTATAAAATATATTCTTGATCAGGGTAAAATCTAAGTCGATCTAACCATGTCCGTCTGCCGTCCGTCTGTTGAAATCAAGAAACAGCTCGCAATTTTTAGGAAAAAGCTTTGTAATTTGGTATAGAAAATTTTATTACTCCTATGTTTGGTAGTGCAAATGAGGTATATCGGTGCACGTTTTGATATAGCCCCCATAGAACTGTACCACCCGATTTTCGGTATTTTGAAAGTTTTATCTTCATTGTCACACCAAAATGAAATTTGGTACTTAGTCTGCGTTGAGAGTATAAAACTTTTCTCCAGAATTTTGTCGGGATAGGCCCACGCCTTCATTTAACCGCCATAGAAAGGTAGGTCCCGATTTTCGGTTTTTTGAAGGTTGAGGCTCCAATATTCCTCCGAAGTGGCTGAAATTTGGTATTAAGTTTTCGTATGGGTTTAAAGCTTTCCATATCAAATTTGTTGGTATAGGTCCAAGCCTTCATATAGCCCCCATTAAAGGTAACTCCCGATTTTCGGTATTCTGAATATTGGTCCGAAATGGCTGAAATTTGGTATTTAGTCTTCATTTGTGGTATATAACTTTCCATATGAATTTTGTCGGTATAGGCCCACGCCTTCATATAGACTCCATAAAACAGTACCTCCCGATTTGGAAAGGGAACTAATTATTCAATTTTACTTCAATACAACTCGTGGTGGAGGGTATAAAGAGTTCGGCCGGGCCGAACTTAACGCCGTCCTTACATGTTACTCGTTATATTGTCCCCTTGAGGCGTTTCAATCAGAGCGAATTCATGGTGAAAAACAAAGTCGAAAAATCTGAGCTATTACTGCTATAATTTTCTTTGACCAAACTAATCATTCAGTATTGATTGTCCACATTTATAGTCATAGATGTGTCCATATGAGGGTGTCTAACTCCTCACATAAGCATCAACATTCCGCCATAGCTAAGCCATAGTTTTTTATATTCCTTCTTTATATTTATGAATGAATAAAACTATGATTGAATAGCAATTTGTCTGTCATTGAAAAGATTTCCATGTATGCTACAAATACATAGACATACATACGTACATATTTTCTTTCAACATTTCTAAATGCCCACACGTTTGTATGTTCATATATACATATGTATGCATGTATATGTGTTTAAGTCAACAAATACATGAATAGGCTTATCGACATACATCTTTGAATATAATAATTTTCTAATAATCTGTCAACGACATCTGTTGATGTCATAAAGAAAAAAACATGAAACAGAGGGCAAAGCAATGAAAAGAAATAATGAAAGGAAATCTTTTTATGCTGAAGATGTTTTGCCATTAAGTGTTCAGCATCTTTTGGAACATAATCTGACAAAACATAAAACATATACTGGTGTGGCAATGTCATTGCTGACGACGAAGATGATGACAATGTCCAAGACGATAATGGTAATAATGATGGCAATTTGTGACATTTTAGGCCAAGAGCATCACCAACCACCAACGTTGAATATACAAACCTGACCGGTAACGACGGAGCAGATGCCAAGCAGACATTGCCCGCCTGTAACACAAGGCCAACACAAATGACAACAGCCATTAACCGATCCATTCGAATAAGATGTAATGAAGCTTTTATTTATGCATAAAACACTCGTTGGGTCATTACTTAAATGTGGTTTTGCTGGTGATTGAGGCCCTGTTTGAATGTTTGCTACCGACCAAACCACAACAATAAGGTTGAGTTAAGGACATAGTCTTTTGCACCACCTCCGCCCACAACCAATATTGATAAGAATGCTGAAAAGTTTAAGAAAAAACGTAAATTGTCGAGATAATTGCAACGATAAAATCATTGATAAAGTTGCCTCCATAATTGTAAACTGAGGAATTGTTAACTGCTGACAGCATTAAAATGTAATGCCAGCCAGCAACGTACGTGTAGTGAGTGGGTGTCAAAGACATTCTCTGCTTAATTTCATTTCTGTCATTTGTGGTTCGCAGTCGATTTGGGGTTGGGGAAAGTTTATAAATTTAAATGGAATATAAGGAATGCTGAAGGTATTCATTTTTCAAGAGCAGAATCGGAATTAAATATGAAACAAGTATGGTCGTCCGGGCCTTACTTTTTATACCTCCACCATAAAATATTTGAACAATAATGGAATAATTAGTTTCCCTTCCTGTCCGCAATTTTAGGTGAATATATTTTATGACCACGAATAATTAAACTAAGTCAGAAAATGTAGTCGAAAATGTAGCTAAAATCCTCAAGATTCCTAAAATACTGAGGTATGGTAATATGGGGCTACACCAATACGTGGACCTATGTTGACAATTTTTAATGGAGAAGTTTCGTGACTGCAGGGACCCTCAAATGAACAAGTAAAAAAGTGTCAGCCGGCTTTGCTGACAGATATATACCCACAGCCTGTTTGGATTGAAATACTTTTTTCCCAAAAAAAAACTTATGTATTTATGGGGGTTTTCAAAATTTTGGCCGTATGCACCAACAAAAGTATAGGTAGGATTAAAGCTCAAAAATTTGCGGGGATATCGATAGATAGGGCTTTTTTTGTCACACTAGCCTGCAAAAATCATAATATAGCTATATTCGGTATATTCGGTTCGAGCCCTCCAGCCACTACATATGGCGCCATAGGGGGTTTTTACAACTTTCGGGCTGTTTCTCAAGAAGTATGGACATGCCCCTGAAAACACTTTTACTGCCATAATTGAGGCAGCGAATGCAAGTTGCTTCAACAAAAATCAAAGTGCTTCGGGAGCAGGTCTTAAAGGGAATTTATCCAAAATTTTGTGTGGGATATACCCGAAGGAGTGCATCAATTGGAACCTCATCTAAGTCTGGTAGAAATTACATGATGTGCAAAGTATGGACCAAATTGGTTACTCCCTGCAAGAGTTATCGTGTGCACAATTTTTCAGAACACTTTTGAAATTTTGTGGGGGAGGTACCTGAAGGAGTGCACCGATATGACTTCTCTTCGAACTTAAACTAAGTTTGCACAAAATATTACAAAGACCAAATTTTGGACCGAATCGGCAGATCCGTTCGAGAGTTATCTTGCGCTCCAACCACTACACACGGTGTCATAGGGTTTTGTACCTTTCAGGCTATTTTCTCAGGAAGTATGGACTTGCCCCTGATGAAGATTATACCGTTATATGGGGGGCAGTGAATGCAAGTTGCTACAACAAAAATTAAAGCGATTCGTGAACAGGTCCTAAACTGAACTTTTCCGAAATTTTAAGTGGGAGGTACCCGAAGGAATGGACCGATTGAGTCCATATTGGAACCTCATCTAAATCTGGTAGAAATTTTACGATGTGCAAAGTATGGACCAAATCGGTTACTTCCTTCAAGAGTTATCGTGCGCACAATTTTTCCGGACATTTCCGAAATTTTGTGGGGGAGGTACCGGAATGTGTGGACCGATATAAAATATCTTCGAACTTAAACTAAGTTTGGACAAAATATTGCGAAAGCCAAATTTTGGACCAAATCGGTTCCGTTCGAAAGTTATCGTGCGCACCAGCCAGTCAGACAGACAGACGGACGGACATTGCTAAATCGACTCCAAATTGTCTGAAACACATTTCGTCCAAACATACTTGGGGCCTAAAACCAAAAATACCGAAAATCTGAAGGTACCGTTATATGGGGGCTACACCTATGTGGACCATTTTAAGGGGAGAAGTTTTGTGATCACTGGGAAATTACGAACTAGTGCTGCTGAAAATTGTAGCTCAACACCTATGTTGGTTGATAAGTTCAATGGAAGCCAAATCGATCATGCTGTGATAAAAGTAAGGCATTCATTGTCCCGGATCCCTAGCAGCTTAATTCGGCTTTGACTCTTTCTTCAGGTCTATGAATGTGGCTGCTTCGATACGATAGTTGTTTATCGGATCTGCGAATGCATCAGGCTTAAAGCGATTCGTGAACAGGTCCTAAACTGAACTTTTCCGAAATTTTAAGTGGGAGGTACCCGAAGGAATGAACCGATTGAGTCCATATTGGAACCTCATCTAAGTCTGGTAGAAATTTTACGATGTGCAAAGTATGCACCAAATCGGTTACTTCCTTCAAGAGTTATCGTGCGCACAAATTTTCCGAACATTTCCGAACTTTTGTGGGGGAGGTACCGGAATGTGTGGACCGATATAAAATATCTTCGAACTTAAACTAAGTTTGGACAAAATATTGCGAAAGCCAAATTTTGGACCAAATCGGTTCATCCGTTCGAGAGTTATCATGCGCACCAGCCAGTCAGACAGACAGACGGACGGACATTGCTAAATCGACTCCAAATTGTCTGAAACACATTTCGTCCAAACATACTTGGGGCCTAAAACCAAAAATAGCGAAAATCGGAAGGTACCGTTATATGGGAGCTACACCTATGTGGACCATTTTAAGGGGAGAAGTTTTGTGATCACTGGGAAATTACGAACTAGTGCTGCTGAAAATTGTAGCTCAACAACTAAAAACACCTTAAGTTTGTTGCTAAGTTCAATGGAAGCCAAATCGATCATGCTGTGATAAAAGTAAGGCATTCATTGCCCGGGATCCCTAGCTGCTTAATTCGGCTTTGACTCTTTCTCCAGGTCTATGAATGTGGCTGCTTCGATACGATAGTTGTTTATAGGATCTGCGAATGCATCAGACTTGCTGATCTAGGGGTTCCCTCTTGTAACGTTGAATCTCTCTCTCTTTCTCTAGGTCATGAAGATCCCTCCTGACATGTCTGGGTGCGGTAGTCATATCCACCATACGGTGATTGGGATGACCTTTATGGTATCTCCCGAGGAAGTACTGCATTGAGAGCATGCAATTGTGTTGACGTACTGGAAGAATCTTTGACACTGCATGCAGATGGTCCACTGATGATGTTGCAGTCCTCGGGGCGGTGTTCGGTCCATTGCGTCGCACTTATACTCACGGACCACGCTGGTGCGGCATTGCTTACCACATGCCTACATATCTCGCAGCTTACCACATACAGACCAATTCCGTTATATATGATCACAAGGTTTCTTTATCTGTATCCCAATTGCTGCCGATTAGGAATTTGAGGACCTTGTGCCCACAATTCGCTAATTCCCGTTTCAACTTTTCAGCTCTTCAGTCGATCTAGCCAATTATTACGCTTGTGTTCAACGACCAACCTATTTACTTTCAGCGTCAGTTCCCTAACTTTTGGGTCATATGTATTGGCTCGACGATGCTCACCACGCTCGTTTGCTAGTCCCGCTGCCTCTGCTGCCATATTTGACCTCACTTCGAATATTCGAGTTGGGCTAAACTCTGAAGCGGTGATTAGTGAACTATCTGAAGCTTTCCCATGATTTATGAAAGAGCAGTATTCAGAGGTGATGTGTCATGAGGAGGTACCCTGTCGCAGTATGTCGAAGGTCACACTAGAGTGGTTTCATTGAAACTTTTAGGGATTCTTAAATCGCCAGCCACTTCATGATTTTACTTTAGTATGGAAATCATCCTAGGAACCCTGGATTTCATGAAATTGTTTCAATGAAACCATCTAGTGTGACCAAGGACTATTCTGGGCGGCATTCTGGCAGATTTCCACTACGTATAACTATCATTTCCATACCACACCGCCGCCACATAGCTTGCTAGAAACCGCCCTATTGGTTTAAAAGAGGTTTCTCTGTGAACAGTCCAGGTGCTGCCGGCAAGCGACTTGAGAACCTTGTCTTCTCTTCTAAAGATGCTGCCGGATTTAGTGGTGGTTATTTTTATATTCCTCAGATGGAACAGCTGCAGTGAGTCAGCGGCGATATGTCCCGGCGCCAAGATCATACGATCAGCCGCATACATTACAATCTCTATGCCGTGTGAAGGTGTGGAATTTCGCAACGTTAGATATTAAACTGTTACGGAGATATCACTCCCAGTTTCACTCTACGGGTCTTGTATTTTTTATATGTTGGACTTCTTACTGCGATTCGTGGACTTCTTCGGGATTGGACTTCCTTATCGAAGACCGTCAATAGCTCAAGTACCACTATAACTTTTCGGTGGCATGGTCTCTTCTGGTTATGGTGTGTAATTCAGTTGTGTCCGGAATCCATGCTGATATTGGGAAACTGCTTCTCATCATAGAGAGGAGTAGTGCCTTCAGTATCATTGCTACTGGCAACAAGAGGGAGATCGGCCTGTACGAATTACCTCTGCTAGCATCCCTGCCTGACTTCAGTAGCGTGATCACTCGGCTAACTTTCCATGCTTCTTGTACAATATGGCTGGCTAACGATAGATTGGAGTCACTTGTTTAAAACTTAACCCCCGGTTCATCCAAGTGTTTAAGCATAACCATTGTGATTCCGTTTGAGCCCAACGCATCTCGGATGATGTTTGCAACATCGTTCATCGTAAATTGTGGTGATACATCCTCGGCTGGGAGGGCTGTTATACGGCGTAGCACAGTCCATTTCACTCTGAAGGTGTTTTATAAACTGCCGGTTGAAAGTAATAGCCGTTCTATCATCTTTCTTTCCCGGATTCGAGAGTGATTTAATCGTTGTCAACCATTTACTTAATCCTGTACCAAAGTTACAATGCTTCAGCTGGTATAGCCACTTTTACAACTTATGTTCGCCTTATGTCAACAGGCTAGTGACTTCAAGAGTACGAAAAGTGACGACGTAGCTCGTCACATTCATTTGCTAGTGCCATCGTCTCTGGTTGAATTTTGGTCTTATTTCGGGTATTCGACCAGCATGTATGTAGCGGGCCGCTGCAGCTGTGATGATATCCCGAACAATTCTCTCAGCTAACCGAGTATCTGAGAGGATCGGCAACTCTCTGAAGCGGTCATTGTTAAATCTCCATACCCCTGCAAACCTCTGAACATCTAGTTCAAAAAAGTATGGCGGTCAGAGGTTATGAAGTCGGGCGATCTGTAAAATGAGATGATAATCGAAAGATGGTCTGAGCCAAGGAAAATAACGGATTACAGGACACGTCATTTCTCAGACAGGGTGCCACAATGGCGATGTCTGTCGAACTGTGGGAATGTCCTCTTATTCTCATAGGAGCGTCTTCGATCGCTGGGCAAAATGTGGAGCTATAAATTTGCTCGGCCAGCGCTGTACCCCTGTGGTTATTGTCTAGAATGGAATGCGAAAGCTTATGATGAGCATTTAATTCCCCTCTTGCTCTCCTAAAGCGAACTAATGTCGGGCATATGATGCAAAACAGAGGTAAAGCAACTCTACATCGAAAGTCTCACACTTTACTAGTATCTCCATACATTCCATGTATGGGTCACTAGAGGTCAAGCTTAAACCGAAATAGGTCTGTACTGGTCAGACTGGTGTATAAGGAAGCCAAGTCATCCTCCTTCGCTTCTTGTACGATCCTTTCGCAAAACATTATAACCATCGTAATGTTGCAAACTACAGGAGACGGTGGGATATGTATTTCCTATCGCAGTAGTCCTGTATGCGACTAAGACCATTCATTACATTCTCCTGCTTCTCCCAAATGTCCCAGTTTTTTTCTAAAAAATAGGTATTTTTATTTGATATGTGAATAAAGAATTATGCATATGATTTCATTTGGTTGTGTATTCTCGACCAAAATACTTAGCATAACTAAATTTTTTACTCATTTTACAGATACAACAACATTTTCTTTGAATTTATATGATTATGCGTTAAAATATATTTTAAATATTAGCATTGAAATATGTGTTTATTTGCTTCAAACTGGGCATTACACAAATTATTTATTTTAAAAATTAAAAATGTATACAAATAATAAATAGAAAGTCAAATAAATAAGAAATAATTTAATAAATTAGATTGTAGATATTGTAGAAATACTACAAGAGCAATGTTTGTAAAACCCATATCAAACGTCACACCCTATATAAATATTTTTAAAAATAAAAGAAACTCAGAATTGTTTAAAGTCCAACCATCCAAAAAACAACAACAATAAATGCAAAGATGAAGTAATGAAAACCATTTGTAAATACAAATTTATTTTATTACTTTCATTCGTTCATTTCTTCATTCATTTAGTCAGTTAGTCGTCGACACACTCTCTGCACACTGAGACACATTCCAGGCCACATCGCCATGCTATGTGCCAGGAGGCATGGGCCAAACATACAATGGATACCATGGTCACAAACATATCCTTTTGGTAAACACATTTAAGATTAGGCCAGAAAATCTACCTCCCTCAAACTATGTTACGGTTATATGTATGTATGTGTGTGTTCATAAGAAAGCTTCGTTATTTTCAACGCAAACAGCACACAATGAACGCAATATAATGATAACACACATAACAGTAAAAAGAAAAATTCCGACCAAGTGAATGGAAGCGAACACAAAATAAACATCGCCAACAATAAATGACTAAACACAAAACGCCTTTTTATTGTTTGTTTGACTGTTTGTTTCTTAGATTGCAAAGCGAATAGAATGACGGCGACTACGAGCTTATGGAAAGCAATGTAAACAGAGCAAAAAAATGTTTTCAAATTAAAAATTAAATTTTAATCTCTATTCATGTGAGATTGTGTCGGTACAACCATTCAGTCATTCATTCAGTCATCTAGTCAGGCGGAGGGCGCAACAAACAATGCAGCCATTCTTCATTCATTCATACAACGACCATGGCAACAAATTGGGTATAACATAGAGGATCATCTAAATAACATAGCATCCAATGTAAGGTCGAAATGTGGGTAAATGAAAAAAATCGATGTAAAAACCTACCGTCTTAGCAGGGAAAACATGTCATCGGTGTCATGCTTATGTGTTCCATACGCCATTTGCCTGATTCGAGAAAAACTCAAGTTAATGTTTAAGGCCATACAGGATAAAAATGGTGCAATAATCCAATACTTTAAGGGCACAGTTCTACTTAACTAAACTCATAGAATATATCAGTAGTTTATTTTAGTCAGATATCTGTGATAGTCTAGAAGTTATGGCCAATTTTTATAATTGCAAACAGTTGCAGAATTGTTTCATGGAATCTTTTTTTCATGTTTTTGGCAGTTTGTGTGACATGGAACACGTTTTGTCACATTTCAACTTTTTATCAATCGTGTTCCACCTCCCTTATACGAAGTTGTCGTTTTCATATAACAATACTATATTAAAAACAAGTAAGCAAAGACTATAGTCGGATGGGGCCGACCATGTGATACCCTACACCACTACCCCTGGAAATTAGCTTTCAGCAAATCAAAATTCATTTATGGAACAATTAGCTTATTGTAAGAAATAACTTTGTGGATTCTGCCATCTTATCACATCAAGCTTAAATAATAATTTAATAATTGTTCCACAAACATTCCATAAGGCACAAAGGAGACTTCTCTCATATCAATGAGTACACCCCAATTCATATTTCCTGATATGGGGACCTACAGTTTATCACCGAGTCCGAACGGCGTGCTCTAAGCCACCACTTGTAGAGAAGTTTTACATGACTGAAATACTCAGAAAATGTAGCCAACATTACTGAGGGGTATTTTCCCACCGTTTGAATTTACCTGGCCGGGGAATCGATCAAATGTAATGTTGAAGACATTTCCTGAGTATTTCTGCCATGAAAAACTTATCTACAAGTGGTGTCTTAGGGCACGCCGTTCGGACTTGGCGGTAAATTGTTGTATGTATAAATCCCAAAATTATACGCCAGGAGGATGTCAGTGGGTGCCTTCACCCCAAAATTAACATTTCAAAAAAATGTTAACGGTAGCGACACCGAGTACATTAAAAAAAAAAAAAAAACGTGGCGAAGCGACCCCATGCTGCAATATATCGCACCTGTTCAATAAAAATGTAGTAACTCAAACTTTTCTATTTTTCAGTAGAGACAAAAACTGTTGGTACATAAGTAGTAGTATCAAAAGTAAAATATGGGTATTTTTGACGAAAGAATAGACAAAGAAATTACAGATTTTTACAGTGGGTAGGGTAATTCATTTCTTAATAAAAAGTTAAAATTTTTAGTTACTACCCTTCTGTTGAACATGTGCGATATGTATAAAAAATCCAATTGGACAATCAATATGCCTGGGCTCCTCATAATTCGCAATAATGCACAAACTTGGAATTTCTCTGTCATGATAGACACAATTATAGCATGGGAGGAAAATGTGGTTCTCTTCAGAAACCCCACTTTATATTAGGCAGTAGCCGCGTTATCTACCAAACTCATTATTGCAATCTGTATCAGTGGAAAGGTCAGTCGTTCTTTTTTCGTATGTAGGCTACTTCGGCGGTATATGCCCTCCAGAAATTAAAATATGGACCATATATAAAATTTTTATATTTTTCATACAAAAGTAATGGACCATTTCACCCGCTAAATAATATCAGATCATCATCCAAAATTGTAGGCACCTTCGTCGACCTAAAGTCTTACCTTGTGCAAAATTTCGTGACTATGGAGTTATAATTGTGACCTCTAGCTTGTTTATTATTACACTACAAACAAATAATTGGATATATAAGGCTGTAACTCTTTTATCTTATCATGTACACCAACACAATTGGCATCAATAGAAAGATCAAAAGTTTATTTTCCAAGTATATCTTACTTACCCAGAATATGTCTTCCAAGAATAAAGATATAAGCTGTATATTAATAATTTTCACAATTTTCACACAAAAGTTGTGGTTCATTTAACCCTCTTAATATTATCTGATCGCCATCTCAAATTGCATGCTTCTTCTTTGTCATATACTCTTACCTTATTTAAATTTTCGAGGCGATCGGACTATTATTGCGACCTACAGAGCAGTTACAAAAGCGGATAAAAATTATGTTTTTGGTCCATTTCACCCGCTAAATATTTAACGATCATCACCAATTAAAATAGCGATCTATTCTGATGTGAAACCGACCTCCATACCAAATTTCGTGACGATCGGTCCATAATTGCGGCCTGGAGTTTGATTACAATTTATAATGGACAGACGGACACACATCTCAAAATCGCTTTATCTAGCTCAGATATGAAGATTGGTATACCACATTCGGCGAATATTTCGCGGTGTTACATAAATTTTTACCGAAACAAACTTATAATACCCTTTCCACATAGTTGTGTAGGGTATAAATATTTGGATTTAGAAACTATTATTCTTCAGTTTTGAAACCAAATCCTTTAAAACAATTTGTTCCATACGCCACATTATTCGTAAGTTGGCAAAAATGGGCAATTTTTTGTTCCAAACGCCATCATTCCTGGTGAGGAACAATTCGTTTTGTCTCTTTTTGTTCCATACGCCAAACGACATGGATATGGAACTAAAAAGTTAAAAGTTGTTTTGTTCCATACGCCAGGTTTTATGGATATGGAACAAAACGACAAGATTTTTTGGGTCACAAAACGGATATGGAATATATATAAATATCTCAGAAACTATAATAGATAAAGAAAAACCGACCAAAAAATTTGAAAGAGCATGGTTCAAAACCTTGTAAGCTACCTTTATCTCAAAATGTCAAAAATGGCGTATGGAACACTTAAGCATGACACCGACGATGTGATATTCTACTAGGCTATAAGATAATACGTATGTTCTCACAACATACCCGAAGGGACAATGAAGACTTCTCCCATATCAATGAGTGCATGTCGATTTTTCCTGGTCAAAGCACTGTAACTTTTGAACGGATAGGTATATTATCATATTTTTTTGTCCGTTCTCCCATACTAATGAGTGCATGTCGATTCATATTGGCTCAGTGATATGAGACCTACCTTTTATGGCCGAGTCCGATCGGCGCATCGTGGTTCAGAATCGGTTTTTGGTCAAAATTCTGTAACTTTTGAACGAATAGGTATATTTTAATATTTTTTCGAGAGATAATATAAAGAACTTTCCGATGCATTAAAATATTCGAATTCGGTCTAGGAATCCAAGGTCAACGTTTAAAAATTTGAGATTTTTTCATATTTTGCATCAAAATATGAGTGTTTTTTTTCCATATGCTCTAACTATTTAAAAAAAGATCAAACACCAATAAACAAACTATAAAAATAAACTATATAAATAAACATTTGAAAACAGAATACATTTTTTTTTCAAATCGTTTTTATTTAAAAAAAAAATTAAATTTTTCCTAAAATTAAAAAAAAACAAGTAAGAACAGACTATAGTCGGACGGGGCCGACCATGTGATACCCTATACCACTATCCCTGTGCACTAGCTTTCCGGGCTAGCTGTTATAAGATGTGCATTAGAAATTTTACCAATTTTCACACAAAAGTTTTGATCAATTTAACCCGCTAAATATTATCCGATCATACCGTTGACTTGCACGCTAATTCTTCATCTCAAACCAAAACTACGTTTAAAATTTCGCGCCGATCGGACTATTATTGCGACCTACAGAGCGGCTACAAAATCGAGCAAAAATTTTGTTTTTGGTCCATTTCATCCCTTTAACATTTCACGATCATCGCCAAAAACTAATCAGTTCTATTCTGGTCCAAACCCGACCTCCATACTAAATTTCGTGACAATCGGTCCATAATTGCGGCCTCTAGCTTGATTACAATTTTTAATGGACGGACAGACGGACGGACGGACACACATCGCTAAATCGCTTTATCTCGTCGAGATATGAAGTTTGGTATACCACATGAGGGGTCTACGACGAATATTTCGCGGCGTTACATGAATTTTTGGGAAAACAAACTTATTATACCCTTTTCCACATTGTGGTATAGGGTATAAAAACAAGTAAAAAAGTATCAGTTGGCTTTGCCGACAGAGAAATACCCTCAGCCCGTGTGGATTTGCGGGGATAACGATAGATAGGGGTTTTTTTTTATCACACTAGCATACGAAAAACATAATATCGCTGTAAACAGGGCCACTAGGAAAACCTTCGGTAAATCCTCGAACAGATCCTTAACCACACAAAAATGTGGAACATTTGTGTGGTTGGTATCACAAGGATTGGACAGATAGGGCCCAAATATGAACATAAACTAAGCTTCGACAATATTTAGAGATCCAATGTTTGGACAAAATCGGTTGCTACGTCTTTTAGAAATCGCGCGTACCATTTTGCAAATATTTTCGAACTTTTGTGTGGGAGGTACCGGAAGGAGTCGACCTATAAGCACCACCTTCGAATTTCATCTAATATTCGAAGAAATATTATAATATCCAAAGTGTGGACGAAAAGGAGAAAAAAACAAGAAAAACGTGAGCGTGAGAAACACGAGATGTTCAGGGCCAGAATGAAGTCCGAAAATTTTACCAGAGTGTAAAACACCAAACTGAACACAGGCACATTTTACTGCAAATATTACGAAGGGAATCTGGTAACTGATAAAGATAGCGTACTGAGGATTTGGAAGGAGCACTTTATGAAGCTTTTGGTATCGAATGTGGGTGGCGATGAAGATACCCCAGAACCAATCGTAAATGACAACGTTGAACGTATACCACCTAGCCAAAGCGAGGTTATGTCAGCTATTAATCGGCTGAAAAACAATAAGGCAGCAGGAGCTGATGGATCAAGACCGGTGGCGAAATGCTAATAAGGAGTATGCATCAGCTAATTTGCGAAATTTGGTAGGAAGATGGCATAACCAACGATTGGAACCTCAGCCTACTATGTCCCGTACACAAGAAAGGAGACAAGACGGTTTGTGCAAATTACAGAGGCATAAGTTTAAAACCCATGGTCAATGAAATAATCGTGCCATACCAATGCGGTGTTAGACCTGGTAAGTCGACAATTGACCAAATCTTCATACTGCGCCAAATATTGGAAAAGACCCACGAAAGACTTATCGACACATATCACCTGTTCGTCGACTATAAGACCGCGTTCGACAGCCCAATTAAAGCAAAGGTGTTTCAAGCCATGTCTGAGTTCAGCATCCCTGCAAAACTAATTCGACTATGCAGAATGAGTTAAAATAGGAAAGGACCTCTCCGAGCCTTTCAACACAAAATGAGATTTCAGACAAGGTGACCTATTTAATATTTTACTGAAAAAGATCATGCGAGATGCGAATCTATATACGGCCAGAGACAAAAACAGCACGATATACAATAAATATATAATGCTTCTTACATACGCAGATGACATAGACATAATAGGTAGATCAAAGCGAGCCGTAACAGACACCTTTGCAAAAATTGAAAAAGAGTCTGCCAAAGTGGGCCTGGCAGTCAACGGCGATAAGACGAAGTTTATGCTATCAACACGCAAGTCGTCCAGTAGACTCGGACCAACTGTGGATGTTGATAATTACAAATTTGAGGTAGTAAACGACTTTATTTACCTCGGCACCGCTATAAATAAAACTAACAATATAAGTTTTGAA
The DNA here is from genome assembly GCF_047663935.1 of Musca autumnalis. Taxonomy (NCBI): domain Eukaryota; kingdom Metazoa; phylum Arthropoda; class Insecta; order Diptera; family Muscidae; genus Musca; species Musca autumnalis. The sequence goes on from NW_027411977.1 coordinate 54,903,748, forward strand.
ATAAAGATAAGAATAATATTGGCCAACAGAGGCTACTTCGGTCCAAGTAAACAGTTTAAAAGTAAAAAGTAAAACCACCTCTCGTCAAACAAAACTTACACTCTACCAGACACTGATACTACCCGTACTTATGTATGGATCTGAAGCGTGGGTACTTGCGAAAGCAGAAGAGGCAGAACTTGGTGTGTTTGAGAGAAAAATTCTTCGAAAGATTTATGGACCAATATGCGTTGACGATGAATACCGACGTCGTATGAACCACGAGCTATACCAGCCGATCGACATCGATATAGTAAAACTTATCGAACTACAACGATTGCGTTGGCTTGGCCATGTCAGCAGGATGAATAAAGATGCCCCCGCCAAAAAGGCATTTGAATACGAGCCACTCGACGGTATACGCCCCAAGGGAAGGCCAAAACTCCGATGGCAAGACCAAGTTGAAGAAGATATCACAAACATGGCATCCAAAATTGGAGAAGTAAAGTAAAGGATCGGTGCGTTTGGAAATCTATTCTTAGTTCGGCTTATGGAACATGACGTTCTGTTTAATATAAAAGCCATCTAAGTAAGTAAGTATGGGAAATGGTATGGAAAAAACATACGTTTTTACATCATGTTTTGAAAACGCAATTTTGTTCCAAGCTGTCCCCTAAATTTTGTTAGAATTTCACTAAAAATTATTACCTAAGGAAATATAAAATAACTCGATTCGTGTAAATGCTACGATAATTTATTGGACGGAACGTTGTTCGGTTTTTTGAACGGAAACTTGTTTTAAGTTGTTTCCTAAATGTTCTAGTCCACTAAAGTTGGAATTTCACTAAAATTTAGTACCTGCGGAAAAATAAAATTCGTGTAAATGCTACGGCAATTTTTTGAAACGGTTCTTGAAGTCAAAATTCCTACCTACCCACAGTGGATCCACTTGTATGGAGAAAGTGGCAAAAATATTTAGAGTGTAAAAATCAAGACAAAGCTCCGGTTACAACTTTGTGCTGCTGCGAAGTGTGTTTTAAGAAACCACGAGCGTAACATTCTCCCCCCTTACCCCTCTGGAGGGGGTATACGGTAAGAATTGTTTTATGCTGTTAATACGAAATAACATGAACAAAGGTCCCGCTTATCTTATGATGCAAAAATAGGCTAGGGGAAACAAAAGAAACTCCAAAACAACATAAAATCCAACAAATTTAGCGGATAACAAAAATCAACATGTTTGTCTGAAAATTGGTAAAATTTTTAATATAGATCTTATAGCGTTCTTTCTGGAAGGAACGTACTGCCAAAGTAAGACAAATTTGGAAGAAGATTTCTTCATCTTGCCACTGATGCCAATTATGTTAATGTGGTCAGATAACAGAGTTATACGCTAATATATCCATAGAAACCCAATTCTAGGGCAGCTTTAGTCAGCGACCCACCATTTATAGTCTGGCACTAGATGGCAGCTGATTTTAATACCGAATAATCTTAAGCCCATGATCTACTTTGGAAAATTATTCCCGAGGTGGGCACTGGTGGGCATCATGACTAAAACCTTAGGTCAAATTTAAGTATATGATCGAATTGGCATTACAAAATACACTAAGAAAATATGCAGCTAACTAGAATTCCACAAAGCGCTAAACACTATTTTTTAATGAAAATTTAGCTATTACCTCCTCCTTCAAAATCCACTATAATATTTTGATATACGTATTAGTTTCGCGATATTTTGAATATATTTACTTGCACTTAAAATAAAGGTTGTACTCACAACAAAAAATATTAGTCAAATGTTCCGACTTTTGAAGATCACGTTCGAATGAAACAAAAACTAATATATGTTTAAAAAGGTCCATGTCATAGCTGTCAGAGTTGCCAGATGTTGTACCAAAATTTTGACATTCATTTTTTTATTTTTGGCCAATGCACATAGGTTTCAATCAAGAAATTTTTGGCCAAAACCCTATTTTTGAAGTTTCAAAATGTTAATTTTCTTTGCACAGAATAATAAAAAACACGTCAAGTCATCTGAAAATAATTAGTTTTTGTAAATAACGTTAGTATTCGTTGAATGGCGCAGTACCAAAGTTTACACATTTTTATGCTGTAAAATATTTAATTTTTGTTGTATTGCGTCGCTGTATAAATATACAGAAGTGGGACCAAAGTTATTATGAATCGGGAAGTTGTTAATGAGTACTTTCATAATATTTACAAAAAGAACGATGAAATTTGTAAAATTAGCGTAATAAAATCAATGTTTTTATATATATTAAACATTATTTTTATACCCTACACCACTATGTGGGGAGGGTATTATAAGTTGGTTTTGGCCAAAAAGTTTGTAACGCATCGAAATAATGGTCTTAGACCCATACTTATATACATCAAAATGAATGTCTCGACGAGCTGAGTCGATCTGGCTATGTGTGTCCGTCCGTCTGTCCGTCTGTCCATCTAAACCTTGTAATCACGCTACAGGTCGCAATTTTGATCGGATCGTCACGAAATTTTGGATGTTGATGGGGGTCCCGGAGGGGAAGAAGCCTATTGATTTTGGTGATGGTCGGATAATATTTGGGGGTCGGAATGGGCAAAAAACTTATGTGGATAAAAAGACAACGTTTTTTTCCAAAGCGAATATCTCAGCTTCTATACAAGGTATACCAAAAGCAAAACCTGACAATAAAAGTAGAAAATACCACCTTTCTAATGATGTAAAGTAGATTCTCGTAGGTGAGCAAACAACGAAGATATCACAATAGTCACAAATTAAACCCAACTTTTCATTTTTGCGATTTTAATTATAATGACGATTATCACAGCTTTGGTTGGGGACTTTCCAAAAGCAAAGTCTGGTTATGAAAGAAGAAGATCCCATCTTTACAACGATGTAAACTAGGTCGGCGTAGGTGACCAAATAACAGAGATTTCGCAATAGTCGGTAATACATCCCATTTTTTCCACTTTTTTGGAAATCCCGCTACAGGTCGCAATTTTGATCGGATCGTCACGAAATTTTGAGGGTTAATGGGGGTCACACAGATGAGGAAGCCTATTGATGTTGGTGATGGTCGGATAATATTTAGGGGTGGTAATGGGCAAAAAACTTATTTGGAGAAAAAGACAAAGTTTTTTTCATAAGCGAATATCTCAGCTTCAATATGGGGTATAGCAAAAGCAGAACCTGGTCATGAAAGTAGAAAATATCGCCTTTCTAATGATGTAAAGTAGGTTCTCGTAGGTGATCAAACAACGAATATATCGCAATAGCCGCTAATAGAACCCCACATTTTATTTTTGCGATTTTAATAATAATGACGAATATCACAGCTTCGGTTGGGGATCTTCCAAAAACAAAGTCCGACTATGAAAGTAGTAAATCCCATCTTTACAGTGATGCAAAGTAGGTTGGCGTAGGTGGCCACATAATGGAGATATCACAATAGTCGACAATACATTCCATTTTTTCATTTGTTTTGATCGGATCGTCACAAAACTTACGAGGAAAAAACTTATTTGGAGAAAAGGTCAACGTTTTATTTCAAAGCGAATATCTCCGCTTCTAAAAGGCGTATATCAAAAGCAAAACCTGCTAATGAAAGTAGAAAATATCACCTTTGCAACGTAGGTTGTCGTAGGTCGTCAAACAGCGAAGATATCGCAATAGCCGCTAATAGAACACACAACTTTTCATGGTGTAGGGTATTACATAGTCGGCCCCGACCCGACTATAGCCTTGGCTCACTTGTTTTACAAATATTTTTTAAATATACTTAAACTTTTAAAAAATGTCCAAATATGTCCACCTCCAAATCGAATTTGAGAGATAGCAGGGGGCCTGTACTAATAAATTCAGAAGTCAAATCGTGCTCAAATTTGCCACAATTAAAATAAAGTGGATTTTTCTATTTTAAGATGGGAGAAATTTTTGTAAATACCTGTTGTGACTGTACGTAGTATCCAATTGAAATAGAACGGTAATACCCACATCTATCAAACGATGTTCCTTTAAATTCATATTTAAGGGATTCAGAGTGTAGAAAACAAGTATGTATAATTTTTTTTGAAAACAGGTCCATTTTTTGTCGATATTTTAGATATTTTGTTGATTTTAGCGACACTTTATGACCGATTCGGCTGAAATTTGGTATTTTGACCTCTTGGAAGATATGAATCCTTCGTACAAAAATTATTAACATAGGTCAATGTTTTGGTTTAGACCCCACACAACGGGAACACCCTGTTCAACAAATTTTGGCAGTTTTTGATCATTTTGGTCGATAAAACGTAAGAATTGCTGTTTGTACACATTTATTATAAATAATAATTAATTCCAATACAAAATGGACGTTAAAATAGTTTTGGCCAGAAATTTTGGATTTGGGACCATTGTGCAGAGAGAAATAGCTATTTCTTTCTCTGGAAATTTGCAAAATGAAGTATTTCCAAAATTACGAAAAAATGTCGTCTTTAGGAGTATGTACCCCACATAATTTAACATCAGCACTTATGTCCCTGGTTCAAAGCAGAGTAGTATGACCATCTATCTCCCCTATCCGCTTGAAGGAACGCACCCCGTAGTGGAACTGAAAAACACCCTCGGTGCCCTGCCGGCACCAACTAAAATGCAAATGATTAAGGAAAACTTTACACATCGTAAAATTTCTTCCAATCGTATATCAAGTCCTAATGTAATTTCAAGGCTGTTCGAAGATTGAATTGAAAATTTCATAGAAAGTAGTCCTTTTGATTCGGATTACAACGAAATATTTTTTTGGGGGCAAGTGCTACCCAAATGATCCAAAAGCTTTAAAAATGCGGTGACAGTGTTGCTAGAGGAAGCCAATAATTACAGAGATAAGGGCCCCAAAATGTCCCAATATTTACGGCCACTCCTTCATAGATCACACCGAAATGGCTGAAATTTGGTGCTTAGCCTTTGTTGGGGGCATACAATTTTCCCCAGAATTTTGTTGGTATAGGCCCACGCCTGCATATAGCCCCCATAGTGGCTTCAATATTCCACCGAAATGGCTGAAATTTGGTATTTAATCTTCGTTGGTGGTATTAAACTTCCCCTCCCAGTTTTCGGCATATTTAAAGATAGCCACATTGTTTTACCGATATTGCTTGAATTTGGTATTTAGTTTTCTTCATAAACGAAATGAAACTTCAATAAAACTCGTGGTGGAGGGTATAACAAGTTCGGCCGGGCCGAACTTAACGCCGTTCCTAGTCCCGATTCACATTAGGCGAGTTTACTCGCGCCAATTTTTTTCGTTGCCTTTAAAATTTGCCTCTTGCGTTTATAAAAGGCAATTCTGTTCCGACAAATTTTCTTTTCAAAACAATGAAAATAATGTCAACTACGAAACATATAAAAGGAATTGCCTGAAAATTGCCGGTTAGAGCATTTTTTTTTTCATTTTTCCATTCCCTTACTTGTCTCTCCTACAAATAGGGACTTGCCGCAAGTAAACTTGCCTAATGTAAATTGAGACTTATTTGTTACATTTTTATAGCCTCCATCATATAATGGGGGGTATATTAAGTTTGTCATCCCGCTTGTAACTCCTCAAAAATAATCATTTTAGAACCCACAAAATATATATACATATATTATGGATCAGCGTGCAATTCTACATCGATTAAGCCATGTCCGTTCGTCTGTCCGTCTGTGGAACGAACGGATTGAAATGACTAAAATTTATCATGTAGTCTTTATTGGTGGTATGAAAAACTTTTGCAGGGAATTTTCGGTATAGGTCCACGTTTTGATATACCTCCCGATTTTCGGTATTTTTATGGTTTCTGCCTTATTTTCTTACCAAAATGGCTGAAAGTTGATATTTGGTCTTCTTTGGGGCTACACAAATTTCCCCAAGATTTTTCAGTGTAAGTATGTTGTATACTTTATGTATGTATGATGATTTCCGATCAAAAACTATCGGCAACGCTGTCTGTCAGTGAAATAATCAATCATAGGCAGAGGATATTGTCCTGCCTGCTAAGCCAACTGATTCTTTTTTCGTAGCATTTTCGAACAGAATTACATTTACATGAAGTTGGAGAAAATTCGGATTACACATCGCTTGTTGAATGAAATACTTCATCGCAAAGACATGTGTTACTGGACTGCATGTAATTTATAAAAACGATACTCTGTTATCTTATTTTTATACCCTCAGCATTTATGCTAACGAGGGTATATACATACACTTTCATACGGGCAAAATGTGCCTCATCGAAATAATGGTTTTAGACCCCAAGTATGTTTGGACGAAATGTGTTTCAGACAATTTGGAGTTGATTTAGCCATGTCCGTCTGTCTGTCTGTCTGGCTGGCTGGTGCGCACGATAACTCTCGAACGGAGCAACCGATTCGGTTCAAAATTTGGCTTTCGTAATATTTTGCCCAAACTTAGTTTAAGTTCGAAGATGGGTTATATCGGTCCACAAACTTGTATTCGCTGTCCCCCATACGACGGTACAAGTTTCATAAGGGGCAAGTCCATACTTCCTGAGAAAATAGCCTGAAAGGTGCAAAAAACCCCTATGACACCGTGTGTAGTGGTTGGAGCGAAAGATTAATCTCGAACGGATCTGCCAATTCGGTCCAAAATTTTGCCTTTGTAGTATTTTGTCCAAACATAGTTTAAGTTCGAAGATAAACCATATCGGTCCACTCCTTCAGGTACCTACCTCAAAAAAATTCAAAAATCTCCGGAAAAAATATGCGCACGATAACTCTTGAAGGGAGTGACTGATGTAATCCATACTCTGCACATCCTAATATATCTACCAGATATAGATCAGGTTCGAATATGGACTATACTTGTGCACTCCTTTGGGTACCTCCCACACAAAATTTCGGATAAGTTCTCTTTAAGACCTGCTCTCGAATCACTTTGATTTTTGTTGAACCGATTTGCATTCGCTACCTCCATTACGACGGTAAATTTTTTTTCAGGAGCAGGTCCATATTTCTTGGGAAAACATCCCAAGCCCTATGTCACCATATGTGGCTCTCGATTTGGTGCAACATTTCAATTCACATTGGCTGAGGGTATACCTCTGTCGGCAAAGCCGACTGACACTTTTTTACTTGTTAACATTAAGCTATGCCATGGGGTTTAAGTTTTAATGAAATAGAAACTTATAATGAAATTGTTTATTTTACTGAGAAACCTCACAAATTTAAACTCACAACTTTTGTTTTTATATGTATCAAACTTAGTTTAAGTTCGAAGATGGGCCACTCCTTCTGGTACTTCTCCCCACATAAATGTAAAATTAGTTCGCTAAAATTTTGCTTGGACTTGGTCTAAACTTTGCACAACGTAGTATTTCTTTCATACATAAATCAATGGTGCGATTCTCTAACTTATTTTTTGAGTTACCGACAAAAATCGGTAACATTAAAACGCAAAATTATGAATGAAAAGTGCAAATAAAAGTTGACACCACTGTTGCTGTCGGTAGAACTTTACTAATACTTTTAATTGGTCTCTAACTTATTGAATAATATCGTTAAATACCGAAATTATAAGAATTTAAATTTCACCGACATTTGTCGGTAACTCAAAAAATGAGTAAGAGAATCGCACTACAGGATCGAATAAGGATTATATCAATCCACTACTCCCACAAAAATATTCAAAATTTTTTGCAAATGCACAGTTTAAGGTCATGCATTATATAGGTTTCTTTTCCTGACATAAAAATCGTAAGGCTAGCAATTATAAGGCTGGTGTACCCGGTATAGAGTGACATTGGTCCAACCTTTGCACACTCTAATATGTCTGCCAAACTTAAATGAAGTTTGAAGATATAGTTTAAAGACAATTCTTTCCGGTACCTCCCTCTCAAAAGTTCAATTTGATCGCTTTTTACCAGTATAAGGATTTTTTGGTTTGGATTGGAAGGACTTCCTTCCAATTGCGATTTTGATTAAAATAATATAATTTCTTCGGGGCCAAGTCAATGCTTGATATAATGAGCTCTTAAAAGGTCCTAAGATGACCAACAAAAATGCCTGCTTGGTAAGATAACTATCGAAAGGAGTGACCCCCAGTTACAAAATCGTACCTACACGTATATAATTTAAACGCGATATTGCGTTATCTTATTTTCAACATTAAGCTATGTCATTAATTTAATTTGAATTTTAATTTAATTTTTTTAATTTAACCCTAGTAATTTATAATAAAATTGCTTATTTACTGAGAAACATCACCAATTTTAGACAAAAAAGTATTGACTTTGACTATGTGTCATTAATTCTCAGAAACTGTCCATTCAGAGTTAATTAAATTAAATAACTCGGCAAATACAGATATAAGAAATCAGAGTCATTTCAACAAAATGTTGCTATAAGCCAAATTGTCACCAGCATACATGCATGTCATTTATTACACAAATACAGAACAGAAATTGTATATGAAACAAATAAACACACACACAACAATATTTAGAAAGCAATACCCAAAGCAAAATTTAGTTTGGCTTAGCACTACATACATACATCCATATAATAATGACAATGATTCCCTCAGCTTTAATTGCAATCATCCATCAAGTGCAAATGTTAAAGACATTAAAGCAACAAAACAATCTTTAACTAATTTCGACCATAAACAGAAAACAAAAAAAAAAACTATATAAAATCAGGAAAACATAAAGTAATCAAATACAACAGTCTCCAAGGATACATTTGCTGTGTAGAGACAAACATGCAACAATAAGTGCTGATTCTCAAATTGGTATTGCAATTGAACAAACTGCACTTGATACCGGGTGGGCTGCACACTGGCAATAACAGCAGAACCATACAATTTCCAAGAAAGACAAATCATTCACAAAATCCAGTTTTTCCCTTCTTAGATTTGCTTGTAGTTCCTATATTGTGGCATGATGTGTTTAGAAGAAGTAAATGTCCCTAGCACAATGTTGGGCTTGTGCGCTTGCAGATTAATGAACCAAGTACCCAACTACTTTTAAATAAAACAAATTCAAGAAGTCGGAATATCGTATATAGTGTAGCTGTTATTTACCGTATTTCTCTATAAATAAACGCATTAACCATTAGAAATTGTATAAAATCCATCATTCCAAAAATTAACCCAGATAATGCCACTGGTCGTTAAAACGCCACAAAAAATGGTTGCAAAAATGGACGTAAAACTCCAGTTTTTTCGAATATTTTTGTGGGATTTTTTGCATTTTGTTATAGTATTGCCTGTTATCTGTAAGTTCACGCTGATAACGCTGCATTTGACCTACGCATTTCCACGCAATTGGCCAAAAACCCAAGCTATTCAAAAAAATCGACTTTTTTGTAATTTTCGACTTTTGATGAAAAATTTAAATATGCGATAAAAATTTAATCAAAAATGTTAGAATCATATAAAGTGAGGGATTTGTTAGGAATATAGTAAGAGTATTTTCTCAATCAAAAACCAAGGGATTGGCATGTAAGGATACACCTATATTACCCTCCAAATTTTTTGGAACTTTTAAAAGAAGGCCCGATTGCAGGAAAACTATACGTTGAAGAGAAAAAAGTTATTTTTTTAAGAAATGCTTAAAAAATCTCAAAAATATAATTTTCATAAAAAAATTTAAGTTTTCTCGCAAAAAAAATTCTCGGCGCTAAGTGGGTTAAGAATCATCCTGTACTCCCTATTTGATGTTGTTTCACAAATTCTACAGCTTTGACTGTATCAAATGTAATGCGAATAGCAAAAACACAAAGAGGACAAATGCGTATATCACAAAATTAGTCATTTTCAACTTTCGAATATTTGTCGGTTTGTCACTGACAGTAACAGAAGAACCAGAAATAGAATGAACAGCTATGATGGTGGTGGTTGGCATCAGCAAATCTATGACTGACCATGGCATCAACATTTAGATCAAGTTGCCAACACAAGCTAAACAGAAAAAGCCAATATGTTATCTGACTTGAACAATACTTATGCAGTGATTATGTTTTATGACCAACAAGAGCTAATATTCACTTCACATGCAACCGACATATATGAAATTGATATTGGTCACAGTGGTACGAAATTGCTTTTTGTTAATTATCTTAGTTGAAAATATTGCCCATTGAATTATTCTAGTACATGACACTCCGGACAGACCCGCGACGTAAACATAAACAAGTAGACAAGTAAAACAGTATCAGTCGGCTTTGCCGACAGAGATATACCCTCAACCTGTGTGGAATGAAATACCTTTTCCCAAAAAAAAAAAAAAAAAACCTATGTATTTATGTACCGACAAAAGTATGGATAGGAAGTAAGCTCAAAAATTTGCGGGGATATCAATAGATAGGGATTTTTAATCACACTTACTTACTTACTTACTTAGCTGTCCCATTACAGAACATTTGTTCTATGGGCCGAACTAAGAAAAGATCTCCAATTCTCTCTATTTGTTGCTTCGCTTTCTGGAATACCGCGCCTTTTCATCTCATCATCCACTTGTTTGCGCCATCTATTCCTTGGCCTGCCAATTCTGCGCCAAGCGGTCCGTGTTTATACACCTTTTTAGCGGGTTCATCATCGCTCATTCTTATGATATGGCCTAGCCAACGCAATCGCTGCATCTCGATACGTTTAACAATATTGATGTCGTTGTACAGCAGATACAGCTCGTGGTTCATGCGACGTCGATATTCACCGTCAACGCAGATTGGTCCGTAGATCTTTCGAAGAATTTTTCTCTCAAACACACCAAGCACTGCCATGTCTGCTTGTGCAAGTACCCATGCTTCGGAGCCATACATCAGCACGGGTAGTATCAGTGTTTTGTAGAGCGTTATTTTTGTTTGACGAGATGTGGCTTTGTTTTTAAACTGCTTACTTAAACCAAAGTAGCATCTGTTGGCCAATACAATTCTTCTTTTTATTTCACAACTGATGTCGTTTGTTGTGTTTACGGAGGTGCCGAGGTAGACGAAGTCTTTTACTACTTCAATATTATAGGAACCAACTTCCACAGTCGGTCCGAGCTCAATGGACGCATTGCGCGTCGACACCATCAACTTGGTCTTCTCACCGTTTACCGCCAGACCCACTTTAGCAGATTCTCCTTCGACCTTCATAAAGGTATCAGTTACTTCTTTTACTGATCGGCCTATGATGTCTATATCATCAGCATAAGCAAGTAACATGTGACTATTGGTGTAGATTGTGCCACTTCTTTTGACGTTTGCCTCTCGTATAACCTTTTCCAGAAGGATGTTAAAGAGATCACACGAAAGGCTGTCTCCTTGTCTGAAACCTCTTTTGGTACCAAACTCTTCGGAGAGGTTCTTTCCTATTTTGACTGAGGACCTCGTGTCAGTCAAAGTCATTTTGCAAAGCCGGATGAGCTTTGCGGGGATACCAAATTCAGACATGGCTTGGAATACCTTTGAACGCAGCGGGCTGTCAAAGGCTGCTTTATAATCGACAAAAAGGTGGTAGGTGTCGATCTGCATCTCTTGGGTCTTCTAAATATCTGGTCAATGGTGGACTTGCCAGGTCTAAAGCCGCATTGGTATGTTCCAATTATCTCGTTGGCCATAGGCTTTAGTCGTTCGCACAATACCCCTGACACGATCTTGTAGGCAATAGGGAGTAGACTTATGCCCCTATAGTTAGAGCATACAGTCTTATCTCCCTTCTTGTGGACGGGGCACAGGATACTCAGGTTCCAATCGTCGGGTACTCGTTCTTCCTGCCAGATGGTGCTAACTAGCTGATGAATACACCTTATCAGCGTGTCGCCTCCGGTTTTGAACAGCTCGGCTGGTAAGCCATCGGCTCCTGCTGCCTTATTATTCTTCAGCCGATTTATTGCTGTTTTTACCTCATCATGGCTGGGCGGTATAACTTCAATACCATCTCCTGGGATTGGGACTGTGGTTCTTCGTCGTCTTCGCTGCTATTGGATACCAACAGTTTTGAAAAATGTTCTTTCCATATCCTGAGTACACTATCTGTATCAGTTACCAAATTACCCTGCTTGTCTCTACAGGAGGATGCGCCTGTACCAAAGCCATCAGTTTGATGCTTGACTCTTTGGTAGAATTTTCGGACTTCATTCTGGCTCCTGTACATCTCGATTTTTTCACACTCCCGCTTTTCCATCTCTCTCTTTTTCCTGCGGAAAAGACGTTTCTCCTCTCTCCTTTTCTCCCTGTATCTCTCTCGTGCGCTACGCGTTGCTACGGATTGTAAAGTAGCCCTATATGCCGCATTTTTGTCTTCGGTGGCAGCACGACACTCCTGATCATACCATGGATTCCTTGGTGGAGGCCTCTGGTATCCAAGTATGGATTTTGCGGCTGTTTGCATGGAGTGGGCAATGCTTTGCCATTGCGCTGATATGTTATCGGGATGAGGAGTGCTTTGATTAAGCAATGGGGCTAGTTGAGTGGAATATGCTGTGGCTATCTGTTGTGATTGCAGCTTACCGATGTCTAACTTTCGTGTTGTGTCTGTTCGTACTTTGTTTGCTACGTTTAAGCGGGTGCGTACCTTTGCTGCAACAAGGTAGTTGTCCGAATCAATGTTTGCGCCTCGGAACGATCGTACATCCAACACGCTCGATGAATGTCTTCCATCTATCACAACATGATCAATTTGATTTCTTGTTTTCTGATCTGGAGACAGCCAGGTGCCCTTATGAATATCGAGATGATTAAATCTGGTACTGCTAACTACCATGTTTTTTGCAGCTGCAAAGTCTATCAGCCTCATACCATTGTCAGATGTTTCACTGTGGAGGCTGAATTTCCCGACTGTTGGGCCAAAGATATTCTCCTTTCCAATTTTGGCATTAAAATCGCCTAGAAAGATTTTAATGTCATGGGCAGGGCAACTGTCATATGTTTCTTATAAGCGCTCGTAAAATATATCCTTTTCTTCAGTGGGAGCATGAGCGCAAATAAAGCTGATTTTGAAGAATTTAGCTTTTATTCGAATTGCAGCAAGTCTTTCATTCACTGGAGTGAAGCTGGATACCAGATGTTTTAGTCTCCGACTAACTACAAATCCGCAACCAAACTCATGCTTTACGTCATGGCAGCTATAATACAGTGCGTCACCTTTAGGTGTTGTTGTGACGCCTTTCCCAATCCATCGTATTTCCTGTATGGCAGTAATATCGTCCTTGTACTTTTCAAGTACGTCTGCCAATGCGAAGACTGCACCTTCTCTATAAAGAGTGCGAACATTCCAGGTGCAGATTCGCAGATCATGGTCCTTAAAACGTTTGCGGGTTTCGTCAACTTTAGAGGTGGTTGTTTTTCTTTTCTTTCGTTTTTTCATAGTATGCTGTTTTTTCTAGGGGAGGGTTACTAGCCCGACGCCCAAACCCAAGTTTTTAACGTTCTTATGGGAGAACGCGCGGCACATGTTAGCTCACTACCTTTAACGGGTATTAAAGGCAGTTCCCCAGGTGACACCACGGGGAGGTCAGTGTCCACTTGAGATGAAAGAGGGACCAAGATAAATCCTGGGCTTTGCCATGTTAAAACCGGTCAGGACCGTTGCTTGGTATCTTCCATCCCCTACGTCACCCTAGCCACAATAGCCTACGACAATATTTAGAGATCCAAAGTTTGGACCAAATCGGTTGCTATGTCTATAAGAAATCGAGCGTACCATTTTAGCGAATATTTTCGAACTTTTGTGGGGAGGGTACCGGAAGGAGTGGACCAATAAGCACCACCTTCGAATTTCATCTAATATTCGTAGAAATATTACAATATACAAAGTGTGGACGAACGCAGTATTCGGTTCGAGCCCTCCAGCCACTACATATGGTGCCGTAGTTGGTTTTTACAACTTTCGGGCTGTTTCCTCAAGAAGTATGGACTTGCCCCTGAAAAAACTTTTACTGCCGTAATTAAGGCAGCGATGGCAAGTTGCTTCAACAACATTCAAAGTTATTCGAGAGCAGGTCTTAAAGTGATTTTATCCAAAATTTTGTGTGGGAGGTACCCAAAGGAGTGGATAAATATAGTACATATTCGAACCTGATCTATATCTGGTAGATATTTTAGGATGTGTAAAGTATTGACAAATCGGTCACTCCCATCATTTTTGAACTTTTGTGGGGGAGGTACCTGCAGGTGTGGACCGATATGGTTTATCTTCGAACTTAAACTAAGTTTGCACAAAATATTACGAAGACCAAATTGTTGACCTAATCGGCAGATCCGTTCGCGGGTTATCTTGCGGTGTCATAGGGCTTGTTTGAAATTTTCAGGCTATTTGCTCAGCAAGTATGGACTTGCCCCTGATGAAACTTATACCGTTATATGGGGGGCAGGGTATACAAGTTGCTACAACAAAAATCAAAGCGATTCGAGAGGAGGTCCTAAACTGAATTTTTCCGAAATTTTGTGTGGTACCCGAAGGAGTGGACCGATTGAGTCCATATTGAAACCTCATCTAAGTCTGGTAGAAATTTCACGATATGCAAAGTACGGACCAAATCGGTTACTCCCTTCATGAGTTATCGTGCGCACAAATTTTCCGAACATTTTCGAACTTTTGTGGGGGAGGAACTTTTGTGGGGAAGTAGACCGATATGGCCCATCTTCGAACTTAAACTAAGTTTGGACAAAATATGACGATAGCCAAATTTTGGACCAAATCGGCTCATCCGTTTGAGAGTTATCGTGCGCTCCAGCCAGACAGACAGACGGACGGACATTGCTAAATCGACTCCAAATTGTCTGAAACACATTTCGTCCAAACATACTTGGGGTCTAAAACCATTATTTCGATGAGGCACATTCTGCCCGTATGAAAGTGTATATACCCTTTCTAGCCTAAAGGATGAAGGTATAAAAATGTGACAAATATAGCGTGTTTTGCACATCATTATCATGAAACCGAACGAAAGTGTATATAGTAGCTATATTAAATTCCGAACCGATTTAAATATAATATTGTTAGCATATATCTAGTTCCAATAGGGTATCATAAAGTCGACCCCGCCCGACTTTGATCATTTCCTTACTGGTTTTTAAAACTGCGGTGACTTGCAACGCCTCTTAAAATTGGCAATTTTTATAAGATTTATTTTATTTATATTTGTAAAGTAATTCAGGTACAACTAGTTTTTAAGTAAGTTCTAGTTAAATAGATATGCTTTCGGATAAAGCAACACAAAAATACAAAAATTACGTTTTTCCAAATGTACTGAAAATAAATTTAAACTCGCAAAACATTGTCATGATTTAATTCGCACTTGTAATTTTCAACTCAGCTTTCATTCACACTACACTTTCACTGTTAATGTCTGGCTTTATTGTCACATACGTATATGGTCCAAACACAGACAATTCTCATCAATTATAAACAGTCATAACCACTTGAATGTGAGTGAGAGAGAAATTAAATTGTTTGCTGTAAAGTCATATCTGTTTCAAAAGGATTTAACATCAGTTTCAAACACACATCCATCTGCATGTTACAGATATAACAATTTTAAAAAAGACAAGAAAACAGTTTATCCGTTTAAGAAGCATAACGCATTATTTCCATTTTCTGGCTTAAATGATTTTGACACTTTTATGTAATATGCAATAGCTGAAAGTCACAATTTGAATAAATATTGTTTTCTAATTAAATGCATGTTCAAAACTGTTCAAAAACATCTGACAAAAACATATTTTCCATAATTTCCCAAGTGGCTTCACAAATGACCAGAATCAAATGCCTTAAAGATGTTGTTGTCAAACATAAATACATTCAGACAGACTGACTGACTGGCTGGTTGGCAGACAGACAAGTGAAAACTCTTCAAACCCTTTGCCATAAACAATAAATCAAATTAGCTGACACTAACAATCCACATAGGCTGGATGTTTCAAATTGTTGGCACAAGAAATTGTACATTGCACAAATGCAACGAATGCAACATTTACAAGAAGCCCGACAACAATGGCACAATAATGCAATTGTATACATAGGGTTATGACTTTTTTAGAACCACATATCCCTTTAACATATTTTGATGAGTTTTACCTAAGATTAGACACAATTTTATTAATAAGGTGATTCGATAAAATAGTCACAAAGAAAGTCATTTGAAAATTTTTCTATAAGTGATTTTTCGACAAGCTTTTGCCATTATAGAATATACATATATTTGGAATGCGTAACGCAATTTTGTCTAGACATAAATGTGCCAAATTATATCGAAATCGGTTCAGATTTGGATTTTGCTCCTATATATTTTCGGCCGATTTTCTGTATTTGATGCATCAAACACGCTATATTTGTCCAATGTCGCTGAAATATATCGAGACCGGTTCAGATTTGGACACACTATATATGTCCAATTTCACTGAAATTTGGAAAGCGTGACGGAATTGGTTCTAGAAATAAATGGGACAAATTATATCGAAATCGGTTCAGATTTGAATATAGCTCACATATATATTTTCGTCTGATTTTCTGTATTTTGTGCACAAAACACGCTACGTATGTTCAATTTCAATGAAATTTGGAATGTGAGACGGGATTTGGTCTAAAAATAAATTTGAAAAATTATATCGAGATCGGTTCATATAGGAATATAGCTCCCATATATATTTTCGGTCGATTTCATGTTTTTGTTACATATGTTCAATTTCAATGAAATTTTGAAGACTTAGTAGTCAGAAGAAGTCATCATTATTTACAGAAGTACTTATAGTTGGGAAGGAATTGACTAAGGCTATAACTACTAAGTCGCATATCTTTGAGAGACTTCTTATGATTTATTTTTTTTATGATATATCTAAATCATTAGGAATACTTATAGGCGGAAAGGCTTTCGGAGGAGTGTTAGCTCCTGAAACATACAAAAATACCATAGTAGCTCCATAACAACCCTGAATAGGTATATAACGCCTTCATATCTCCTATATTTATTCGTTAAAATATTAAAAACGTTCAAATAAATCTGACAAAACAAAAACAAAACATTGTTCCACAACATCCCATACGGGACAAGGGAGACTTCTCTCATATCAATGAGTGCACCCCGATTCATATTTAGCTCAATGATATGGGACCTACTGTTTATCGCCGAGTCCGAACGGCGTGTCTTAAGACACCACTTATGGAGAAGTTTTTCAAGGCTGAAATACTCAGGAAATGTCGCCAACATTACTGAGGGGTATTTTGCCACCGTTGAAAAATGTTTGATGTTGCTTGGCTGGGGAATCGAACCCCCGACCTTCTGCGTGCAAGGCGGGCGTGCATACCATTGCACCACGGTGGCACCCAAAAAATAAATCTGACATTCCATTATATTTTGTAGTGGTCGGGGCAGCAAAGCGCACCGGGTTCAGCTAGTTCTTACATAAATTGGAATTGAATGCAAATGAATGACTAAGTTTACTCCAAACACATGAAGTAAAATATAATAAAACTTAAAAACTTCATATCTTGTATAATTCGGAAAAATTGAGGTTGAAAAAAATTTTGGAGGGAGGTTCTATTCAAGTGAGCGGCAGTGTATCTCAAAGCTTCCGAAATGGAAATATAGGTCAAATAACCCATTTTAATGTATTATTAATGTATTTCAAAATACATGTAAATCGCGTAATTATCAAAATCATTTTGTCCGCATTTGATTTTCATGTACAGCAAGACCATATCTTTTATGTTGTATATATTTTTCGAAATTTAATTTGGAGTCTAAGATGTAGCATCGGCTGCATCTTAGCATTAAAAAATCTATAAAATATCGCTAGTTTTCGCAAAGTGCATACAATTTTTGTCCGCATCCGATTTCAATGCCCACCATGAAAATCTACATCGATATACATATATATTTTTCAAGGCGATCAATCAAGAACCGTGGTTGTAGCATCATTTGGACTTCGAATCCCTTTAGTTTTTGATGTAACAACTTGTATTCGCATCCCCCATTACGATGGTATATGTTTTTTCAGGGGCATGTACTTACTTCTTGAGATAATAGCCCAAAAGCTCAAAAAAGGTCCGAGGCTGAGGGTATATCTCTGTCGGCCAAGCCGACTGATCCTGTTTTACTTGTTTTTAATTACAAAGTATTTTTTTAAATATGTTTGTTTTCAAAAAGTTTTGTGTGTGACCTTTTTATACCCTCCACCATAGTATGGAGGGTATATTAGGTTTGTCATTCCGTTTGTAACACATCGACCTAATCATTTGCGACCCTATAAAGTATATATATTCTTGATCAGGATAAAATTCTATGACGATCTAGCCATGTTCGTCTGTCCGTCTGTTGTAATCACTCTAGCGTCCGCAATAATTGAGCTAGAGTGCTGAAATTTTGCACCCGAGGGTCTTTTTTCCATAGGCAGGTCAAGTTCGAAGATGGGCTATATCAGTCCACTCTTTGGTGTAGCCCCCATATAACGGTACCTCCGGATTTGAGGTATTTTGACGTTCTTCGCCACATTTGCAGACCGAATTAGCTATAATTTGGCACTTAGGGTTCCTAGTGATCAACAAACTTATATTCCAGAGGATATGGGCATAGGTCCATGTTTTGGTATAGTCCCCATATAACGGTACCTCCCGATTTTCGGTATTTTGAGAATTTTTGCCACAATTTTTAACAGAACTATCTGCAATTTTACATTTGAGGTTTTCAGTGGTCATGAAATATCTCCACGAAACATCGTCAACATAGGTCCATGTTTTGGTATAGTCCCCATATATCGATACCTCCCGATTTTGAAAATTTTAGCTACAATTTTTAACCGAACTAGCTGTAATTTGCCATTTGAGGTTCTCAGTGGTCATGAAATATCTCTACCAAACGTCGTCAACATAGGTCCATGTTTTGGTATAGCCCCCATATAACGACACCTCCCGATTTTCGATATTTTGAGCATTTTAGTTACAATTTTTAACCGAACTATCTGCAATTTGACATTTGAGGTTCTTAGTGGTCATGAAACATCTACACCAAACATCGTTAGCATAGGTCCATGTTGTGGTATGGCCCCCTTATAACCGTACCTCCCGATTTTCGGTATTTTGGGCATTTTAGTTACAATTTTTAACCGAACTATCTGTAGTTTGACATTTGAGGTTCTTAGTGGTCATGAAACATCTCCACCAAACATCGTCAACATAGGTTCATGTTTTGGTATAGCCCCCATATATCGGTACCTCCCGATTTTCAGTATTTTGAGAATTTTAGCTACAATTTTTAACCGAACTAGCTGTAATTTGCCATTTGAGGTTCTCAGTGGTCATGAAACATCTCCACCAAACATCGTCAACAAAGGTCCGTGTTTTGGTATAGCCCCCATATAACGGTTCCTCCCGATTTTCGGAATTTTGATAATTTTAACTACAGTTTTTAACCGAAATAGCTGTAATGATCGGTATTTTGAGAATTTTAGCTACAATTTTGTCTATTCAAAAATAATCGTCAATTTCAGTGGTCATGAAATATCTCCACCAAACATCGTCAACATAGGTCCATGTTTTGGTATAGCCCCCCATATAACGGTACCTCCCGATTTTCGGTATTTTGAGAATTTTAGCCACAATTTGTAACCGAACTATCTGCAATTTAACATTTGAAATTCTCAGTGGTCATAAAACATCTCCAACGAAACATCGTCAACATAGGTCCATGTTTTGGTATAGCCCCATATAACGGTATCTCCCGATTTTCTGTATTTTGAGAATTTTAGCTGCAATTTTTAAACGAACTAGCTGTAATGATCAGTATTTTAGCTACAATTTTAGCTATTCAAAAATAATCCTCAATATAGGTACATGTTTTGGTATATCCCCCCATATAACTGTACCTGCCGATTTTCGGGAATTTTCAGTTGTCACGAAATTTCTTGACTAAAATTCGTCAACATGGGTCCATTTTTTTTGGGGTCTAAATTGTTTTGATGAAACTATCCTCAATTTGACGCTTAAAGTTGGCTGCAGCTATAAAACTTTTTCGCCAAAAACTTTAAAGATAGGATGACTCTTTGATATAGCCCCGTAGGTGGTACCTTTCACCAAGCTGAACACATTTTTTAATATTAGATTAGATAACACTGTGCAACAAAATGGAGGTAAAAGTCTGGGGCACGGAAAATTCCTCTTAGGGAAGAATGGACTTGATGAGTATATTATGAACCCCGAAGGACAGATCCGCCGTGAGTCGAACTTCCGCGTTATGGCGTGATGAAATTTTTGTTAGAGACCCTGTGGGCCATCAGGAATTAGCGTTATTTCTTTGTTCACTGTTGCTTAAGTGCTCTAGAGAAACAACAAACAAAGATATAATGCTAATTCATGATGGCTTACAGGTTCTCTTGCAAAAACGTTATCGCGCCATAACGCGGAATTTCGACTCACGGCGCATCTGTCCTTAGGGGTTTTTAATATACACACACCAAGGGTTTTCATCTCCAAAAGAATTATCTCTGCCCCAACATTTGTGTTCAAAGTGTAATTGTCGAAAAGTTGTTCCACCTAAAATTGTGAAAGGACCCTAATTATTCCATTTTAATTAAGACTATTTTATGGTGGAGGGTATAAAAAGTTCGGCCCGGCCGAACTTAACGCCTTTTTACTTGTTTAATACTTAACTAGAATAAACATTAATAGGCAAAATTTAATTCATTTCCGCTACAAGAAATAATTTTTGAAAATAGGTCAAAGGGTCATAACCCTAGTTTACATATGTATGCATGCGTGTGTGATTTCTGGCTTCTTTGGCATAGCAACAAACATTCACTCACCCACACACTGGGTCCCCTTTCCAATTTCATTTCACCTATGTATCTGGGTTCAAATATGACAATTAGTCAATAATTCATTAGAATTTCATTTTGTGAAAAACTGTTTCGATTTTGCTGAAAACAAATTCGTTTTGGCCACGTAGACAGAATTTTTGAGTTGAACAAGTCAGAAAGTCATTTGTTTGACTTTGTCACTGGTGATTCAATGTGACATGCATATTTATGAAATAATGCATTTAAATATGAAATGTAATGAGTGGGTAGTGTGTGCATTAAATTTGTAACAGGGGCAGAATTGTTGATGTACATGTGTATGTATATTTGCATTAAGAATAGCCAATTAATTTTTATGTAATAATTGGAAACACTCTCAAATATCAAGTGAGGGTCACTCACAACCGGTCATGTGTCGTTTTAATTTAATACATTTTTGACGGGTGGCGTGTGATGTGGAAAATACAAAGCAGCGACTCTGCTTTGCAGTAACATGACAAAGTTCAGATTTTATATTGGTTACTGATTTTGATTGTCACTTTATTAACATCCCGCTAAAGGTGATGAACTAACGATTACCGCGATACACGTTCATCTACTCCTCGTCTTTGTGGGAAAAAGTTGCCCTTTAAAAGCCATACCCGCTTAATTCGCTTATTACGCTTAGCGCCTAACATTTTTTAGTTTTCCTGCAATCGGGGCTTCTTTTAAAAGTACCAAAAACTTTGGAGGGTAATATAGGGGTGTCCTTATATGCCAATCGCTTGGTTTTTGATTGAGAAAATACCCTTACTATATTCCTAATAAGTCCCTGACTCTATATGATCCTAACATTTATGATTAAACTTTTATCGCATATTTAGATTTTTCATAAAAAGTCGAAAATTACAGAAAAGTCGATTTTTTGAATAGCTTGGGTTAGGCCAATTGCGTGGAAATGCATAAGTCAAATGAAGCTTTATAGTGTAGTACTTCCAATAGAGTAGAAATGGGTCATGTTCTTAGGATCACTACATTCTTCCCGAATCTGCTATTCTCCCAGGAAGCTCACCATCAAAAATGAAGACAATGGAAACAATGCAAGCATTGCATAGAGGCTCCGCGAAACCCCGTTTTTTCTAACCTTTTTTTCAAATAGTCACATTTATTGAATTCATTTTCCTTACATTTCTATTGAGCAGACTGTGGTACGCAAAAAATACCCTTAGCTCTTCACAGAATATAGTCCACATGTCTGATAAAATCATGTTTCTGATTAATGATTACACCCAGATATTTCATGCTGTCGGCTAGACGAATAACATCACCTCCAACTTTTAATACCTGGAAGTAAGATATAAAATTGAGTATATTCGGTACGGGGTTCCCCTTTTATTAGTACCGCTGAACATTTATTAGGGTTTACTTAAAGGATCCACATTGCGAAAATTCATGTAGTTCGAGAAAATCGGTGGCTTTCGTAATCAAGGCTATTAAAAAATCCTCAGCATAACCCAGCAGCAAATTTTCAGGGGGCGGATCTGGAATATAGCTGACAAAAATATCGAAGGCTTTTGTTAGATCTAAGCTAACAGCAATGTTTCCATAACTACGATCCAGACCTTTCACTACATGAGAGGGAAAGACCATTAGGGCGTGAGAAGTAGAATTCCAGGGTTTGAATCCAGATTGAATATCTTGTATAACCCATTTATCATCGACAATAATCATGAGCTTATCACTTAGGACCCTTTCAAACAATTTACCGAATGCCGGTAAAAGAGAAATTGGTCGATAGCACCCACATTGTTCCGGATTCGCCCCTTTTATTAAATCGGAACCGTAATAGCGTTTTTCCAAGCTCTGGGGAAATAACATCAATTCAGGCAATGGTTAAAAAGATGGTAATAAAAGTAAATATTACCTCAAAGCCACGTCTGGAATTTTATCGGGTCCACAAGATTTTCGGGCTCTTTTGCGGGCCAATGCGTTCCCTATTGCTTCAGGTCTAACAACACCCTTATCATTCCATTGGGCGTTGTTGTCAATAATGGTGACATCTGCCCCGAAAGTGTTGCTGAAAGATTCCCCGGGTGTCTGATCATCCAAACCCTCAATAGCTCTAGAAACAGAATTAATGAGGGATATACATATTGCCGCCGCCATGGTGAAAAATATACGAACACAAGCCAATAATTGTTGATGTAAAGGCCCCAGGTCGAACATCCCTTCGTGGGATTATTTTGCTGCGGTTGTCTGACGTGATTGCGGCTTTCCGATGTGGATCAATGGTGTGTCCAACAATCAATTTGTTTTCTTCTTGTTGATCAGGGCACTTCCATGTCGCCTTATTAGATGCTGATTAGACCATTTTTTAAGGCTATCAGCCTTATTGCAGGTTCAGATGGAGAGCAGGTTGCCCACTGTTCGAATTCATGGGAAGAACAACGGTCATAAGTAGGTTCTAAACGCTGGTGGGCTCAGATGAAAGTGATGTTGCAGAATTTGTTCGAATGCATCGGGGTGAAACTTTGGACCAGGTGTTGTAACCTAAATATAGAGCTACTTTTACGTGGTTTTGTGACGTATTTCCCAATCTATTGGACTTCCTGTATGATATTATCATTGGCATTGTACTTTGCAATTATATTCACCAAAATATAAGCTACACTTCCTTTATAGAGAGTCAGAACATGGCAGATACAGATTCGCAGGTCATGGTTCTCAAAGCTTGTAGACTTTCTGAGCTTTAGTTTGGCCTCAATGGTGTTGCCAAAAGTGGTTTAATAATATAGATATAAAACAAGTAAAAAAGTATCAGTCGGCTTTAGGGAGATATACCCTCAGTAGGCCGGGGCGATTTGACCTAAACGGGCCCTTCGCGTTTCTGATTCCTGGGATTGAACTGAGCAAAAAAGTCCACTAGAGCATATGTCTACGGTGAAAATCGAACCTCCCGATTTTGACTTTAAGTTTTTTATCCACGTTTATTAGACATTTTGGCATATAACAGCCAAACCATTGAGATTTTCGATCGAACACTAGGACAAAAATTGTAGCCAAGACAGTAATTAATAACTCTCTAATGCATCGCAAAAGCATTGGAACGCTCCTTCAGGCAGTTTGGCTTTGAGAAGGTGCAAACTTTTCGAATAATATCGACAACTATAACAGAATTTCTCACAATTTTCAAAATAAATATTGAACAAAACAAAAAAAATTTATATTTTTGAAAATTATGAGAAATTCAGTTATAGTTTTTTTTTTTGTGGGGGTTTTCAGACTTAAAACACTATAACCATTTGTTAACCGATTAAAAAAAAATAATAACTTGTTCGAAAGATATTATTCACCCCTTTAAAAGGAAGAAGGATCAATAGAAATCCGTTGTGATAAAAAGATATGTCCGTTTAAATTGGAAAATGTAAGAAACATTGTAAGTAAGTGGCATTGTCGTTGTTCATGGATCGCAACACGATATAATTTTGCATCAGAACGCTTGAATATTTTTCTGGTCAACTTTTGTAGCACAGTGCCATTTATCGAAATTTTTCGAAAAGTTTGCACCTTCTCAAGGCAAAAACTGCCTGAAAGAGCGTTCCAATGATTTGAAAATCTCAATGGTTTGGCTGTTATATGCCAAAATATGTAAAAAACGTGGATAAAAAACTTAAAGTCAAAATCGGGAGGTTCGATTTTCACCGTAGACATATGCTCTAGTGGACTTTTTTTGCTCAGTTCAATCCCACGAATCAGAAAAGTGAAGGGCTCATTAAGGTTTTTTTCTTTCCATTAAAATCGCCCCGGCCTAACCCTCAGCCTAAGTGAATTGTAAATTTCATCTACGGACAGATCGAATGTATTTAGAATATTTTCAGAATTGTGTAGCCCTTTTTGAACAATTGAACGTGCCGACAAAAATGAGGATTAGGTTTAATGTTCAAAAGTGTTGCGGAGGGGGTACTTAAAGGGATGGACCGACATAGTCCATTATGGAAGTGGATTTTATTTTGATAGTAATATCTTTTGGATAGATATCGCGCCCACTATTCATTTCAGTGGGTCATCGTATAACTTTTGGACCAGTATGCCAGGAGGCATGGACTTGGCAACGGAAAACAGAATATCACTGTAAAGAGGACCCCAACGAACAGCATCTGTATACATTTCCAATGGATCGTCGAACAGACCCTAAACTGCACTTTGACAGAAGTTAACTTTTGCGGGGGAGGTACCCTAAGGAGAGGACCGATATGGGCCAATTTGTAATTGAACTAAATTTTAACAAAATATTAGGAGTTTTAATGTTTGGACCAAATTGGTTGAAGAGATATTGCCCCTGAAAAACTTTTACCGACGTAATTGAGGTAGCGAAGGCAAGCTGCTTCAACAAAAGCTAAAGTGATTTGAGAGCAAGTCTTTAAGTGAACTTAAAATTGAAAATGTTGTATGGGTGGTACCCGAAGGAGTGGACAAATATAGTCCATATATTTACCAAATTTATGTCTGGTAGATATATTAGGATGTGTAAAGAATGGGCCGAATCAGTCACGATCTTCAAGAGTTCTCGTGCGTACAATTTTTCTGAACATTTTTGAACTTTTCTGAAGGAGGTACCTGAGGGAGTGGGCCGATAAGGCTTATCTTCGAACTTAAACTAAGTTTGGACAAAATATGTATTACGAGAGGCAAATTGTGGACTGAATCGGTTCATGTGTTCGAGAGTTATCGTGCGCTCCAGCCAGACAGACGGACGGACTTGACTTAATCAACTCCAAATTGTCTGAAACGGATTTTTGTCCATATTTGAACTAAAATTTTTAACCGACACCTCTTGATGTTTCCTTTATATTCAGCTTATGGAAGAGACGTACATAACGGTCTACCTTGTTCATATAAATATTAAGTGGCGCCGTTTTAATACAACAAAACAAACATAAACGGTAGTAACATTTTGACAATATCGGATAAACTCTTCAAATCTGGAGTATTAAAATAAAAAATGAATACACTTTGTACAGTTCTACAAGACACCTGTCACTGCATGAAATTCATTTTGATATGTATAAAAACTTAATACATTCTCCCTTTGTTTTTTTTTTGCTCCATTTGTTTTTTTTTTTTTGCTCTCAAAAATGTGAGTAGACAAATCACATTGAAGTGTTTCTTTTTCATTAATTACCAATCAATAAATAATAAAATCAATTTAACCTGCTGTCTGTTTGAATAACAATTGAACCAAAAAAAAATAAAAATACAAAAAATGTTGATAATGAGATTGTTTTTTTTTTCTTTTTCTCTAACCAAACAATAACTGTTTTTAATTTTTGAACAGTCATACATACATACATATGTTTTTCAGGTGATTTCTTTCAATCGCCTATTTCTTTAGCCGGATGGGTCAGACAAAAGCCAAGGTATTGATCTTGCTACTATTGATAGCACAGTAACACTCCCACTCTTTCAAGGTTACTAGTGTACTTTTGTTGTTGTTGCTGGCTGCATGTGTGGAGGTGTTTTGGACATGCGTGACACAGCATAAATCATACAACAAATTAAATTGACAATTATTTTCGCCTTAGTACATACCTTCATCTGATATGGGTGTGTACTCTCATTCACATGAATGGTAACGGTCCACTCAATTGATAATTGATTTGTTTGACTCAAATACGATTTCGGTATTTGTTATGATTATTCAATTGTCTTTGATTATGGCGCACTTGACCTATTGTTAGGTCTGGTTATTTATTTAATTTGTCGATAAAAGGTGATGAACTGTGGACTTGCGATTTAAATGAAATTTGAAAAAATAAAATGTGTCATGATTTTATTCTGACAAAGTAAGAATAATATCGACATAGTCGATTCTGGACACGAGTTTTATTTGGGGGTCAGTTGCGCGTCATCCAGTAATTTCAATTGGTCAAGGTATAACTTAGAGGTTATGGACCACTATATCAGGAAGCATGGACTTGACCACGAAAAACTTAATATTGCAGGACCACAAGGAATAGCATCACTATGACTTTCAAAAGGATTTTCGAACAGACCCTAAACTGCACATAAACAACAAGTAAGAAGGTATCAATCAGCTGTACACATTAATTATGCAGCGTATAAAATAATATTAATTTTGTATCACGAGCGTGCTTCAAAATACGTAGAATCACTAAGTATGGTAATGAGGGGTTATACCAAATCATTTACATATACCAAAAATCGTTAGTAAACTAACTTCTAATTCATAGATAACTCGAAATATTAAATTCATTACGTTAAATTAAGTTTGGAAGTCGGGAAGTATAGACTTACTGCGGAAAAATGTACCATTGTAATAGGGACCGTGAAAGCAACTTTCTGAAAAAAAATCAAATAGAACCAAGAAGAGTACTCAAACTGCACTTTTCCCAAATTTTGTGTGGTACCTTAAGGATGGGACGGATATAGTCCATATTCCAACCAGTTATATAAATGGATGAAGTAATAAAATGTGCAAAGATTGTTCCAATCAGAAACTTCCTGCGAGAGTTATTATGCGGCTTTTCCATTTTAGCTGCTGCAGTCCGGGTTTCTTCGAGCTTTTAAGCCATTATCTGGACTTGCGTGTTTCGATATTTGGAGACATTTCAAACAATGTCACAGTGTCCCGGTACCCAGCAGAAAGTGATTTCATTATTCAGCCTTCCTAACAATCCTCTACACGTGTTAACAATCTTAGAGCAGGATTTGAGTGCCGGGCTATCCGCACAAACCACTATCGGTCCCTCAGAACCACGCAAGTGGTGAATCAATTCTAGGGTCCTTACAATGGCTAAAACCTCCGCTTGGAAGACGCTACAGAACTGATTCAACTTATAAGACCGGCTTACATCGATCTTCTCGCAGAAGAGTCAGGCTCCTGTGCCCGCTTCCATTTTGGATCCATCTGTATAGATGGTCAAGCTTTGTGGAAGTGGTCTTCCATCTAGGCAGCCTCCTTTGTAAAGTATAGAAGCGTGTCCAGAACGCGACTCACTCCAACACTTCATATCCCTGAGCCTAAAAGCGCTTCTGGCTGCGATGTTTTCAGCTGAAATATTTAGTGGCTTAATATCCACCATTGCGTTTAGCGTAACTTACGGTGTACTATTGACGGCGCCGGTGATGAGGATTGATGCTGCGCGTTGTACTATATACATCTTTGACTGGTTTGACTTGGTACTAAGTGCATGCAACCATGCAAGACATACATATGTTAAGACGGGACAGACCACAGTTTTATATATCCAATGTATAATATGAGGTCTTAACCCCCAACTCTTACATATTGAATTCTTACAGCAGCCAAGTGCGATCAAACCTATAGCAAATATTACGAGTGCAAAATTTGGTTAATCCGTGTGCTCCAGCCACAACAAATGGTGCCGTAGAGTTTGTTTTTGTGCCATTTTCTCAGAAAGTATGGACTAGCCCTTGAAAAATATTGTACCGTCAAAAGGATTCGAATTTTTTGAGGGAGATACACGCAGGAGTTGACATATATAGTCCATCTATGTCTCCTAGATGGACAAAATATTACGACAGCCAAATTTTAGACCGAATCGGGTTATTGTGCGCTCCAGCCACTTCACATGGTCTCGTAGAAATTTTTAAAGTTTTTTTTTTCTCCGGGGGTTTTTACAGCAATTTTACAGGAAGTATGTACTTGCACTAAAAAAACATGAATTGTCGGCAGCGAATACAAGTTGCTTGCAGTAAAAATCAAGACGATTCGCGAGGAGGTCTTAAAATTCACTTTTCCAAAAAAATTTTGTTGGAGGTACCCGAAGGAGTGGACTGATATAGTCCATATTCAAACCTGATCTATGTCTAATAGAAGTATTACAATGTGCAAAATATGGACCAAAGCCGATAAGGTCCATCATCGAACTTAATCTAAGATTGGAAAAATATTGTGACTGCCAAATATTGGACGGAATCGGTTAATCCGTTCAAGAGTTATGGTGCTCTACAGCCAAACAGACGGACGAACATGGCTAAATCGACTATAAATTGTGTGAAACAGATTTCGTCCAAACATGCTTTGTCTAAAAAATCTTTCTAAGATCTACCGTCCAACTATGCCTCTCAACTCTCATTTTTTTTTTTTTTTTGAGAATGTTCGAAATGGTGTCAAGTTTAAAGCAAATTTGGTTCCAGCTGCAAGTATTTGCATTTCCGCGTGTGACATAAAAAATGATGTATTCAAAATGAAAAACAAGTAAAAATTTTAACATGTTATGTTACCCCCAAACATGAAATATTCTGACCTGAAATGTAATAATTACTTTATTTTCCTGTCAACAATATCAGGCGGGGACGTTTTCTGACCACTGAGAACCCCATAACCAAATAACAGCCAATATAGTCTGAAAATGTAGATACAAACTTAAAAGTACTTGAAATATGATGCTACCGTTATATGGGGGTTATACCAAAACCTGGACCTATCTCCACATTTTTTGGCGGGAAAGTTTCCTGGTCAATGAACTCCGAATACCAAATTGCTGCCAATTCGTGCCGAAAAATACCTGAAATCGGAAGGTACCTATATATGGGGGCTATACCAAAACCTTCACCTACATATGTTCACAATTTTTCGTGCAGAATGTTTCTGGCTACTGGGAAATCCAAATACCAAATTGCAGCCAATTCGGTCCGAAAATGTAGATAGATGTTTCAAAATACCTGAAATCGGGAGGTGCCGTTATATGGGGGCAATAGGAAAAACTGGGCCCATATTGATGATTTTTTGGCCAAAGTATTTTTACTTATTTTAAGCAATTACTGAAAAAATCAGATCGATCCGACGATTAGAAATATTTTTGTCGCACCTTTCGATACAAGTGGGACCACTGTGCAATGGAATTCCAAAAAAATTGGTAACAACAGTCTTTCAACAGACAATCTTTTGTGTGATATTTTAACATCCTGCAGGAGAAGGTTGTAGGATATTCGGAAGTCTTCCCGATTACTCCAACGACATCGAACCTTGAATGATGAAATATACTCCCGCTCATCTGAATAGCTTTGATAATTTTTCTTGTTATATATAAGGGTATATAAGGGTATACCCTTCACCATAATATGGAGGGTATATTAAGTTTGTCATTCCGTTTGTAACTCATCGAAATAGTCATTTGCGACCCTATAAAGTATATATATTATTGATCAGCGTAAAATTTTAAGTCGATGTAGTCATGTGCGTCCGTCTATTTTAATCACTCTATCTTCCGAATGAGTCGAGCTACAAGGCTGAAATTTTGTACACATATGTTTTTGGTCTAAACTTAGATTAAGTTCGAAGATGGGTTATATCGGTCCACGTTTTGGTATAGCTCCATAAAATGATAGTGCCCGATTTCCGATACTTTGTCGTATTTACATTTTCAGACCGAATTAGCTATAATTTGACATGTATTGTTCGCAGTGAACAAGAAATTTCTCAACCAAAAATAATATACATAGGTCCACATTTTCTTATAGCCCCCATATTGCAACATATCCTGGCCAATTTTCCTATGATTTGACATTTAGGAATATCAGTGACCAAGAAGCTTCTCCACTAAAAACTATGGACATAGGGCCACGTTGTCTTATAGTCCCCTATAACGGTACCGCCACAACTAACAACTAACAATTCCATATTTAGTCGGATTATTTACATATATGTTATACATATGTTAAGGTCTCTTCAGCTGTGTTTGTACTCGTATTGTATATGTATACCAATATGTATACCAACATTCACAGGAAAAATCATACGTTGTTGCCATATTTTAGGAAAGCAATATAATTGTTCCACAAACATCCCAGTCGGGACAGGGGAGACTTCTCTCATATCAATGTGTGCACCCTGACTCATATTAGCTCAATGATATGGGACCTAGAGTTTATCGCGGGGTCCGAACGGCGTGTCCTAAGACACCACTTGTAGAGAAGTTTTACATGGCGGAGTTCTGAGTATGATAATGTTTAAATTTGTAATGCCAGGATAGTTAAATAATGAAACTTGATCCAAAATATTTATTATTTTTATACCCTCAGCAATTATGCTAACGAGTGTGCATCATCGAAATAATGATTTTCGATCCCAAGTATATTTGGACGAAATCCGTTTCTGACAAATTGGAGTCGATTTAGCAATGTCCGTCCGTCTGTCTATCTGGCTGGTGCGCACGATAACTCTCGAACTGATAAACCGATTTGGTCCAAAATTTGGCTTTCGTAATACTTTGCCCATACTTAGTTTAAGTTCAAAGATGGGTTAAATCGGTCCACTCCTTCCGGTACCTCCGGTATCACACAAAATTACGAATAAGTTCGCTTTAATACATGTCCTCCAATCACTTTTTTGAAGCAGCTTGCATTCGCTGCCTCAATTACGACGGTAAAAGGTTTTCCAGAGGCAAGTCCATATTTCTTGAGAAAACAGCCCGAAAGGTGTAAAACACCCCTGTGGCACCATATGTAGTGAATGGAGACCACGATAACTCTCGAACTAACCAGAATTTGGCTTTCTACATATATTGTCATACTTTCAGTTCGAATATAGGCAATACCGATCCACAACTTCCGGTACTCCCCCGAATATTTAAAAGCTGTCACTTAAATGGTATGTACGATATCTCTTGAACACATTTTGTCCAAACTTTGGATCTCCTAATATTTTCAATTCACATCGGCTGAGGGTATATCTCTGTCGGCAAAGCCAACTGCTACTTTTTTACTCGTTTCAATGATCTTTATAGTTTATCGATGCTAATATTATGGTTAACACTTGCTTTTTACTCCAAACAATTTTTGAAGGTTAGAAAGGGTCTTACGAAATCAAAAAGTCATTTAAAACGGGCTTATAAAAACTTTTTTTTGTAATATTTCTTTATTTTATATGAAAGTTCTCGTTAACTTTTCTAGGTTGAGAACTTTTTGGTACATTTTTATTATAACAAGTATATTTTCCGAAAAGATGGCAAGATAGTTCTGAATATTGGCACGGGTGCCACCGTTGTGCAATGGTATGCACACCCGCCTTGCACATTAAAGGTCGTGGGTTCGATTCCCCGGCCAGGCAACCTCAAAAATTTCAACGGTGGCAAAATACCAAAATACCAATGCTGGCGACATACATTTCCAAAGGATCTTCGAACTGACCTTAAACTGCACTTAAATACAAATGTTGAACATTTGTGGAGGAGGTACTTAAGTTGAACTAAATTTGGACAAAACATTAGAAAATCCAAAGTTTGGACCAAATTTGTGACATTTTTAAGTGATTTTTTGAAATATTCGGGGAATATCTTCGAACTGAAAGTATGACAAAACATGAGGAAAGCCAAATTTTGGACCAAATCGATTAGTTCGAGAGTTGTCGTGCTCTCCAGCCACTACTTATGGTGCCATAGGATCTTTTTACACCTTTCGGGCTGTTTTCTCAAGAAGTATGGACTTGCCCCTGAAAAAAACTCTTACTGTCGTAATTGAGGCAACGAATGCAAGCTGCTTAAAAAATAAAAGTGATTCGAGAGCAGGTCTTAAAGTGAACTTATCTGTAATAAGTTCAAGAGTTATCGTGCGAACAATCTTTTGTGGGGGAGTTACCTGAAGGAGTGAACCGATATGGCATATGTTCGAACTTAAACTATGTTTGGAAAAAATATTACGAAGGCCAAATTTTGGACCAAATCGGTTGATTCATTCGAGATCTATCTTGCGCTCCAACCACTACACACGGTGTCAAAGGCGTTTTTAAAATTTTCAGGCTATTTTCTCAGGAGTATGGACTTGCCCCTAATGATACATGTACCGTCGTAAGCGGCGCAGTGAATACAAGTTGCTACAACAAAAATCAAATAGATTCGAGAACAGGTCCTAAACTGAACTTTTCCGAAATTTTGTGTGGGAGGTACCCAAAGTCTGGTACAAGTCGGGTATAAATTTAACGATGTGCAAAGTATGGAATAAAACGGTTACTTCCTTCAAGGGTTATCGTGCACACAAATTTTTCGAACATTTCCGAACTTTTGTGGGAGAGGTACCAGAAGGAGTCGACAAAATATTACGAAAGCCAAATTTTGGAACAAATCGGTTCATCCGTTCGACAGTCATAGTGCGCACCAGCCAGACGGACGGACATTGCTTAGTCGACTCCAAATTGTCTGAAACGGATTTGGTCCAAACATACTTAGGATCTAAAACCTTTATTTCGATGGGGCACATTTTGTCCATATGAAAGTGTATATGAGGAAAAGTCAAAATTTTTTAGTTTCCATGAAGCCAAGGTTTGCACTATTATCATACGCGAACTATTGTAGTTTACCAGTAACTATGACTATTGCTGGATTATTTTAGATGTTTTTGTACAAAGCTCAAAAATTTAGCAAAAAAAATTAATTTACGTGGTAGTTACGACCGCGTAAAGGAAAAAACATAGGTAAAAAACGTCGAAGCTAAACAGGTTTTTTACATTGCTATTCGATTTCTGATTAAACCATTCAAATGACGGACATCTGTCCAAAGTAAAAGTAGGAGAATACAAAATGAAGATTACACTTCTAATGTATCACTTTCCAAAATTTCCACTGCATCCACCTTTTATGGATGCTGACATTTTGAAGCTGGATTTCAGGTGTTTTTTGTATTTTTTATGTAACTGGGACGCGCAATCGGATATTTCGAAAAACCAATTATAGGATTAAAGAACTCGCGATTTCGCATAATCTGATATGTATATTGAGTATGTAGCCCACACAGCAGCAGAGTAATCTACTGCCAAAGGCCAAAATTTAGTGTGATATTTTTTCTAAAAAACCTATTTTTTGGGTACAGTATTTACAATATCGTTTTGAGTGTGCTGGTACCCCGCGATATTTTAGTTTTTCGACGATCCGGATCATATGAATCACAGATCATGAAAATCCATCTACTAGAACGGCGGAAATGGCTACTGCAAAAATTGAAAAATTTGCGAAAAATGTTTTTCAAAATATCGCTGACTAATTCGTGTTTTATGTGGATCGTTTCCATTTCAATGAAGAAATTGAATCATCACTCGCGTTTGTGCGAAAACAGCGGTTTGAAAAATGTAGTGGCGTGGGAGCTGTATCCGATTTATCCAAAAAATACTGTGTGATGCTACATCCACGGTTCTTGATTGATTTTATTGAAATATGTTTAGATCGATGTATTTTTTCACGGTTGATAGTGAAATCGGATGCGCATAAAAAGTGTATGCACTTTGTGCAAAATAAAAGCGTTATACAGTTTGTTGCACACTAAACTGCAGACGATGCTACATCTTAGCGGCCAAAGTAAATCCTGGCAAATGTGTACAAATTAAAAGAGAAGAATTCGCTGTTTTGGTAAACCGCATGCGCATCAAGTGATTTTGAGGATTTCGCGCTTTACACGCATTTCAAAATGAACATTACCCGATACAATTTTATTTCAAGATTATACCCCATTTAAAGGAACCCAACATTTATTTGAAAGATATCCATATCTTCTGCTAGATGTTAGCGTGTTTTCGAGAAGTGATTAGAATAAAAAATATGATTTATTGCGTGAAATTTAACTAAAATAGAAGAAAAACTCCGACCTATTTTTCTTACATTTTGTTCAACTAACTCACAAAATAAATTTTAATAAATATTTTCTCTTACAAAAATTTTATAAATTTCCTCAATATATTTTTTTGTTTTCGCTATAATATGAAAACCACTAAACGAATTTGTATAGTTTTGGTTTCATTTGAATCTTCGCGATGTGTAGATTACGTACATATTTTTTATATATTTTTCAGATGCATAAACAGCTTGAATTTTATTAGAACAAGTTGCAAACTACCAATTGTTTGGAATTCTTTCCTAATTTCCGCGAAAATACACAACTTTTTCACTAATGTTATGGGACCTCAGTAAACATATAGTATGTAGGGAGCCCCTAATTAAGAGAGTTTCTCAATATAATGATTACAGTCTTTTAAAGATTTTTTTCTTTTTATCAGAATTGAAACCGCCATAACTTTTGCGCGCAACAACCAAAATTAGTATCACGAACAGATTTAAGAATGGCATTTTTTTCCCAATCTATGTACCAAAAATCTTTCATGTAGCTTAAAAAAAAAATTTTTAATTTTTTTTTATGGAAAACTAAAAAATTTTGTCTTTTCTTCATATATCCTCGATAACATAAATGCTGAGGGTATAAACAGTTGAAGAGAACTTAATATATAAAAAGAAAAATGTTTAAACTTGTTCAGAAGATCGGGAGTGTACCACCGAAATTGTAAGTCTGTTTATTACCTCACAACTCAATTGGAATTTTGTATTTAACCTTTTCCTGAAATAAAAAACCATACTTCACATTTAAATGTTATTGCTTAATATTTATTTTATTAATATAACAACAAAATCTTTACAACAATCAACAACATTGGACAATTCACACAGTAACTCAATTTAGAATCCCCAGTGAGTACCGAAACCATCAAAGCTCATGTGGGAAACAGTTTCAGCTGGTGAATAGTGTACAGTTTGGCTGGTACCATAACTGCTGACACCGGGAGCATTGTGGGTGTAGCTGGTGGCAGATGGTCCATGATTGTAAGCGGTAGTGGCGACAGTAGGGGCAGCATAACTTACAGTTTTAGTCACGGCTGGAGCAGCATGGGTATAGACGGCAGGAGCGGCATGAGCATAAACAGCAGGGGCAGCATGGGCATAGACGGCTGGAGCGGGATGGGAGTAAACGGTTTTAGTAACGGCTGGAGCAGCATGAGCATAGACAGCTGGCGCAGCATGAGCATATACAGTAGGCGCTTCATGAGAATAAAAAGTCTTTGTTACGGCAGGAGCAGCATAAGATAGAGTCTTGGCAACAGCTGGAGTGTAAACATTGTTATTGATGCGGGTATCCATTTTATTGACACTGGAGTATGGAGTATTCACCGATTTTGAGTAATGCGAAACTGTACCGGCAAATGAACGAACAACATTTTCTTGAGTGGAAGCAACAGCATCAGCGGAAGGATTAACCACCTTGGTTACGAGAGGAGCATAACCGGCATTGGCCACAGCTAAAAGAGTACACAAAGCTACGAATTTGAAAGCCATTTTTTAAATCCACAAAAGACAGTTGTTGTTTTTGGTAATGTTGATTGTTGTATAATCGATGATTGACTGATAAAGTTACCACAATAGCGTCTGGTATTTATACCCAAACAAACGTATGTATGTCGATATTTGTAAAACATATTGTTTGATAATTTTTGTTATATACTTTTTAATATGAAGGGATTATTATACAATTTTATTATTTCAGGTCAGCTTTTAGACAACTAATAATTCGTTGGATATTTTTTGCAATCTTAATACAAATGTGGCTAGTTAGTGGAACAAGAAAATCGCCTCATGTCCATGTAGACACACAAGCCACAATAGGCCCGTTGTACACTCTAGAGTCTGACTATGTTTTTCGGGGAAAAAAGAGGCTAGATTGATTTTTATCGTTTTAGAATTTATGTGCCCTCGACAAAATCCCATACGTTTTTAAAGTAGTTTACCCTGGTTTCCTTAAGTTCATGTATAGTTTGGTTTCCCAAGCGCGGAGTTTTGCGAAAGTTGGGCAATGAAAAAGAAGGAATTTTTACAACCTCGTATCCCCGTATCATATTTTGATGAGTTTCTACCTAAGATTAGATAGAATCCTAATTCGATAAAAAAGATCACGCACAAAGTCATTTGAAAATATTTCAATATGAGCTTTTTGACAATGTTTTGAAGTCACTATAAGCCGGAGTCAATGTAACAGAAAATAAGATCTGGAGCCACACGACATAACCAAAATGACATAACCTGTTTATTCCCTCAGCATTTATGCTAACGAGGGTATACACACTTTCACACGCGCAAAATTTGCCTAAATTAAATAGTGGTTTTAGACCCCAAGTATGTTTGGACAAAAGCCGTTTCAGACAATTTGGAGTTGATTTGGCCATGTCCGTCCGTCTGTCTGGCTGGCTGGAGCCGCCGGTAACTCTGGAACGGATCATCCGATTCGGTCCAAAATGTTACTTTCGTAATATTTTGTTCACACTTAGTTTAATTTTGAAGGTGGGTTATAAATCGGTTCACTCCTTCCGGTATAATAGCCAGAAGGTCATTCATTCGGACAACAGAAACATAAATTGATTTTTTTTTTCAGGAGGGTTGGCGTTTTTTATTTGGGATGACGACTTCTATTTTGTTTCTCAAAATAGTCAGGCTTAATCCCATAGTCGTTGTTTTAATAGTTTATTAAAACAACTTTAATTTATTAGTTGGAAAAAATGGCGATGTTTACCAAGGGGTAAGGCAGGGAAGACTATAGTTTCAGATCTCGCCACAGATCTTCATCAGTTCCCTTGTTTCTTGTTTTTCAACAAGAAACTTTTTATACCCAAGTGTCAATTGCCCGCTCAAATAGATACGTGTGTAAAGAAACACTCTGATCGAGAATTTCTTTGGCACTACCCAAACTCGAGCAACTTCACTTGCAAACAAAACCAAACCTTTCCCACTGCTATGCGTTCGTCGATTCTCGACGAAAAAACACATAACTAATTTCTTGGTATTGCATACTACAGCAATAAACAACATTTCGACGGTGCCCGGTCTCACAATTAGGAGGGTTGGCGTTTTTTATTTGTGATGACGACTTCTATATTTTTGGGTGACGTAGGGGATGGAAGATACCAAGCAAAGGTCCTGTCCGGTTTTAACATGGCAAGGCCCAGGATTTATCTTGGTCCCTCTTTCACCTCAAGTGGACACTGACCTCCCCGTGGTGTCACCTGGGGAACTGCCTTTAACACCCGTTGAAGGTAGTAAGCTAACATGTGCCGCCCGTGCTCCCATAAGAACGTTAAAAACTTGGGTTTGGGCGTCGGGTTAGTAACCCTCCCCTAGAAAAAACAGCATACTATGAAAAAACGAAAGAAAAGAAAAACAACCCCCTCTAGGGTTGACGAACCCCGCAAACGATTTAAGGACCATGATCTGCGAATCTGCACCTGGAATGTTCGCTCTCTTTATAGAGAAGGTGCAGTCTTCGCATTGGCAGACGTACTTGAAAAGTACAAGGCCGATATTACTGCCATACAGGAAATACGATGGATTGGGAAAGGCGTCACAACAACACCTAAAGGTGACGCACTGTATTATAGCTGCCATGACGTAAAGCATGAGTCTGGTTGCGGATTTGTAGTTAGTCGGAGACTAAAAGATCTGGTATCCAGCTTCACTCCAGTGAATGAAAGACTTGCTGCAATTCGAATAAAAGCTAAATTCTTCAACATCAGCTTTATTTGCGCTCATGCTCCCACTGAAGAAAAGGACGAACAGACCAAAGATATATTTTACGAGCGCCTAGAAGAAACATATGACAGTTGCCCTGCCCATGACATTAAAATCATTCTAGGCGATTTAAATGCCAAAATTGGAAAGGCCCAACAGTCGGGGAATTCAGCCTCCACAGTGAAACATCTGACAATGGTATGAGGCTGATAGACTTTGCAGCTGCAAAAAACATGGTAGTTAGCAGTACCAGATTTAATCATCTCGATATTCATAAGGGCACCTGGCTGTCTCCAGATCAGAAAACAAGAAATCAAATTGATCATGTTGTGATAAATGGAAGACATTCATGGAGCGTGTTGGATGTACGATCGTTCCGAGGCGCAAACACTGATTCGGACCACTACCTTGTTGCAGCAAAGGTACGCACCCGCTTAAACGTAGCAAACAAAGTACGAACAGACACAACACGAAAGTTAGACATCGGTAAACTGTAATCACACCAGATAGCCACAGCATATTCCACTCAACTAGCCCAATT
Source organism: Musca autumnalis (assembly GCF_047663935.1). Lineage (NCBI taxonomy): Eukaryota > Metazoa > Arthropoda > Insecta > Diptera > Muscidae > Musca > Musca autumnalis. The sequence goes on from NW_027411977.1 coordinate 54,942,359, forward strand.
GCTTAATCAAAGCACTCCTCATCCCGATAACATATCAGCGCAATTTCAAAGTATTGCCAACTCCATGCAAACAGTCGCAAAATCCATACTTGGATACCAGAGACCTCCACCAAGGAATCCATGGTATGATCAGGAGTGTCGTGCTTCTACCGAAGAGAAAAATGCGGCATATAGGGCTACTTTACAATCAGTAGCAACGCGTAGCGCACGAGAGAGGTATCGAGAGAAAAGGAGAGAGGAGAAACGTCTTTTCCGCAGGAAAAAGAGAGAGATGGAAAAGCGGGACTGTCAACAAATCGAGATGTATAGGAACCAGAATGAAGTCCGAAAATTCTACAAAAGAGTCAAGCATCGAACTAATGGCTTTGGTACAGGCACATCCTCCTGTAGAGACCAGCAAGGTAATTTGGTAACTGGTACAGATAGTGGGCTCAGGATATGGAAAGAACATTTCCCCAAACTGTGGCGAAGATACCACAGATCCAATCCCAGAAGATGGTATTGAATGTATACCGCCCAGCCAAGATGAGGTAAAGACAGCAATAAATCGGCTGTTCAAAACCGGAGGCGACACGCTGATAAGGTGTATTCATCAGCTAGTTAGCACCATCTAGCAGGAAGAACGAGTACCCGACGATTGGAACCTGAGTATCTAGTGCCCCGTCCACAAAAAAAGGAGATAAGACTGTATGCTCTAACTATATGGGCATAAGTCTACTCCCTATTGCCTACAAGAACATGTCAGGGATATTGTTCGAACGACTAAAGCCTATGGTCAACAAGACAATTGCACCATACCAACGCAGTTTTAGACATGGCAAGTCCACCATTGACCAGATATTTATATATAATTGTTCCACAAACATCCCATAAGGGACAAGGGAGACTTCTCTCATATCAATGAGTGCACCCCGATTCATATTAGCTCAATGATATGGGACCTACAGTTTATCGCCGAGTCCGAACGGCGTGTCTTCAACACCACTTGTAGAGAAGTTGTACATGGCTGAAATACTCCGGAAATGTCGCCAACATTACTGAGGGGTACTTTGCCACCGCTGAAAAGTGTTTTGATGTTGCCTGTCCGGGGAATCGCAAGGCGGGTGTGCATACCATTGCACCACGGTGGCACCCAGATATTTACCCTGCGGCAAATCCTGGAGAAGACCCAGGAGATGTAGATCGACTCCTACCACCTTTTTGTCGATTATAAAGCAGCCTTCGACAGCTCGCTGCGTTCAAAGGTATTCCAGCCATGTCTGAATTTGGTATCCCCGCAAGGCTTATTCGGCTTTGTAAAATGACTTTAACTGACACGATATCCTCAGTTAAAATAGGAAAGAACCTCTCCGAAGAGTTTTGTACCAAAAGAGGTTTCAGACAAGGAGACAGCCTTTCGTGTGATCTTTTCAACATCCTGCTAGAAAAGGTTATACGAGAGGCAAACGTCAAAAGAAGTGGCACAATCTACACCAATAGCCACATGTTACTCGCTTATGCTGATGATATAGACATCATAGGACGATCAGTAAAAGAAGTAACTGATACCTTTATGAAGGCCGAAGGAGAATCTGCAAAAGTGGGTCTGGCGGTAAACGGTGAGAAGACCAAGTTGATGGTGTCGACGCGCAATGCGTCCATTGAGCTCGGACCAACTGTGGAAGTTTGTTTTCCTATAATTTTGAGGTAGTAAAAGACTTCGTCTACCTCGGCACCTCCGTAAACACAACAAACGACATCAGTTGTGAAATAAAAGGAAGAATTGTATTGGCCAACAGATGCTACTTTGGTTTAAGTAAGCAGTTTAAAAACAAAGCCACATCTCGTCAAACAAAAATGACGCTCTACAAAACACTGATACTACGTGCTGATGTATGGCTCCGAAGCCTGGGTACTTGCGCAAGCAGACATGGCAGTGCTTGGTGTGTTTGAGGGAAAAATTCTTCGAAAGATCTACGGATCAATCTGCGTTGACGGTGAATATCGACGTCGCATGAACCACAAGCTGTATCTGCTTTACAACGACATCAATATAGTTAAGCGTATCGAGATGCAGCGATTGCGTTGGCTAGGCCATATCATAAGAATGGGCGAAGATGAACCCGCTAAAAAGGCGTATAAATACGAACCGCTTGGCGGTGCACGCAGAATTGGAGATGAAAAGGCGCGGTATTCCAGAGTGCGAAGCAACAAATAGAGAGAATTGGAGATCTTTTCTTAGTTCGGCCTATGGAACAAATGTTCTGTAATGGGCCAGCTAAGTAAGTAAGTAAGAAACTTATGCTACAATTTTTTACAAGAATGCTTTTACCCCTAAATTGAAATACCTCATTAAATGTGGGTCGCTATTTATATATATGATGGGTGAGATACGGCCGATGTTTTGGAAAATCTAAATAAAGTGGTACGAACAGTACTTAAATGAAATTAAATATCAATTAAAATACGTGTAAATACGTGTTAGCACAACAGAATTTTCAGTGTTCACCATTTCCATATTAAATATTGTTTATTTGTTTTTATTCCCTTTGAGCATACGAAGTATCGGGCACTTTACTAGTAAAGAATAAGATATTTAAACCTATGGACAGACACAAAATGGAATCCAATGTAAAATTAAAAACTAATAACATTTTTTGTTGACCGCCCACCTTCAGCTATAATGTATTGAACCTTCGACCAAAATCGGACATGTGTACATATTTATGTTATCTTAATACCTTTTGCAACACTCAATACAACGTTATGTCCATGAAAACTTATTCTTAACATTTAATTTCGCAAATATTTGGATGTTATGTCCGCAATCGTTTTGGGGAGTTGAACACCCCGTGATTAGGAGTTTTTATGCGAGGTCATTGACGGACTTAAGAACCAAATTATTGAGTTAGGCCAGGGCACCAAAAATCAGTCCACTAATGACGAATCTTGGTCTGTATAACTTTACATTGAAAATAGTATAGTTGATAACATTGATATTACCCAGCAATTTATATTATGAGTCAAAGGTGTTAAAAACTTTCAAAGATTTTGTTTTTTTTTGTCTTACATTTTTTAGTCTTCAATTTTTGTAATTTTTCTTCAATTCGTTGCAAGCAGTAACTTAGTTGTTTTTGAGAACAATAGCACACAGAAGGAATGACCTATTTTTTTCAATAGTAGACCCCAAAAGCACAATGGCTACAATTAAAAAAATCACAAAATTTTTAACAATTCTAAAAATTCAAGAGCAGATTTTATCAAAAAATAATCTTTAACTCTATATACATTATTGAAGTATTGAATTCAATAAACGGCTTAACGCCGTCTACACTATGCCAATTAATTTTAATAGAATGCCATGCAAAACAATTTTTCGTGTATAAATACCACACCGTTTCATGACATTTGTATCAGTCAATCGCCATCGATTACACAACAATCAACATAACCAACAACTGAACGAATTCTTTTTGGTGGATTAATAAATAAAATGGCTTTCAAGTTCGTAGCTTTTTGTACACTTTTGGCTATGGCCAATGCTGGTTATGTTGCTCCGGTAACCACCACATATGCTGCTGCTCCTGTCGTTACCAAAGTCGTTAATCCTTCGGTGGATGCTGTAGCATCGACACAACACAATGTTGTTCGTTCATTTGCTGGTACAGTTTCGCATTACTCCAAATCCGTGAATACTCCATACTCCAGTGTGAACAAAGTGGATACTCGCATCAATAACAATGTCTACACTCCAACTGTGGCTAAGACTATTTCGTATGCTGCTCCCGCTGTAACAAAGACAGTTTACTCACATGAAGCACCTGCTGTCTATGCTCATGCTGCTCCAGCTGTCTACGCTCATGCCGCTCCAGCTGTCTATGCTCATGCTGCTCCAACCGTTACAAAAACCGTTTACTCTCATCCCGCTCCAGCTGTTTATACTCATGCTGCCCCTGCTGTTTACGCCCAAGCCGCTCCTGCCGTCTATACCCATGCCGCCCCTGTTGTAGCTAAGACTGTAACCTATGCTGCCCCAGCCACTGCCACCACCACTTACAATCATGGACCATCAGCCACCAGCTACACCCACAATGCTCCCGGTGTCAGCAGTTATGGTACCAGCCAAACTGTCCACTATTCACCAGCTGAAACTGTTTCTCATATGAGCTTTGATGGTTTCGGTACTCATTGGGGATTCTAAATGAGATTACAGAACAATTTATTAAATGTTGTTGATTGTTGCAAATATTTTATTTTTAATTTAGAAACAACAAATAAAAATGTTATGTTTGACTTCTAATTTGATACACGTTTTTTTTTTAATTGTTCATATTATGTGGACAGGCCGAGTCATCATCATCATAGGGTAAGCGGGTAGGGATAAATCCAGTTATTTGCTGTTCGTTGTTTGTCTTGAAGTACAGTCGAAGCTACCCGATGACTTACTTATTTAGTTGGGCCTCTGCAGAACATTTGTCCTACAATCCGAACATAGAATAAAATTCCCCTCTTCTCTATTTGTTGCTTTGCTTTCTCAATTTCGAATATCATGATTTTTGGTCAAATCTTTGTATCGGCATTTGTCACATGGGCTGTCCAAGGAATTTTCAGAACTCTCTTATAAATCCACATTTCAAAAGCTTCAAGTCTTCTTATATCAGCAGTTTTTATGGTCCATACTTCCATTGCGTATAATAACACTGAGCAGACATACACTGCTGTGCGAAATAATAGAGTCACTGAAGTTACAACGCATTAAACGTTTCTAAATCACTCCTGAAAAGTGTGTTATGGCGCAATTTGCATTATCCCATAAATAAAATTCAGTCAACATTTGTCCAATTTGAGGTGTTGACCTTGTATTAAGCAGGGCATAGTCTGAAAAGAGGTGTGCGAAATAATAGAGCCACTTTAGGTTAGGTTAGGGTTAGGTTGAAAAGAGGGTTGAATATAAGAATCGCCACATGCCCGTATGGGGCATACACTTAAACCAGTATAGGCCTGTTGTGCGCTCTAATTTCGGAAGCCTAAGGGAATAAATTTTTTATTGCTTAATTTATTAAAGAAAATAAATTTATCAGTTAAGAAATTCTGTGCCATTGACATAATCTCTTAAGTTTTTGAACTCGCTTGCCCTAATTTGGTGGAGTTCTGGTATAGTGTTATTTCCTAGAAATTGGTTTCTTAGAGTCGCGAAGGGTGGGCAATGTCAGAGATAGTGTTCCAATGTTTCGTCGTCCTCTCCGCATGCTCTGCATTCGCTGCTTTCTGCACAACCGAGTATGTGCAGGTGTGCTTGTAGCCCTAGGTGTCCTGTAAGGATGCCTGTCAGTCTACTAATGTCTTTTTTACTCATTTGAAGGAGTTCCTTTGTTTTATCCTCGTCTGGGTTTCCCCAGAGGATTATTGTATTCTTCCCTTTCTCTTCAGTATTCCAGAAGAATGTATGGGCGTTTTCTGTCCATGCTTTTAACTCTAGGCGCGCCGCTTTTGAAGGCTTAGCATTATCTAGGCTTATCGTAGCTTGCTCTCTGGCTTGCCTTGCCAAGGAGTTGGCTATCTCTTTACCCCTAATCCCTTTATGTCCTGGTACCCATATAATGTTAACAGAACCATGGTGGGAGTAGTCGTTGATTGATTTTTTACACTGCAGGACAGTTTTTGATTTCACCGTCTTGCTTGTTATTGCTTTAATTACTGCTTTACTGTCCGTTAGGATGTTTATAGTGATTGGCCTTGTGTTAGCTTTAAACCAGTTCAGACACTCTGTGATCGGATCGGATTTCGGCCTGTAGGATCGTATTATGATCCGGCAGTCGAAGGGAGATTCTAGTTTCCTGGTCTTCGATATATAGACCCAGACCCGTTCTCCCCCCTAGAACGGCCCATCTGTGAAACCACAGCTTCCAGTTAGCATCCGTTCCAGGGTTCCATCGATCCACATGTCCCTGTCTGGTATTAAAATTTCACACAAGGCGGATTCAATTGTTTCAGGTATACGGTCTGATACAATATGATTTATTGACTCACCCGTTGTAACCTGTAATATGCTTTGGTGGTATGTTTGGTGGTCTCTTACGATCGCTCATCAACTCAAGTCTTATAGCTGCGACGGCTGCCTCATACCTTACCTGAATTTCTATTGGGTGGACAAATAAAATTGTCTCTAAAGCCCTAGTTGGTGTAGTCCTCATTGCCCCGCTAATACTTAAGCAGCACGTTCTTTGGACTTTTTGCAGTACTTTTACGTTGCATTTCTTGTCCGTAGCTGTCCACCATACCACAGAAGCGTAAGTTAGAATCGGTCTAATTACGCTTCTGTATAACCAGTGTATCATCCTAGGACTGAAACCCCATTTTGAGCCTATAGCTCTTCTGCAGGTTGACCAACATCTGTGGGCTTTATTAGCCCTTTCCTGAATATGGTCTCTCCATTTAAGTTTCCTGTCTAGAATTACTCCCAGGTACTTAATTGTTGGAGAAATGTTTATCATCTTATCTAGGAAAACGGAAGAAGTAAGCTTCTATTTTCGTTTTCCTAGTGAATAGACATAATTCTGTTTTTTCCGGGTTGACATTTAGACCTCTCGGTCTAGCCCAGTTGTATGCTATTTTTAGAGCCGTTTCGGCCCTTCTACAGAGTATATTTGGATTTTTCCCCCTAAGAAGTATTATAACGTCGTCTGCATAGCAGATGGGTTTAAATCCTTCGTCGGTTAAGATCCTTAGTAGACTATTTATGGTGGTAACCCATAGGAGAGGTGATAGTATTCCTCCATGTGGCGTCCCCTGACCAACTTTGTCTCTTTTTGTTACGTCTTGTAGCGCCCAGCTTATCCATCTATTCCTTAGCATGTGGTCTATCCAGTGCCTCAAGGCCCGGTTTACCTGAAACTCGTCTAAGGAGTGGATTAGCGTTTCGGTGCTGACGTTGTTGAACGCTCCTTCGATGTCGATGCAAACTGCGAGAGTATACAACTTCATCTCGAAGGTTCTCTCTATGTGGTATACTACCTCATGTAATGCTGTTTCCACTGATCTACCTTTTACGTATGCATGTTGTTTGTACTTGAGCATATCTTTATCATGGTATCGACCGTCCGTTCCATTGTTTTGAGTAAGAATGAAGTTAAACTTATCGGACGATAAGATTTTGGTATTGCATAACTTGACTTGCCGGGCTTGGCTTGCCCTTGCATCTTGCCAGGCCAATGGAGTATACGCAAAGTTTAATCAAGCATTGAAAATCTCGACCAGATTGGACGAAATATAGTCCACTTCCCTTTGAAGTAAGGCTGGGAAAATCTGGTCTGGACCCGCTGCTTTGTATGGTGAGAAGCTGCGTCTGTTCTTCAAAAGTTGTTGTATGTTCATCTGTAAAAATTTGTTTTATTTAATCTCTCCAGATATTTTTCTTTTCTTCTATGTCAAAAACAGGATCATTATTATTGTTGTAAAGAACTTTTGAGGAAGTTTTGCGGTATACACCTTCAAGTTATTTTAACTTTCTATGGATATTAAAATCGTCGTGAAGGCTTTTCAATCTTTCAATCTCCTGACTTTGTTTATTTATATGGTTGTTTTTTGCTATTCATACAGCGGTTTGGATTTCCCTATTTAGTTCCCAATATAGTACAAAATTTATGTTTTTATGTTTTAGTATCTCTTCCATCAAGTCGAGAATATCCTGTGACATGCACTCTTTCTGTTTATATATTTTGTGGTATCCAAGGGTATTATCCGCTTAGGGCTTGAGCGTAGTCCACAAGTCGTCAACGTTTTCAGTACTTATGTTTCTCAGTTATTGATTTACTTTAGCTCGGAAATTTGCTTTGAATGTGGTATTTTCCAACTTTACCACATCGAGTTTACGACGAATCTTCCGTTTTTTGCTCGTGGCAATTTTTATGCGCAACTTCATCATTAGAAGATTGTGGTCTGAAGGAACATCAGCACATGGATACGTTGAGCATTTCATAAGCGAAGATCCGTATCTGGTATTATAATTGTTCTACAATAAAGTAAGGGAGAGAAATTTGTTGGGTCTCCCTTGTGCTCTCAATGAGCATAAAATTGTTGATGCTCACAACGTGTTAGCATCTACACAAGTTAGACCTACGAGAGCTTAGGTCTGAAAAAAAATTAAGATCGTCTAGATCCTAATTAAGATCTTCTAGATCTTGTACGCGTTACTTTGTCGAAAAGGAACGCGGACCCTTTTAAACCCGGAGTTCAATTATCAAAATTGAACTTAAGTGACACTTATCAAAAGTTTCGCCGCTCCCGAATTAAAAAAACCGTTTGTTGATTTAAGACGACTTTATTCACTGACAGTTGGTAAAAGAGTGAAGTTAATGTTGTATTACAATCATAAATAGATTACAAATATTTGCTTATTTGACATTATGATTTTCCATGAAATCATGTCACTTAGCTTTTAATAATTTGTTGTTACCAAATTCTATTAAATTTGTCTGCACGCGTCGAGCATTGCATTGGTTGACCGGAAATTGCATTTCTTGGGTTTATTGAAATCGGACAGACGAAATGTTCTGCAAAGCAGTTTCATTGAGTTGGCTGCTTTTGCAACGGAAGTGTATTTTCTGATTTATTAAAATAATTAATTGGAATTTAATATTTGGGGCAGATGAATGTCTGCAATGTGGTTTAATTGGAATTGAGTTTAACAGAGTATTGTTGCTGAGCTTTAGTTTTATTAGGTAAAACAACATATTATGTGTTAACTCCTCCCCCTTTAAAAACGATTGTCCTCAATCGTTAGAAATATGGTAGGTCATCCACTTTTTGTGGCCCTGGTACTTGAACTTTGTTTTGAGTGATTGGGAGGATCTGTGTTAACCCGTGACTAGGGGCAATTGTATGAAAGACTACGTTTTTTCGTTTTTTCATGAAAAACCCAGTTATCAATAGACATATAGCAAAAATTTAAAATAGAGAGAAAATTGTATATTTGGTAACAACTGCTTCTGACTTGAGTTCATGGATGGACTTAGTATTATTTTTAATATGCAAATGGTTTAACATTTCCAATGATAAAAGATTTACATATAATTTCATTAAACTTAGTACTTATAATTCTATTATTTCTTTTTACAGGTCTGATTAAAAAATTATGGAATATTTCTTTGCTAGTTAGAGGGATTACAATAATATATAAAAGTTTTTTCTGATTGTACAATACTTTAATTTTTGCAAATTCTAGGGCTTCTTCTATTGATGTCATAGTTAGTATCTTGTTTTTATTTCGTGCGTAAGGAGTGGGAAAAAAAGGATTGGATTTAGGTATGGCTTGTGTTATTTTCCATTGTATGTCATTAACGAGGTTCCTGTATCTGTCTATGTCTATGATGTGGATAATGTAGGGGTGCAAAGAAATGCTAGGGTTCTGTAAAAAGAAATATAAAGAAGGTCTCAGTTTTTAATGTTGCTTTTATGTACTACTTTTCCTGATTCTGTAAGAATAGTTGTAGAATGGTTTTCTTTTACTATCTCTTTTTTAAATCTTGGAGACAATTTGGTCCCTAGACGCTTATGGATTTTTACATAAATTTCGTCACCTGGGTCAAATTGTTTGATTGGTTCCCGATTTTTATTATGGGTTTTAAGGTCAGCTACCTGTTTGTCTCGTAATCTTTGGATATTATCTTGTCTTGCTTTATCATACATTTCGGGGTCTATGCTAACTCGTCGTCCGAAAAATACCTCGAGTGGTCTTTGTCCTGTTGTGCTATGTATAGTATAATTGTATTCGTAAATTGCTCTGTCCAATAGTTCAAGAAACGTAGGGTATGTCCGTTCAGTTCGAAGGCAACGCATAATTTCAGCTAGGGTTGAGTGAAATCGCTCAACCTGACCGTTCACGACACTCGCGTATGGTGGAGCTTTGTAGATTTCTATTTCCAATTGGTCTTGTAACATAAAAATTATTGATGCCGAATTAAAGGATTTCTCATTGTCAAAAACTATAATTTTTGGAACACCGAATAAAAATACTAATTCTCGTAAAGGTTCTCTTATATCTTCAATGGCTCTTGACTTAATAATTCTACCCTGCGCGTATTTTGAAAATTTATCCAATGCTGTGAGGACAAGTTTATTCTCTGTTTTGAAAATATCAATGTGAAGGATTTCTCCAGGATATGAAGGTATTGGTGTTTCCCTTAGTTCAGGCTTCGGTGGATGCCTGTCGTATTTGTTTTCTTTGCAAACAGTACATTGCTTTACGATCTTGTTAATTTTATTGTTCATACTGGGAAAATAATATTTTTCGAGAATCTGTATTTTATTTTCTCTGGCATTTCTATGAGCTCTTTTGTGTGTGCTTATAATTATTTCGTCCTGTTGGTTACTATCTTTAATATCTTCAACTTGGAGGTTCGTAAATCTAATGCGGTATTTTGCAAAGTGCTGTGGGAAAATTTCTTGAATTTTTCCCATTAATGTCTCGGGTGCTTTGATGCCATTGAGTACAGAGGGATTTAAGTAATTTTTCAGAATTTGGATTAACTGATCAGAGGTATAATCTATTCCTGGAAGTACATGCCTGTGGATGGTTGGGAATACTATATCGAACTGATAGGAGTTTGTTGCACTAGGGTCAAAGATTATCTGATTCTTAAAAACGTTAATTGGTGCTTCGACACTATAAATAAGGTTATGTGAGGAACTATCGTCACTATGTGTCATTTCCGACATAGAATTAACTTGCGATACTTCAGGCACTCTAGATAGGGCATCTGCCACTACGTTACTTTTTCCTGGTTTATAAAAAAGCTCGTAGTCGTATTCTTCCAATATGGCTTTCCATCGCTTCATCTTGTTATTATTGTTTTTATTACTGAGAGCGTAGGTGAGTGGCTGGTGGTCTGTGTATATTTTTACTTTTGCTGTTCCATATAAAAAATTCCTAAGACTGTCAAGGGCCCAGACGATAGCAAGCATTTCCTTTTCGTTCGCCGCGTAATGCTCTTCTGCCTTGTGCAGAGTTCTTGATATAAAGGTAATGGGCTTGTCTCCTTGAGACAAAACTGCTCCGAGAGCATAATCTGACGCATCAGTTGTTAGCTCGAAGGGATTGTCATAATTTGGATAGTACAACAACGTATCTCTTGATAGTAGAGAATTTTTTATCTTTGTAAATGCTTCCTCCTCTTCGGTATTAAATTTTATAGAAATTTTAGACGACTGTTTTTTTGATATTCGACCCTCTTCACCTCTCAAAAGTGACGTCAGTGGTTTTGCCAATTTTGCAAAATCTCTTATAAAACGGCGATAATATCCCGCAAGGCCTAGGAAGGATCGAAGTTCTTTAATAGTTCTGGGTTGGGGAAAGTTTGCAATGGCTTCAACTTTTTTTGGGTTTGTTTTTATACCTGCCTCGGATATTATAAATCCGAGAAATTCCACTTCTTGTTTAAAAAAATGACACTTGTCCAATTGGACTTTCATATTTGCTTCTTCTAATGTTTTGAAAACATTATGAATATCACGAATATGGTCCTCTTCGGATTTGCTGTATATAACTATGTCATCGATATATACGTAGCATATTCTCCCTATATGTTCGCGGAGAATATCATCGAGAGCTCGTTGAAATATCGACGGGGCATTTTTTAAACCAAATGGTAAGCGAGTGAACTCGTATTTGCCATTATTAATAGAAAATGCAGTTTTTTCCACATCAGAGTCTTTTAACGGAATTTGATGGAAGCCGCTTTTTAAATCCAACACAGAAAAGAATTTGCTATTTCCTAACTTCCCTAAAATATCGGATATTTCAGGAATCGGATATCTATCTGAGATTGTGACAGAATTTAGTTTCCTATAGTCTATTACCATCCTGTATTGTTTATTCCCTTGGGAGTCAGGCTTTTTATCAACTATCCATACAGGTGAATTGTATGGTGATCTTGATGGTTGTATGATTCCATCGTTTAGCAACTTTTCCACTTGCATCTCGACTTCACGTTTTAATGAAGCCGGATAAGGGTAAAATTTGGTATACACTGGAGAATCATTTGATGTACGGATCTCTCCAACTACCTTAGTTGTGTAGGTTAATTTCTCGTCTGGCTCTGCGAAGAGCTTAGAGAATTTATCTATTAAGAGATTCATGGCTTCCATTTGCCTAGGGTTCATATGGTCGTCAAGTAATTTTATAGCATTTACACTTTGGCTAACATGTTGTTTAAGTCGAACCTTGGTATGCTGGCGAACGATCATATAATTTTTATTTGTGTAAATGACTGCGTCTAAGGCTTTTAGACTGTCATTACCTAGAATGCCATGGAAAGATTTTAGACTAGGCATTAAGTAGAATTTAAGTTTATCATCTAATTTGAAAAGGTTTATGTACGTGTGTGATATAATTTTTACATCGCCTGCTACAGATTTTGCGAAAAACGGAATTTTGTTTGGAATTATTTTTTTTACTAAGTCCGGTTGGATGTAATTTTTACTAGATCCTGTGTCAATTAAAATTTTTAAGATTTTTCCGCTCTCCGTTCGACATTCAAAATATGGAAGCGAAGAGCTTGTCATTCTAAAAAATGAATGTCATCAAGCTCCGAATCTGTTTCACTGTCTGGTATATTACTTTCAGAATAAGGGTCATAGGAATAGTTTTCCTGATCTTGGTCGTAATTTTGTGACGTTTCTTGTTCTGTAAAATAATCCTCATAACTAATGTTGTCGGGCTCGAACGTATCTGGTGTATCTGTATTTATATGGAATGTTCGTTGTGCCTTCGGTGGACTAACGTTATGGTTTGACGATGGATTATGGGGTCTTTTACCGAGGAATTGATGTTGATGTGGTCTATTTGAATAATTGATTTGCTGTGAACGAATACTACGATCGACATCCATTGGTTCCGCTGGCTTTGGTGCCGTTGGGCGTGGTGGAGGCTGTTTCGGGTGGCCGAAACTTGGTGTACCAATATTGTAATTATTGTTCATTTTAGGAAGATTATGTGGGTTAGGTATGTAGGCTATGCTTGGGTGGAACTCTTGTTTGTTCTTTTGAAAATTATATTTCTGGGTCGGAGATGTTTGATGATGGCTTTTTTTAATTGGCTGAATATTTTGATTTTGGGCATGATTAGTGCGGAATTTCTGGTTTTCCAGTTTGAGGCACAAATGAAGAGCCTGGGGTAAATCCGCAGGTTCTCTCATTCCTAGCAATCTTGGTAGATCCCCATTTAATCCTCTTACAAATGTATCGAGGGCTTTGTTTCGATAAGTTTGTGTTAGTAGACTTAGAGCCTCATTTCCAGCCTCTAATCCTCCTAGTTTGTTTAGTATCAAAGATAAATGTGAATAAACTGCCTGATAAAATTCTTGAACCGTTGAGTTTCCTTGAATTAGACCTGTCATTTGGTATTCTAACGTTGATACATCTCGTTTGTCGGCGTAGTGTAAGGTAAGGCACTTGGAAATTGCTGGCCAATCTAAAGGAGTGTTGTACGACTCTAGTGCTATGTCTGCATTACCTACAATTTTATTCCTAATTACGTTCAAAATACCATAGTATTTCGGAGTACCTTTCAGATTTTCATAGATTTTTAAAATTCTTTCCACACTTTTTCTCCAGGAGTTGAACTCTCCTGGTTTTCCCGAGAATTCCCTTAGACATTTAACAATGTCAGGGATTTTGTCTAAATCTCCTATATTGCCTAAATGTTCCGCGTCGATAGATTGGTCTACCGTGCTTGTATGAATGGCGTGCGGGTTTAACGCAGCCTGTATCTGGTTATTAACAATTTCGAGAATAAGATTTTTAAGGTCTGTCAAGTTTATTTGTCCTTCGTTCCTGTTAGGTTGTGTTGGGGGATGTGAAGGATTTGGGGGGGGGGACATTTAGGATGGGTGGTCGCACTAAATTATTGGGATTTGCCATCTTAATAAGAAGCTAATTTTGCCAAGTACAAATTTAGGATATTTCACAGAGATTTTTATTGTTTATTTTAAGATGAATCGACTATTTCCTTTTTCTTATTTTTTCAGAGAGGACTTGAGATTGTATTAATTAAAATATATATGGTTTCTATTTCTATATCTATTATTGTAAATAGTAATTATATCTTACGATAATAACAGCAAAGTTGTCATCTTGGGACTGTGGGTATATAGTGGGTTTCGCTTCAATATCTCGGCTTCTTAGATTTCTTCCTTCCTTCAATATTTGGCTTATTGTGGCACTGCCTCGTTTTAATATCTCGGCTTATTAGATTTCTTTTCACTTTTTAATAGTTGGCTTATTGTGGCACTGCCTCGCTTCAATGTCTCGGCTTTTTAATATTTCGATTATTGTGGCACTTTAGATTTGTTTCCACTTTTCACACTTTTTACTTTTTAGTTTAGGTTTTTGTTTTCAATGTTTTTGTTCCTTAAAACATTTACTTTTTTGCACTTTTTTTTATTTTTACTTTTTAATAAAGGTTTTTCAATGTGTTTATTTATTAGATGTTTTTTTTCTCTTAAGTGTTCACTTTTTTTGCACTTTTTGTACTTTTTAGTGAAGGTTTTGCTTTTTCAAAGTTTTTTTCTAATTATTAGATGTTTTCTTTTTAATGTTCACTATCATTTATTTTCACTGGTGAAGCGGCTTGCGTTCAACGCGTCCCTTTTCTTAAGTACTCGGGGGCCTCTTTCTTCACACTTTTTTTTAATTTTGCTCGGGCGCCAGTTAGACCTACGAGAGCTTAGGTCTGAAAAAAAATTAAGATCGTCTAGATCCTAATTAAGATCTTCTAGATCTTGTACGCGTTACTTTGTCGAAAAGGAACGCGGACCCTTTTAAACCCGGAGTTCAATTATCAAAATTGAACTTAAGTGACACTTATCAAAAGTTTCGCCGCTCCCGAATTAAAAAAACCGTTTGTTGATTTAAGACGACTTTATTCACTGACAGTTGGTAAAAGAGTGAAGTTAATGTTGTATTACAATCATAAATAGATTACAAATATTTGCTTATTTGACATTATGATTTTCCATGAAATCATGTCACTTAGCTTTTAATAATTTGTTGTTACCAAATTCTATTAAATTTGTCTGCACGCGTCGAGCATTGCATTGGTTGACCGGAAATTGCATTTCTTGGGTTTATTGAAATCGGACAGACGAAATGTTCTGCAAAGCAGTTTCATTGAGTTGGCTGCTTTTGCAACGGAAGTGTATTTTCTGATTTATTAAAATAATTAATTGGAATTTAATATTTGGGGCAGATGAATGTCTGCAATGTGGTTTAATTGGAATTGAGTTTAACAGAGTATTGTTGCTGAGCTTTAGTTTTATTAGGTAAAACAACATATTATGTGTTAACTCACAGGCTGTGAGCGATAACCAATTCACGCTCACTTAGAGCACATTGTCTCTATTGTGAGTCACAATGCCTTCCAATGTTCTACAAACATCACAGATGCTACAAGGGAGACTTCTTTCATATCCGATTCACATTAGCTCAATGATGCGGGACCTACTGTTTATCGCCGAGTCCGAACGGCGTATCCCATGACACCACTTGTAGAGAAGTTTTACATGGCTGAAATACTCAAGAAATGTCGCCAACATTACTGAGGGGTATTTTACCACCGTTGAAAATTTTGATGTTACCTGGTCGGGGAATCGAACCCACGACCTTCAGGGTGCAAGGCTGGTATTAATTAAATAAAATCTATTGGATTTCTCACAACAGTGTCCCTTCTATCTTGCGGTGATTTCCACGTGTATAGTCTTCTTGGGGGAAGACAGAACATTGTATTTGTTACCACCATTTTATGTTCCTGACAAAACTGAATTAGCCTATCACCCCTTTCATTTCTTTCGCCAAGACCGTATTTTCCTGTTATACCATGTCACTTTTCTGCTCCTATTTAGCGTTGAAGTCACCTTGAATTATTTTAATTTCGTGGCTTTTTGTCATTCTTAATAAATCGTCGATTTCCTCGTAAAAAGCTTCAATTTCATGTTTCCTTTTTCCGCGGTAGGTGCATATACTTGGATTATGTTTATATCAATTGGTTTGCATTAAATTTTAAGCAGCCTAGTCCGATCCGATTTAAAAATAAAACCCTTTACACTTTGCGCTATGTTACTTTTTACTATAAATCCCACATCGTTTCTGTGATGTTCGGTAGAATTGCCAGAGAAGTATATTTTCGCGTTGTGGGAGCTAAATTCACCGTTTTTTGGCCACCAGGTCTCACTTACTCCGAGTATATCCATGTTTAATCCATTCATTTCCGCTATGGTGTTGGCTAGTTGTCCTGCTTCATATGTTTAAAATGTTATTTTTATACCCTTAGCATTTATGCTAACGAGGGTATGTGGCAAATAACAAAATTCCTTTGCAATTCCATTTGAAAAAAATTAAAAAATTTTTTCGCGAGCACATCTACGATTTTTGGTATAGAGTTAAAGGAAAAAAATCTGGTTTCAAATCTGCTCGCGTTCACGAACTTGGCCGATACGCGCAAAAGTTATAGCGGTTTTTATTCTCTTATAAAGAAAAAATATTTTAAAATTTCTTATTTTATGTATTGAGAAAATGTAAGCATATATCAGTAACAGCATTTGATATCCATCCATATATGCACCAAAATGTCAAAAATGTGTTTTTATTTTCGCGGAAAATTAAAAAAATCTGACAATAAATTTAAATTATACTAACTCAGAGTCCGTATAAACCTCTAAAAACTAAATTAAAAATACGTACAGAAACTAGACAACGCGTAGAAAAATGAGATAAAGCAAATCAATCTCTTTCAAAGCAAATCAATCTCTTTCAATATTTATGCATTTTTCGATGTTTCACTCAGCGGCCATTGTGTGCCGCCAGTTGCATCATGCACTGCAAAAAACCTTAAAGTTGGTAAAAGTCGCGCAATATGCATACGATTTTGATGCGCATCCAGTTTCATCAGCGCCCATCAAAAATACGTCAATATACACCTATTTCAAATAGATTCTTCAAAAACCGCGGATGTGCCTCCACATTAAATTTTTGGCGAAATACCAATATTACTCGCGTATCTCTGTTTTTTATGACACGTGTTTTCGCAAATATTATAATCGCGAGTAAAGGATTCCATTTATGTAAAAATTTTTAATGAAAATCGCGGTTTAGTACGCGGATTTGTCAAAATATATTTTTGCTGATTTTCCGATATTCAATGTACCTATATCCGCGGTTTTAGTAGATGAAATCGAACGCGGAAGGCTTCATTAGAACCGTCGCGTAAAAAAACTAAAATTTACAACTGTCATTCAATTTCCTTTGAAACCCGCGTTTCAAAGGAAATTGAATGACAGTTGTAAATTTTACAAGCAAAAAATATGTTTTGTAAGAAAATTCACGCATGAAATTTTGGCCTTTCGACTCCAATTACTAGGATGCTGTAAGGAGCACACTCATGAGATATGCACCAAACGACGTAAAATCATGAGTTCTATAATCGTGTTATGAGTTTGGAATATTATCTTCTTGCGCGTCCGGATTATTAAAAAAATTCAAAAAACCCCGAAATTCCGGCTTCAAAATGTCAGCATCAATTTTAGGTGGATGCAGTGGATATATCGAAAAATCATACGGTGCTATCTTATTGCCCATGGAGTATTCTGTGATTCATTCTTTGGGAATAGGTCTATAAAATGTAAGGTTAAGCCAGAAATCGCATGGGAACATAAAAAAACTTGTTGGCTTCAACCCATTTTTACCCATTTTTCTACATTGATGCCCACACCGCTTCCACGAAAATTAATATTAATGGTCGACATTATGGGATCCCTCCTAAAACCCTTCGTTTTAAAGATTTGTGTTCATACTTTATAGAATATGTTAACAGTTCGCGAATTCTGAAAGGGTGAAACTCTGATTCAATGTCCGTCCGTCTGGCTGGCTGGAGCGCACGATAACTCTCGTACGGATAAACCGATTCGGTTCAAATTTTGGCTTTCGTAATATTTTACCCAAACTTAGTTTAAGTTCGAAGATGTTTGGAAAAATTGTGCGCGTGATAACTCTTGAAGGGAGTAAACGATTTGGTCCATACTTTGCCCATCGTGAAATGTGTTCCAGACTTAGATAAGGTTTCAATATGGTTTCAATCGGCCCACTCCTTCGGGTACCTCCCACACAAAATTTCGGAAAAATTCAGTTTAGATACATCTCTCGAATCGCTTTGATTTTTGTTTTGTTTTGTTCATCAGGGGCAAGTCCATACTTCCTGAGAAAATAGCCTGAAAGTTGCAAAATACCCATATGACACCATGTGAGGTGGTTGGAGCGCAAGATAACTCTCGAACGCATCTGCCGATTCGGTCCAAAATTTGGCCTTAGTAATATTTTGTCCAAACATAGTTTAAGTATGAACATAATCCATATCGGTCCACTCCTTCAGGTACCTCCCCCATAAAAGTTCAAAAATGTTCGGAAAAATTGTTCGTACGGTAACTCTTGAAGGGAGTGGCCGAATTGGTCTACACTTTACACATCCTAATATATCTACCAGATATAGATCAGGTTCAAATATGGACTATATTTGTCCACTCTACTTTGTGTGGGAGGTACCACAAAATGTCGGATAAGTTCACTTTAAGACCTGATATCGAATCACTTTGACTTTTGTTGAAGCAACTTGCATTCGCTGCCTCAATTACGATGGTAAAAGTTTTTTAGGGGCAAGTCCATATTTCTTGAGCAAACAGCCAGAAGAGTGTAAAAACCCCCTATGGCGCCATAAGTTGTGGCTGGAGATCCACTTCCATAATGTTAATCCATTCCTTTTTGTATCTCCTTTGATCTTTAATCCTAATCAAAATTTGTTTCAATATACACAGGCTGAGGGTATATCTCTGTCGGCAAAGCCAACTGATACTTGTTTTTGTTGTTTTTTACCCCCGGGGATTCTTAGCACCCTTGTATTGCCGGAAACTAAGGGCCGTGTATTTGTTTTATCACTCATGATTGTATGGTTTTCGAGGGAGAGATACTTCAGTGGTTTCCCGTTGCCTTATGAAGGTTAACTGTTTTCCTTCTACGTATTAAGCCGCTCCACTGGAGTATAGAAGCCTTGCATTCAAAGTACCATAAATCGGATTGTAACGTTATACACAGAAAAAAATCCGGCGATAAAAAACATGATCATATTGACGAAATTCGATAAAATTATTTGATTACAAAGTAAAAATACAACTGATAAAATATTTCACATATTGACTAAAATATTTATCGATTTTTTATACCCTCCACCATAGGGTGGGGGTATATTAAGTTTGTCACTACGTTTGTAACTACTCGAAATAATCATTGTAGACCCCACAAAGTATATATATTCTTGATCAGCGTACAATTCTACATCGATATAGCCATGTCCGTCCGTCAGTCTGTCTGTCTGTCTGTCCGTCTGTCCGTCTGTGGAAATCACTCTAGCGTCCGAACGGATTGACGTAGGTTGATGAAATTTTGGGAAAATATGTTATATTTACGTAGGACTTTTGGTATTGAAAGCGGGCTATGTAGGTCCACGCTTTCGTATAGCCCCCATACAAAA
The DNA here is from genome assembly GCF_047663935.1 of Musca autumnalis. Taxonomy (NCBI): domain Eukaryota; kingdom Metazoa; phylum Arthropoda; class Insecta; order Diptera; family Muscidae; genus Musca; species Musca autumnalis. Next base: position 54,961,908 of record NW_027411977.1, read on the forward strand.
TGACGCGTGACGCGTCGTCGTTTTAAGGAATTTTTAAGATATTTGGCCCATTTTACCACCGAATTGGTTGTAATTTGGTACTTTGTGTCTCCAAAGGCCAAAAAATATTCCTACCAAAGTTGGATTATATAGGTCAACGTTTTGATATAGCCCCCATATAAGGCCCCATATAAAGTACGCGTCATTTTAATATATTTTGAATGTATTAGACCCATTTGACCACAGAATTGGTTGTAATTTCGTATTTTGTGTCTTCAGAGGCCAGAAAACATTCCTACCAAAGTTGGGTTATATAGGTCCACGTTTTGGTATAGTCCCCACATAAGACCCCTTATAAAGTACGCGTCATTTTAATATATTTTGAATGTATTAGACCCATTTGACCAAAGAATCGGTTGTAGCTTTGTATTTTGTGTTTCCAGAGGCTTAGAAACATTTCTACCATAAAATGTTTATATATGTCCACGTGTTGATATAGCGCCCATAATACAATATCTCCCGATTTGCGATATTTTGAACGTTTTAGCCTCATTATCACACCGATATGGCTGAAATTTGGTATTTAGTCTTCTTTAGGCGTATAAAACTTTCCCCCAGAAATTTGTAGGTATAGGTCGACGCCATCATATAGCCCCCATAGAACGGTACCTTCCGAATTTCGGTATTTTGAAGGTTGTGGTCACATTAATCCACCGAAATAGCTGAAATTTGTGGTGGAGGGTATATAAAGTTCGGCCCGACCGAACTTAACGCTTTTCTTACTTGTTTATATTGAACTGATAAAATGGAATGAATATGTGTAATATTTTGATAAATATTTTTGTAAATATGTGAAATATTTTATCAGTTGTATTTTTTACTTTGTGATCAAACAATTTTATCGAATTTTGTCAATATGACAATTTTTTTATCGCCGGAAAATCGATAAATTTTTGATTTAATCTTTGAATTTTTTTATCTAATGTCTAAATTTTTTTCTGTGTATGGAGGCTGCAAGGAAGGTTGACTGACCTATGCCTCCAGTATTTTGTAAGAGAGGTTTTTAGAAAAATGCGAGGACCAACATAACGAAATTCACGCAGTACTGTTATATGGGGTTATAACAAAACGTGGTAACCATCTTTGAAATTATTCTTCCTACTCCGTTCGCTTGGATGCTACAGTGAACCTTGAACGGACATTTCTATATCGACTCAGACTTTGTTCTTATCAAATATATGTGTATGTATGAGTATATATACAGTGGTGTGAAAAATAATAAGGACACTTCAATCCATAACCAAGATTACATTGAAAACTGACTAAAAAAGTGAAAATTACATTAGTTTATAAAATTTATTGTTTTCTTAAAATGTTAAGAAAAGTATTATAAAAATATTTTCATTGCTTGTAACCATATTTTATTTATGTTTTATATTTTATGCGAATTGTTGTAGTTTGGTGTGTGAAAAATAATAAGGACACTTCATGACATCTTTTAATAAGGACCAAACTTGAAAGAAATTAATACAGGTTTTTACTAAATAATGGTAGATAAAGTGTTTCAGTGTCATTAATACTTTGTAGACGATCCTTTGTTTTCTAAAACGGAAGCGCATCGTCTGGGCATCGAGTCGACCAAATTTTGGCACTTCTCTACTGGTATCGCGTCCTACGTAACCTGTATAAGTTGCCATAATTTGATGGACACTTTCCCCTGCTTGATTTTTTAACTTCATTCCACAACATTTTTCAGTCGGGTTCAAATCAAGGGATTGTATGGGCCATTCTAACAACTTAACTTAATTATCCTGGAACACCTTTTTTCATTTTGCCGTCATTTTTGGGTCATTAACCTTGCTGAAGACTCATTTGAGAGGCACACCCCCTTCAGGATACGGAAGAATTATATTTTTCAAAATTTCAATGTAATCCTGGTGAGTTCAAAAACACTTTGAATACTGTATAGAGACCCCACAGCATAGTAAGAAAATGAGCTGTTACCTCTGCCATATTTAGACGCCTTCAGAGTATATTTTGGGTTATATTATTTAATTTTTAGGTCTTCAAACCTCATAAACTCCTCTATCGGAACAAAAAATATATTTGGTTTCATCAGACCAAAGAATGGTATGCAATTTTTCTTAGACCAAGCGATGTGATTTCTAGCAACCTGTATTATTTGCTGAATATTTTTATACCCTAAACCACTACGTGGGAACTGTATAATTTTTCGATTAAAATTATACTTTTCTGATACTGTGAGCTCTAATGTGGCCACCACAGATTGTTTTAAGAGTTGTTGATGCGTCAAAATTAATATTTAAGTAGTGTTTTATTTGTAAAGATGTGGTAAAAGGATCTTTTTTAATCATCCAATAACGCATTTATTATTACAGGTGCGATTCTTGGATTTCTGCTACGACTTTTATCTTTGAAGTTCACATAGCTGCATCCTCCACCATTGTTTTTAAAAATTCTAAGCTTTTTCTGTAATTTTTCTGTATGAATTTCCTTCTTTATGTAAACATTTAGTGATTTTTACGAGTAGCGTGATAACAATGCGTATTTTTACCCATATTTGCAAAGAAAAACTAAAAAATACCGGTAGATTTAACATTTAATGAATAGAAATTAATTAATTTTAAACTTTTACTTACAGGAAAGAATCACAAAAAAAATAATATCAATTTATTTTTACTAAAACGAAAAACTGTCCTTATTATTTTTCACAGCAGAAATCACGGATTTTACGAAAAATATTTGTTTTGTATAAAAGCTAAACAGAAAGAAAACAAAATCGTAACGGCATTTCTTATTGCAATACATTTACATTTTCAAAAACAAATTTCCATCGCAAATTCTTACATTTTACACATTTTAGGAGCGACCAAAAGTTGTGAATGTCACTGTCCTTATTATTTTTCACACCACTGTATATTCTTCAAAGGGTCTCTAAAACTGTTCCAGGGCATTACAAACGAAAAACAAACTTAATGTATCCCCATGCCATGGTGGTGGGTATACATTAGGGTGGGGCGATTTGAACACCACCACGGGCGCCTGGATTTTCTGATTATTGGGATTGTATTGAGCAAAAAAGGCCCCTAGACCATACGTCTACGGTGAAAATCGAGCCCCCGGATTTTGACTTGAAGTTTCTTTTCAAGGTTTTTTGAATATTTTGGCATGTATGTAACAGCCAAACCACTGAGATTTTCGATCCAACACAATGACAAAAATTGTAGCCAAGACAATAATTAAGAACTCTCTAGTACATCGCAAAAGCATTGGAAAGCTCCTTCAGGCAATTATGGCCCCGAGAAAGTGCACATTTTTCGGAAAATATCGATAAATTACACTGTGCTACAAAATTTGACTCAAAGTTAGTGGGTGGAAATTTCCTTTTGGAGATGAAAGCCCTTGGTGGGTGTACTAAGAACGCAAAAGGAAATTTTCAGGATAGGTCAAGTTTCTGAGATATGGTTTGGCCAAAATGTCTTTGAAAAAATTTCAAGTCAAAATCCGGGGGCTCGATTTTCACCGTAGACATATGGTCTAGTGGACTTTTTTGCTCAGTACAATCCCAAGAATCAGAAACTCCAGGCGCCCACTATCACTTTTTTCCATCCATACAAATCGCCCCGGCCTAGTATACATGTATTTAGTTTGTTTATTTCATTTGATGCTGTCAATGCCCTCAAATTGAAAATCATAATTTGTTTGACATCAAGATATTATAAACTTGTTTGCTTATTGCAACTTTGTGTCCTTTCAATTCTGATAATAATAATTTTTCATCAAAATATTCCAGTTGCAAAGTATTTTTCCAATAAATTTACTTTCATTCGAGCGGTAAATATTGTTTTTTTTTTTGTTCCTTTTCGAACAACAACAAATCAATTTGCGCCCTTGAAAGATGACAGTCAAGAGGCAAAACAAAATAAAGAACTTTTCTATTAAAAACAAATTTGAGGGATATGCATGAGAGTCTTTCAGCTGTTTTCGCCTGTAGTTTTGTTTTCTTAACTTTTTAAGGCAAAATGTAGATATGTGCTTCATTTTTGGCCGTTCTTTACAACAATTGTTCGGGTATTTCCATATTAGTTAGTTTTTGCCTTCGCCCAACCATCACAGATAATGAATATTTATTAGAGAATGTGAAAGGAAAAGTGAAAAAACAACGAAGACAAAGTTTTTCTAGAACTTTGGAAGACACTGTCAAAATATAAACTGAAATGTGTCTTTTTTTCTGTTTTCATGAAGAAGCAGAACTTATAGAATAACTTAATAAAAAATTGTTTTATTTTTCTCCACCTTCTATTCCATTGATAATAACAAGTACGTGGGTTGGAATGGTAATGTTGTTATTGTTTTCACTGAGCTCATATTTTTATTTTGGCAAATTGATATTAATTTCACTCTTGAGCTACATTAAAAGTCATTTGTGTATTTTTTTCGCTGAGTTGTGTCAGTGAGTGGTACATAAAGAGTCGATGACAAGACATTCACAGAGTTCGTTGTGTGCAGACAATGAATGAATGGGTGGCTGAATGATTATGAACGATTGTTGGAGGGTTGGCTAAAAGCCAAAAGCCCTAAAATCAATAAAGGCCTATTTTATGTTATGAACCTCAAAACCGGTTGACACATTGTGTGCGCCTTGAAAACAAAAAAGGGGGATTTGTTACAACCTAAACAGATAAAAAACATGTCACGGTAGAATTGTATTCTTACTACCTACATTAATTGTGACCCTGAGATCATTTAATTTTTGTGCAAATTGTAAATAATCCATCTCAATGGATTTAATTGCATTTGCAAATGTGTCAATTGGCTGACCGGTAGCAAAGAATTGTATAAAAGCATCTCGCTTGTTTCAATTTATTATCAGTTCTTTGTTAACTTTAAACAACCAAAATTCGAAATATGGCATTCAAATTCGTAGCATTCTTTGCCCTTTTGGCAGTGGCCAGTGCTGGTTATGTTGCTCCAGTTACCACCACCACCTATGCTGCAGCTCCTGTCATTACCAAAGTGGTTAATCCATCTGTAGATGCTGTTGCCTCAACCCAACATAATGTTGTTCGTTCATTTGCTGGTACAGTTTCCCATTATTCCAAGTCCGTGAATACTCCCTACTCCAGCGTCAACAAAGTGGATACTCGCATTAACAACAATGTCTTCACCCCAGCTGTAACCAAGACCGTCTCATATGCTGCCCCTGCCTACCACACTTATGCTGCTGCCCCTGCCTACCACACTTATGCTGCTGCTCCTGCTGCTGTTCACACTTATGCCGCTCCTTCTCAAGTGTATACTCACGGTGTTCCTGTTGCTGCTCCAGTTGTTAAACATGCCATCACTTACTCTCCAGCTGAAACTGTTGCCCATATTAACTTCGATGGTTTCGGTACTCATTGGGGGTATTAGATAAGCTCTAAAGATCGAAGCGATTTATAAACGATTTTGTTGAACATATACCTATGTTATTGTTTTGATAATTTAATATTGATTGTTGTTTTTGTTTAAAACGAAAATTAAGAGAGATGACAAATGCAATTGAACTCTGTAAATCTGATTTTTAGTATTTTGAAAGTTTTAAGCGAAATTTCCAAAAAAAAAAAACAAGTAAAAAAAGTATCAGTCAGGATTTGCTGACAGAGATATCGTCTGCTCCGTCGGAAAAGGTCGTAAGTCCCTTTCAATAAAATTTTCAGGAGGAAGAAAAAACATTCCAGCGCTTTCTGTATTAAAGATTTTATTATGGTGGTAAAGGCAGTATTTTCGTTTATTTATTCCGCTTCAACACCTGTACTTTGTTTGATAAAATTCCGTCGCGTTTGAGAGATAATTGGATGTCTTTGGACTTACGACCTTTTCCTTGTACAGTTTTGTATTTTTGTAGGGACTTACGACCTTTTCCTACAATTTACGGACGTTTTTAAAATAAAATATGTATACTTTACAAAACAATGTGGAAAGGGTATTACGAGGGCGGTTCGGAAACTTCTTAGCCTATCAATGAAAGAGAATAGTTAGTTTTTCAAAAATATTTTTATTTTTCAATATAATCTCCTGAAACTTCAATACACTTAGTCCAACGCTTTTCTAGCAATTCTATCCCTTGATTAAAATAGTTTTCCTCAAGGTCTTCAAAATAGTGGTTTACAACTGTAATTGCATCTTCATTTGAGGTAAAACGCTTGCCAGCAAGGAATTTTTTTAGATTTGGGAACAATTAAAAGGCACTGGGAGCTAAATCAGGAGAATAAGGTGGGTGGTCAAGCAACTCGTACTTTAATTCGTTGATTTTAGCCATTGTTAAAACACTCTTGTGCGCTGGTGCGTTGTCTTGATGAAAAATTATTTTTTGTGTTGTAAGCCAGGACGTTTTTCTCGAATTTGTACATTTAATTGATCCAAAAGGTTGCAATAGTACTCTGAATTATTGGTTTTACCCTTTTGCAGATAGTCAATCAATAAAATACCTTTGAAGTCCCAAAAAACCGTTGCCATAACCTTACCAGCCGATTGAATTGTTTTTGCCTTCTTTGGGGCACTTCCTCCAGCTTCAGTCCATTGTTTGGATTGTTCTTTTGTCTCTGGAGTATAGTGGTGGATCCATGTCTCATCAACAGTTATGAAACGACGCTTAAAATCCATTTTATTTCGCTTAAAACGATCCAAACAAGCTTGAGAAATGTTCATTCTTATGCGTTTTTGATCGACTGTTAATAAATGCGGCACCCATCTTGCAGAAATCTTTTTCATGTGTAGTTCTTCATGCAAAATTAAATGGACTCGATCATGATATTAGCAATTTCACGCAATTTCATTCGTCGATCATTTAATACCATATCATGCACTTTGGCTACAATTTCTGTTGTTATTGCTGTTTTTGGACGTCCACTACGTGGTTCATCTTCAATGTTTGTACAACCCAATTTTTTACTGTTGCATATGATGGAGCACTTTCACCTAACACATTCACCATATCATTTTGAATTTCTTGTCCCGATAAACCTTTTTTAAGTAAATATTTAATGACAGCACGCATTTCTAATTTTTCCATTGTAAAAAAATTGCGGATGCGTCTTTTTTCAACACCTGTTTCTATATGAAGGAGTTGCCAGATCGAAACAAAATTTAACATGTGTTCGTAACAGAAATGGAAGTTTCCAACACACTTAACTTTTTTCTGTTTATACCGCGCTTTTTGTGCTAGGCTAAGAAGTTTCCGAACTGCCCTCGTATAAGTTTGTTTTGCCCAATATTCGTGTAACATCGCGAAGTATTCGTCGTAGACCCCTCCCCATGCCATTTTTTCATATCTTGACGAGATAAAGCGATCTAGCTATGTGTGTCCGTCCATCCATTAACAATTGTAATAAAACTACAAGCCTCAATTTTGGACCGATCGCCACGAAATTTTGTGGAGAGGTCGGGTTCCGACCAGAAGTGACCCCATTAGATGTTGGTTATGATTGAAAGGTGTAAAAATGGACCAAACCCACAATTTTTACCCGACTTTGTGGCTGTCCTGTAGATCGCAGTAATATTCCGATCGGAGCGAAATTGATGAATGATTTAAGAATGATTTGAGTTTAAGACAAATTATTAGTGGGTTTAATTGATCAAAACTTTTGTGTGAAATCTGCTATATAAAAGACAATGTGTGTATATTTGTATGTTCCGCATAGACTCAAAAACGGCTGAACAAATGTTTTTTGAAAATTTCAGAGAATATACAAGGAACAACCGAGGTGAAAATAGGCTTCATATTTTCTGAATTTCGGAGGGGCGGGGGCAGGCCCTATTTTTCAAAAAACGGTTTTTTTTGTAAAAGTTATGAAAGTATCGGTCAGAAAATCAATTTGCGAGGCAACGGTTGTTGAATCTCCAACCCTAAGTACTTATTCCATGTAATTTTCAGATTATGCACAGGGATGTCCCTTGGTTTAAGTAGGCTATATACATATGTATTTTGTTGAATTTCGGAGGAGCGGGTTACACCTGTGCCCTATTTTTTAAATGCGCTATATATAAAACTTACGAACGATTCCGTTTCCCCAATCCTGGGTACATATTTAAGCAATAAGACCCGACCAGAATAAAATTCTAAGTCGGTATAAACGTGACCGTCTGTCCGTCTTTTGAAATTAAGATACAGCTCGCAATTTTTAAGATAGATCTTCGTGATTTGGTATAAAAGTTTATATTACTTCTAGGATGTTTGGTATTGACGTCATCAGAGCTTTCAGAATCACCCTTAAAACCATAGGGAACTAGACCCATGACACCATCGTCTAATTCCATTCAAAATTCATACTGTTCTTTGTTAGCAAAAATAACATTTCAATCAATTATTATTTTAGAATCATTTAATAATATAAACATTGCACTTACCCGTCCGTTAGAAGGTATTTATTGAATTCACAATACAAACTAATCTCGTTATGTGAATAAAAGTCCCACAAATTACCATTTGATAAAGTTAAGTAAGATTATATTTTATTATTTTTTTTTTTTTTTAAATTTTTCAAAATATGAGGTATTTGAACACATACAGCATCCCAATTTGTATCAATGAAAAGGCCAGAAGCCCATCGTTCATAATCAGTTCGCTTATAGGGGAAAATAGATGCAAATGTAAATTTTCGTTGCAATATAAAAATTATCACATTTTTGTTCAAAAGTTTGGTCCACAGGCTCCGCCAAATATCATCCGATTTCCATCCAAAGGTGTAGGCTAGTTCTTTACATTGTACCCCAACCATGGATGACGTTAAACGACGACGACCTTTTACGACAAGGGCAAAACATGTAGAAAAACACCACATACTACCATTTTCTTTGTATCATACGACGTGTTTTGACTTGTACTATCATCCTGTAACAAAAACCCGATTTCCAAAAAAATGGACTTACGACCTTTTCCGACGGAGCAGACGATATAATACCCTCAGTCTGTGTGAAGTGAAACACTTAAAACCAGTAAGGAAAGGATCATAGTCGGGCGGGGCCGACTATATGATACCCTACACCACTGTGAATATGTAAAATATAGGAGATATGTATCAATTTGAACTGATTTATATACATATATATACACATCCCAAATTTCATCAAAATTAGACAGAGCGGGCGAAAATATACATAGGAGCTATATCCAAATCTGAACCGATTTCGATATAAGTTGTTACACTTATTTCTAGACTAAATTCAGTCACACATTCCAAATTTCATCAAAATTGCACGTAAATAGCGTGTTTTCAGCAAATACGTCAAATCGGCCGAAAATATATTTGGCAGCTATATCCAAATATGAACCGATTTCGATGTAGTTTGGGACATTTATTTTGAGACCGAATTCAGTTACACATTCAAAATTTCATCAAAATCGGACGTATATAGCGTGTTTGGTGCAGCAAATACGCCAAATCGGCGGAAAAATATATGGGAGCTATATCCAAATCTGAACCGATTTCGATATAATTTGGTACATTTATTTATAGACCTAATAAATTTAAATGTCAAATTATAGCTACATCGGTCTGAAAATGTAGCTACAAACGTCAAAACACCGCAAATCGGGGGTACCGCTATATGGGGGCTATACCAAAACGTGGACCTATGTCCACAAGTTTGGTTATATAAGTTTATTGACACTTAAGAACCCTAAGTGTCAAAATATAGCTAAATCGGTCTGAAAATGTAGCTAAAACTGTCAAAATACCGTAAATCGGGGGGTACCGTTATATGGGGGCTATACCGAAACGTGGACCTATGTCCACAACTTTTGTTATACAAGTTTATTGACACTTAAGAACCCTAAATGTCAAATTATAGCTATATCGGTCTGAAAATGTAGCTAAAAACATCAAAACCGTAAATCGGGGGACACCGTTATATGGGGTCTATACCAAAACGTGGACCTATGTCCACAACTTTTGTTATACAAGTTTATTGACACTTAAGAACCCTAAATGTCAAATTATAGCTATATCGGTCTGAAAATGTAGCTAAAAACATCAAAACCGTAAATCGGGGGACACCGTTATATGGGGTCTATACCAAAACGGGGACCTATGTCCACAACTTTTGTTATATAAGTTTATTGAAACTTAAGAACCCTAAATGTTAAATTATAGCTACATCGGTCTGAAAATGTAGCTAAAAACGTCAAAATACCGTAAATTGGGGGTACCGTTATATGGGGGCTATACCAAAACGTGGACCTATGTCCACAACTTTCGTTATATAAGTTTATTGATACTTAAGAACCCTAAATGTCAAGTTATAGCTAAATCGGTCTGAAAATGTAGCTAAAAACGTCAAAATACCGCAAATCGGGGGGTACCGTTATATGGGGGCTATACCAAAACGTGGACCTATGTCCACAAGTTTTGTTATATATGTTTATTGACACTTAAGAACCCTAAATGTCAAATTATAGCCAAATCGGTCTGAAAATGTAGCTGAAAACGTCAAAATACCGTAAATCGGGGGTACCGTTATATGGGGGCTATACCAAAACGTGGACCGATATATCCCATCTTCGAACTTGATCTTCCGACGGCTAAAAAAATGGTATTCCCCAATTTTCAGCGAAATCGGTCAACAAATGCGACCTGTATGTTGCGAACGGACGGACGGACGGACGGACATGCATAAATCGACTCAGAAAGTGATTCTATGTATATCCCTAGAAGGAACTATGGGTCTATCTCGCTTCCTTTTGTATGTTACATACAAATGCACTAACACATAATACCCCTTACCACATAGTGGTGTAGGGTATAAAAAGGCCACAAAATAATGAAAAGACCATAAATACATTCGATCTGACCCTTTCAATTCTCTGTCGGCAAAGCCGTCTGATACTTTTTTACTTGTTTTTTCCTTTAAATCTATTCTCTTTTTAAAAATTAGTTCTGATTATAAAAAATATATTTTTAAAATCAAAAACCAAAAAGGGATAAGTAAATAAGTTTTTATCAATGATTGTAATCTTAAATTTTCTTGAAATATTTTTGTTTAAAGTACAATCAATTATGAAGACTTTAAGATCCATTTGGTAGTGGGATTCGAATAATTCCTATTTTTCTTAATTCGTTAAAATGTTTCCATAAATTTGTTCCTTTATATCTGTGTGAAACATTTGTAATTTAATTTTACCCCTCTCGTTTATACATTGGATAGTTGAACTATAGGAAAGGTTTGGATATTTATTTTTGTTATGTCAGAAATGAAACAGGTAAGCAAGGCAAGCAGGCGAAGCACTTATGTACACCGGCCTTAAGAAACACTACCAAATTTGTTTTTTTGTCTTGAAGTAAAAGCAGATAAAAAAATACAGGCTGTAATATACAATTATCAAATGATTGTGGTATAAATGCTAGTTTCCAAGCATAGCCTTCGTCTACCCGCTAAAATAACATTCTAATATGCCTGATGACTTACCACCCGTGAAACATAGCATAATGGTTGAATGTGTGGGACTTCGGTGGATTCCTAATTTTTCAATGTAACTCTTAGGTAATAACAGCTCACCTCGAAAGATAATAATTCAAATATTACTAAAAAATTGCCACCTTAATAAGGAAAAACAAAAAACTCTTTTTGTACCCGAACATCAATCGTTCGCTCGAAATATAAGAGGGGCCAAACAATGTTCCATTCCAAATGTTCCAAAATCCGAAAATTATTGAACAGTACAATAGGTCCTCCATTTCTGTCATTGTTTTTTTTTGGCCAGTCACAGGTTGCGTGTAATTAGCTGTCGATAAACCGAACTGATACTATTTAGCTCGTTTTCATATAATAGGATTTGCAACCACCATAACTTTTGCTTGCAATAAGCAATCGATCTTACTCCAAATAGTTATTTTATTTTTTGTGTAATAATGTTTTTAAGTTGGGAAGTCAAATTTCAATCGGCTACTTAAAACGAGTTTTTCTCGAAACTTGTTTTTTTTTTTGAAATGTGTCACTCTTTGAGTAAATGAGCGATATGTAAACAACATGCCAACCTATCGAAGCCACACGAAGATGTTTACTCCATACCACTGCCGACCAAGAAGAGGGCATACAAAATTCTGAATATTCCCTGTAGGAAGCATGGGGACATGCGTCGACATGTCACCACTTTGTCTACTATTATGGTGACAAAGTCAACACTTTGTCAACAGTTTGTCGACAATTGATACTTTTACCTTAATAAGAAGAAGCATTGTTTATATTGAGAACTGATAGCCCAACGAAGCTTCTTCTTATTTTTGCTTCATTTTCTTAATTGTTCGGCGTAAAATAATTTTAGCGGTTCGTTTAAAACGTGTTTTTTTGTGAAAAATCAATAAAATATATAATTTTAATAACAACAAGTATGAGCAAAGGAAATTAGGAAAGGAAAATAACAGGCAAGTGATAAAATAGACAATTCTATATCAAAATACAAGTTATGAAGCGGCTGACATTTGTGGTGAAACTTCGACAATTAGACATTTTATGGAATCTTTGGAAAATGTTGTGGAGCCTGACGAATATATTGTCCCGTTTCGCTGGAAATGATGAACGAAAATTACATCTGACATTTGGACACGGCATAATAATGAGTTAGAATGTTGAAGGGTTTTTTTTGGCAAAAGTCGATTGCGAGATTTTTCCAATGTTTATACAGCTGTAATATGTAAGCAAATTTAAGGACATTTTGTTTATTTATGCTTATTTTTACATGTTTATTCTTTTCAATTCCTAGCTGTTATATCAATCGCCTGATAAAACGTTAAGTGCAGCAGAAGAAAAAATATTTTAAGCGGATAAATCACACCAATTCTTAAGGCAAACAAAAAAATAAAAAATGAAAACGTTTTTTTTTTTTGTTATTAAAATGATAGAATGTTTAGCCAGCCTTGAAAACATTGGATTTATTTACTAATTTTGTACTTATGAGGAATCTTTGGCTTAGCCATTTATAAAGATAAAAATACTTAATACGTAATTTGTACTTTTTTAGCATTTTCAATATTATATTTTTTTCTTTAATAAAGTTAACTATTTCAACAAAAGTGTAAAGTCATCTTCTTACTAAACGCACTATATAGCCTTTAATCAATGAAAAGTTCCAAACAGGCCAAAAAATTTAGTAGTGAAAATCTGGTACTATTGACTCACTACCTCCAATGTCTCTATTGACTCACTACTTCCAATGTCTCTACCGACTCACTACATCCAATGTCTATACTGACTTACTACCTCCAATGTCAACACATGGTCCCTCAGCAACTACTGACTTACTACTGACATACTAGTTCCAATGTCAGTACTGACTTTCGAATGACACGTTCATACAAAACGTCTTTAGGAAATTACATGAGTTGTCTATAGTTTGTCAGTAGTACTGTTGACAATGTCAGTAGTAAATCAGTATTGATTCCCTATTGACATTTCCTACAGGGTTGGCATCTTTTGACAGTGTGTTAGTAAGGTTGTATGCACGCATGCTGCAAAACAAAACCAAATCAAAACATTTGCTCTCTTTTGCGTGCTCTTTCGTTGCCTTCGGGTCGTATGTGTGTGAATTGCCGAAAAACTTCGTATCTTCAACAATACCAAAGAACGGCATTGCTCTATACGTGTGAGTACGATTGCTTTGCCTATGCCCGTGGGCATAGGAAATTTTTTGTTGCTGGCTATATCTGGTATAGATGAACGTATCGTGATACAACGATTGCGTAGGCCATATCATAAGAATGAGCGATGATGAACCTGCAAAAAAGGCGTATAAATACGGGCCACATGGCGGTACACGCAGAACTGGCAGACCAACGAATCGATGGAGAAAACAAGTGGAAGAAGAAATTAAACGGCGCGGTATTGCAGAGAGCGAAGCAACAAATAGTGAGAATTGGAGATATTTTCTTAGTTCGGCTTATAGAACAAATCGCTCATTTACTCACAGAGTGGCATAACTCAAAAAAGCGTTTTCTGAGTTAGCAATTTCTATTTTTTTTTGCGATATCTATTTTATCTTGTGTCAAATTTGCATGCTGATATCTCTAAAACTCAACGAGTTACACCCATTTACTACGAGATTGGAATAATTCAAAACAAATGTTCTTTTTGACTTTATGAAGCACTAAAACACTTCAAATCATGCACAGAAATTTAGGACTAACTGTTTACAAAATAGGGTCAATAGGGCAATAATCCTTTTAAGGTGTAAAGTCAAATTTCAATCGCCAACTTAAAACCCGTTTTTCTCGAAACTGGATTTTTTGAGATGTGTCACTTTTTGAGTAAATGAACGCTATTTACATCACAATGTACTGAGATTTCTGTATGTCATTTTATTCACTTAAAGATACATTGATAAATATCTTGACATAAGACATAAAATTAACCTTATTTGTAATGCTTGTTAATTTGATTTGAAGTTTATCGTTTACAACAAAGCCAATTGTTTGTTGCCCTTCACTTTATCACATTTTCGGTTATTGCTACCCAATTCTTGTTGGAGTCTTGGCGTACGAACTAAGATGTATAGGCATACACTTCATACTCATATATGAGAGGAAGAGGCTGGTAAATGTGAGAAATGTGTATGGTCATAAATCAACTGTGCAAAATTGAAAACTGAGTAGTACTACGTTTTGTACGATAGAAGTAGAAGAAATAGAGTGTGCCGTGAAATTCTTTCAATTTATGTTATGTTAAAATTGACACACAAGATTATGCGTGTTGTACTTTTTCCATTATATTTCTTTTACGCCATACCCTAATACATCACAATCGTTAGTTTAACTTCTTATTGTTGGTATTACATTCCACATGCAATGACTTGTAGTTCGCCTAAAATCAATGTTAGTCAACGAATGGAATCAATGCGTATATGAACCACATCATACATACATACATACATATTTATTCGACATGGCCCATCGAGACAATTACACCATCATCTAAAGTGTGTTGTTGCCCGTGGAGTATCATATCCGCCGACAATAGAATTCAAAGTTTCCGGTTGCTTGGTTTTTTAATAGAATACAACAATTTAGGAATTTTTCCATCGCCCTCTTCACTTTTTTATCTATCACTTCACACAGATTGATGAAGTGTAATGGTTATGACGAGGTTGATGATGCTGATGATGTGCTATTGCCAGAGGTTATTGATAAACTATGAAAGAGGAAGCTAAATAAAAAACTGTATCATAAATGAATAAAGGACTACACCAAAATGAATATGAGTAAAAGGAAGTAAAATTTCAAAATTTATTTTTTTTTCTTTTACTTTACAAAAAGTGTTATGAATGAATGGGAAAATATGCAACAAGCTAACGTTCCTTGTGATTTGGTTTTTTGTTGAAATTTGTTTTACAGTAGAACAGCGGTTTGTGGCTGACTTGCCACAAAACTTTAATTTCCCGTAAAAGCTTGCCAACTATTATAAATTATTCATTATTATGGAAGAGTTTTTTTGTTTGGTCTGTTTTTCTCCTCCAAGTTTTCTTTTTTTTTGCCTTTGGTGTTTTTCTCCTATCTTGTTCACATCTCGCCTCGTCCAACTAACTGACACACAGATCCCTTTAAGCATAATATCCTCCGTTACCCAGGGCAAACACCAACACATAAAAACCAACTCGTGGAAACCAACCAACCAACAGAAAAGTTGTTACTTGACTGGCAGTGCCTGGAGATTTTTACTCGTTTACACCTAATCTGATTTTCTACTCAAGGATGGTTTACAATACCACAGCCACTGTGGTTTTATACCGTGCTGATTTTTTTGTTGTTTTTCTAACCCATTCTCATGAATATTTTTTTATTACAATCTGGATATTAAAAGGGACAACACGTATACGTGAATAGTGGTTGTGTTTTTTACTATGTGGGTGGTGCAGTACAGTGAAAGAAATGCTATTAAATAGGTGATTGTGATTCTTGACGTAAAGGATAAAGGGTACTAAGTAATGCTGCTGATTTTCCCTATCGTAGAAAACTACAGAACTTAAATTGGTACTTCTTTCATCTGAATAAGTCACTGACTCCCAGATACCTCTAACGCATGTTAAAATCTATGACCCCTAAGTACGGTTGCAATGCCTCAGCATGTAGGAAATTGAGGTTACTAGTTAATCAAACGCAAAATATTAAAATTTGGAGATATGGAGTATTTAAAATAAAACAAGTAAAAAAGTATAAGTCGGCTTTGCCGACATGGGTCATCGTATAACTTTTGGAACAGCATGCCAGGAAGCATGGACTTGTCCACAGAAAACATAATATCGCTGTAACACGACCACAACGAACAGTACCATTTCCAAAGGATCTTCCAACAGACCCTAAATAACACTTAGACACAAATGATAAACTTTTGTGGGGGAGGTACCCTTAGTAGAGAACCGATATGGACCATTTTAGAAGTTAAACTAAATTTGGACAAAATAGTAGGAGATCCAAAGTATGGACCAAATTGGCTGCCCCTTTCAATAGATATCGTGCATACCATTTTAGTGAACTTTTTAAATATTGGGTGGAAGTACCTGAAGTTGTGGACCGGTATTGCCCACCTTCGAACTGAAACTAAGTTTGGACAAAATATGGTTAAAACCAAGTTTTGGATAGTTCGAGAGTTATAGTGCTCTCCAGCGACTACATATGGTGCCAAAGGGGTTTTTACACGTTTTGGGCTGTTTTATTATAAAGAATGGACTTGCACCTGAAGAAGCATTTTCCGTCGTAATTGAGGCAGGGAATGCATGTTGTTTCAACAAAAATCAATTCGATTCATTGGTGTTTTTTTGCAACTTTCAGGCTATTTTCTCAGGAAGTATGGACTTGCCCTTGATAAAACTTCAAAGCGATTCGAGAGCAGGTCCATTTTAGAACGTCATCTAAGTCTGGTAGAAATTTTTCGATGTGCAAAGTATGAACCACGCCGGTTACTCCCTTCAAGAGTTAGCGAGGTACCGGAAGGAGTGAATCGATATAACCCATCTTCGAACTTGAACTTAGTTTGTACAAAATATTACGAAAGCCCAGATTTGGACCGAATCGGTTGATCCGTTCGAGAGTTATAGTGCGCTCCAGCCTGCCAGACAAACGGACGGACATGGCTTAATCAACTCCAAATTGTCTGAAATTTCGTCCAAATATACATGTGGTCTAAAACCACTATTTCGATGAGGCACATTTTGCCCACAAGTGCATCAGGGTAGGTACCTGACGGATCGTACAATCATCTGCATACGTTACGATCTCAATGCCGTCTGGAGGAGGCGGAATACAGGAAAGGTAGAGGTTAAAGAGTTCCGGAGATATCACCCCTCCTTGGGGAACTCCCTGTTT
Source organism: Musca autumnalis (assembly GCF_047663935.1). Taxonomy (NCBI): domain Eukaryota; kingdom Metazoa; phylum Arthropoda; class Insecta; order Diptera; family Muscidae; genus Musca; species Musca autumnalis. The sequence continues at coordinate 54,979,238 of NW_027411977.1, forward strand.
CACATTATGGGGATTGGATTTCTTGTTCCTAAATTCCACATACGACTGGCGACCACACATATATTTGATTATCCAACATTTCAGACTTGGCCGGAGGGTTGTCTGCTCGATGTCCTCGAACACCGTGGAGTGCTTGACAGTATCAAAGGCTATTGATAAGTCGAGCGCCACCATCACTGTTCTATCACACGGCCGTTCCTGGTTGAGTCCTTGACAAATATGTGTGGACATGGCGTGCAGCGCTGTTGTCGTGCTGTGCTGCTTACGGAATCCATGCTGATGATCGGCAACTTGATAGCTATTTCTAATGCTGGGGAGGACTAAAGCCTCAAGGGTCTTCGCTACAGGCGACAAAAGCGAAATCGGCATGTACGATTCACCTTTGCTGGCATCCTTGCCTGGCTTCAGTAGCGGGACCACCATGCCCATTTTCAAGACTTCGGGAACAATAAGGGGGGCTACCTAGGATGATTTAGCGTTCCTGATGGCATTCGCAACATCGTCCACTGTAAACTGTTGTGGTTTATCCTCGGCAGGAAGAGATCTAATGCGACTTAACACTCTTCTCTTCGTCCTGTCACTCTCGGAGTGCTCGACAAACTGTCGATTGAAGTAACTTGCACACCTCTTCGGGTCAGTCAACGTAACGTCGCCAAACGTGACTGAGGTCCTGCCATCCCTACTTCCGGGGTTCGAGAGTGACTTAACCGCTGTCCACAATTTACTTATACCGGCTCCAAGGTTGCAACTCTTCAGATGATTTAACCACTTGTTCCGCTTATGTTCACCGACCAGCCTGTTAACTTCCAGTGTCAGTTCCCTGACTCTGGGGTCGTCGGCGTTGGTTCGACGAAGCTCATCACGCTCATTTCCTAATCCCGTCGCCTCTGCTGGGAAAATTTGGTCTTACTTCGGGTATATGGCAAGCGGCTGCAGCATTGATGATGTCTCGGAACGTCCTTTCCGCTACCCGAACATCAGAAGGATTGGGCAATTCTCTGAAGCGGTGATTGGTGCACTCTCTGAAACTCGGCCAATCAGCTTTCCCATTATTGACGAATGTGCGGCGTTTAGAGGTGATGAAATCGGGTGGTCTGCTGATGGAGACAGTTATGGGGAGATGGTCTGAACCAAGGGAAATGACGGGTTGCCAGTTGGCGTCATTTGTCAGACCAGGTGACACGATGGTTATGTTTGGCAAACTGTGACACGCTCCTCTAATTCTGCTAGGGGCGTCCTCATTGACCGAGCTATCAATGTGCTCAGTCAGCGCTATACCCCTCTGGTCGTTCCCGAGGGCCGAATGCCACATCTCATGGTGTGCATTAAAGTCCCCCAGGACCAGACGATTATGACCTTCCAAAAGCGGGCTAATGTCAGGCTTATAATCTGAGATACATCTATTTCTCTGCGGGATGTATACCTTCAGCAACTCTATTCTCACATTCCGTGTACGTGTTTCGGTACGATGTCGGTACGATTGGTTTGCTGGGTGTACTACGAATTTACAACAAAATTGTTTCAGTGTACCTAAGCCAACTTAACCTAAATGCCTCTAATGTGGCTAAGAATTTTCCAAGTAATTAATGGCATCTGTTTGATTAAAAATTCTGCACAAATCCCATAGAAATGAATATAAAAGTGTATGCTTTACATCGAAAAAAACAACGAAGAAGTATTTCACCAAAGTTATCTGCTTAATGCTCACAGCCCACACTACTCACAAAATAACTATGTTATTCAATACGTCTACAGAATCTATTTTATGTTCTCAAAAAAGAAAAGAAAAAAACACAAATCTAAAAGAAATTGTAAATTCCAACAGATAAATTTAAATGTTAATCTTACTTAACATAATTTCACCATTATGATTACGAATAAAGAAGTGTCCAGTAAACTTAAATGACAAATATCAAATCAATTCCTCCAGTCATTTCAGTCACTGCTTGCCACAAAAATAATCCTGCGCTGAATAGATGAATGTGTTCATGCAGTAATGCTTCTTAACTTTTTGTACTCCTCTTAAATTATACAAAATCATGACCGTAGGATTTTTCCATCAAATGTCATAGCTTAGTTATTAGCTGACGCGAGGGGTGAAGTTTCCAATGATGACAATGTAATGGTGTTAGGGAAACCAAAGACGTTTTCGGTTATAGTTGTGATTGCGAGTGCTGATGATGATGGTGATAAAAGCTGTGTGTCAAATTTAAAATGATTAGCATGGATTACATGCGTACTTGCCTTGCGGCAACGACGACAGTAACAGAAGCAGCAGTACCATCAGTATAGCCGTCATCAAATGAGATTTCCAACATCTTCCTCTGTTGTGTGCATCGTGAACCATCATTCAGCAAGTAGTGTTGGTAACCATGGCCTCTGGATATCGAATTGCATCAAATTGCTTTGACTTATCGTTGAGAGGGGGTGTGAAATGTGCGGTTTGTAATATTTTCTAACAAAATTGATATTAGTTTGTGTGTGTGTGTTTGAGTTTAGTATGCCCGCCGTTGTTGTCTCTCTGTCATTTGCACTTGACGTTTGTGATTTTAATCAAATTTGCATTATTTACAATTTTAGCTGCCATATAGCTTTTTTGTGCCATTAAATTCTTCATTGTAATTGTACAGTGTTTCAAAACACTAAACAGAACTATATACACCAAAATACGCGTGGAATACGGAAAAAGCAAACCCATTCAACTTAACGCCCTAGAAAGTACTCGGACGAAGAAACAATTCCGTTGAGCCTACTAAGATAATCATTCCATATTTATAAGGCAACAAACTAAATTGCAACCAAGTTTATTTAAAGCACCTTTTAGTTGCCTTGGCACCGGAAGTGTTGTTTACAAAAATGTGCACTCTAAGGCAGTTTCTTCGAAAAATTAAGCTGATGATAAAATCTGGAAATGATAGCATTATTCTGCTTAGATTTACCAGGCAGTAGCGGTGACATGAACCAATTCCAGAAAACGATCATCAGTGTGTACCTCTTGCACTGACTTCAAATTATATTATCTGAAGCAAGGATGTCGTCAGAAATGCACCTCTACACCATTTCGGGGGCCCAACCGACAAAATTGTATCTTTTGTGAGAAAAATATACAAAAATTTCTAAAAAATACCATGAGGGTGTGCTTTGCCCCACCCTCCTGGTACATCGGTGATCTAAAGAAAATATTATAGTCGAACAGGTTCGGAAATGTATGACCCTACATCATTATTTTTGAACATTATCCTTCAGCAATAAAAACAATTTTTTAGTAAAAGTACATCTTCAAAAGAAGTGGAAAGTTCGTACATCTTCGTACCTGTTAAGACCTAAGTTATCTACTAAATAATTTTAGGTCGAAGTAATGTGTATTTTTGAGATTAAAATTCTTCCTCTTATTCCTATCAACAGAAAAATATCAGCAAAGAGGCAGTTAAATCATAGGTACAAGTGATTTGGAAGTGCATCAAATTATGCATTTTCACTCGTTCTTTTTACAAGAGCGCGAACCCGGAAAGAGACACTCCATTGCATTGGATTTTAACTGACCCTTTGGCATTGCATTTTATCTAACTCTTTGGGGTAGAATAAGATGCAGTCCAAAGCACGTATTTTGATACAGGAATGTGTGCAAGCCATTACAAAATATCCGAGAACAAATAAAATGCATTTATTTTTTGTGTAAAACAAAAATATTAAGAACTTTATTACGTTAACACAAATTATGAAAATTCTACAATGAATTCAATCGCAACCATGCGTGTTTTCTCTGCTCTCCATTTAATCCAAGCTGAACTGTTTTTGCTTCATTTGCTAAATGGGTTTGATATTGTCTTCCCATCACCAGTTAAGATTTCGACATGTACTCCAACAGCACTCCATTGGGAAATTCTCTTCTCGTGAGTTACCGAAAAATTTTCGAAAATTAAATATTTTTTATTTTATATTAAAAAATTTTGGAAATGTTAACATGCTTAACTCTTTTTGGAAAATGTATGACGCTGCCTCTTGAGATGTGCAAACTGATTTATGTACTTGTCGGGATCTCTAACAACTGTTAATAAAATGTAGCGAACGGAGTGCCTTTTTCATGACTCCGTTTTGACTGCATCCGGATTAGAGATGGACAGTGGGTAAATACCCAAAGGGTAAATACCCGGTAAATTGGGTAAATACCCATTTCTGGGTATTTATTAGGGTATTCACTATTTTTGGGTTAAGGTTGTGAAATCGTTTTAAAATGGATAGTTTTACAATACTTTAAACAAGTGGGTAAATACTTGGGTAAATACCCGAGTATTTACCCAAATGTTGGGTAAAAACTCTTCAACTGTCGAACAACTTGACGTAGTCTGACAAAGTTTGGCTCAGGTCCATGTTTCGATATAGCCCCCATATAGCCGTACCTCCTGATTTAAGGTATTTTTTACCTATTAGCCACATTTTACAATCATACTGGCTGAAATTTGGCACAGTGAGTTCCTAATATGTAGAAAATATTCTTGCCAAAATTTGTCAACGTTTTCTAATAGCCCCCTTTCAAGGGTACCCGATTTCGAGTATTTACCCAAACCTTGGGTAAAAACTCTTTAACTGCCGAACCACTTGATGTAGGCTGACAAAATTTATCTCAAATCTTACTTCTATCAAGAGAATATCTAGTATTGGAAATGGGTCTTTGGGTCCATGTTTTGGTATAGCCCCCATATAGCCGAACGTCCCGTTTTAAGCTATTTTTCACCTAGTAGCCACATTTTACAATCATACTGACTGTGATTTTCCATTTTCAATACCTTTAATACTATTGATATAAGAAATTGTTGAGCCAAATTTTGTCAGCCTAAGTCAAGTGGTTCGCAGATAAAGAGTTTTTACTCAATATTTGGGAAAATACTCGAAATCGGGGTACCCTTATATGGGGGCTAAAGAAAACGTGGACCTACGTTGACAAATTCTTGCACTGTGCCAAATTACAGCCAATTTGGTTGTGAAATGTGTCTAATTGGTGAAAAATACCTTAAATCGGGAGGTACAGCTATATGGGGGTTATATCAAAACATGGACCCAGGGACTCCATTTTCAATACCATTAATACTATTGATATAAGAAAGTTTTGAGCCAATTTTTGTCAGACTACGTCAACCAGTTAAAGAGTTTTTACCCGAGTATTTACCCAAGTATTTACCCACTTGTTTAAAGTATTGTAAAACTGCCCAGCAAAATTTTATGGAAGCGGTTCCATGAGATGCCATGATTTCACTGGATCTTTTGCATTGGTTCAAATGAAGTCGTGAAAGATCCGATCTTTTCATCAGCATTTGAACCCATTCGAAGGAAGTCGTGAAAGATCCGATCGTTTCATCAGCATTTGAACCAATTCAAAGGAAGTCGTGATATATCCGATCTTTTTCGTAGCATTTGAACGCATTCCATCGATCCAATAGAGATGAATTTTGTGTTTTTATTTTTACACATGTATATATTCTTTTATTTATCTAAATATGTACGTTTAAAGCAATGTAAGATTTATTATGCTAGGAAGTCCCAATCATTGAGCTAAAAGTAGAGTCGTAAAGTAAACACTGTTGCGTGCAGCGGCAATATTTTGACTGCAACAGCTGGGACGGCCGGAAGTCAAGTTTCTCACTTAAATTTACAACCTGTCGCTTGCCAAACACATTGTTCCCGAAGTCCGGAAAATAGGCCAGCTACTGAAGCTCGAAAAATATGCCAGCAAAGGTGAATCTTAAAAACCGATTTCGCTTTTGTCGCCCGTAGCAAGGACCCTTGTGGCTTTAGTTCTTCCAGCATCAGAAATAACTTTCCAGTTGCCGATCAATAGCATAGGGTCCGTAAGCAACACAACAACTGCGCTGAAGGCCATCTCCATATTAGCCGAGGACTCACTCAGAGCAAGTCGTGCGATAGAACAGTGATAGTGACACTTGATTTAGCAAAGTCCTTTGATATTTTCAAGCACCCTCGTTATTTGATGTCATCGAGCAGACTATGCACCGTCCAAGTTTGAAACGTTGTATAACAAATTTTAAGTGTGGACGACAGTAGTACGTAGAATTTAGGATCAAGAAGTCCAAGACCCGTAGAGTGAAACAAACCTCTTCTGAATTCCAAACGCTGTAGACGGCATTGAGATCGTAACGTATGCGAATGATTGTACTATCTTGGCGTCAGGTGCCTTCCCTGACGACATTTGTGAAAGACTGAACTCCTTTTTGTCTGATCTTACACTTTTGTCCACGCGAGGAATATACAAATGCCAGCCAATAAATTTACGGCTGGGCGGCAGACTTGGGAACAATAGAGTTGAACGTCATGGTCGATGATAGCAGAATTCAGACCACAAACCCAGGCAGCCAGGGGTCTCCATAATCTAGAAAGAGAAGTCTAACGTTACAAGAGAGAACCTCTAGATCAATAAGCCTTTATACCAGGTTTAAGTAGCATTCGCACGAATGCAGTCGCAGGTGCAGTAAACAGTTATCGTGTGAATGCGGTCCTTGGAGAACATCCACCATCTATCGCAGCTGAGAAGCGCCAGCTGTCAGGACAAACCAGAGTAGTTTTGGGTCAATACGCTCGGGATGGTGCAGCCGTCAAAATTCCTATAGGGCAGGTACTGATGACACCGTGGAAAATATCTGCCCAGCATACAGCACAGGCCCCCACGACACACTGCTCCTTTCCAATTGCCCTACCAATCCTGCTAAGAAGCTTAAGTTTGCAGCTTTGTGGTTACAAACCATATAAATAGCGAAATAGCCACATTCTTACGACTGATAGACCCAGAGTCAGATTAAGCAGAAAAATGAGAATACAAACATATTAACTACTGTTACAACAACGAGAACAAACTGCAATTATAGATATAAACTTTATGATAATAAATAAATTATAGTTATTTCATTAATTCCTTTGAATTAGTAAAATAAAAAAATGAAAATCATTTTTCAATACAGCATTTTCCATTTTCCGAACAAGACGTGAAAATTACATGCCAAAGGGTTGGTGAAAATTACATGCCAAAGATTAGTGAAAATGTTATTCTTGGGAATTGGTTAAGATGGCATGCCAAAGGATTGGTATAGATGCCATGCCAAAGACTTGTTGAAGATGCCATTCCATGGAGTTAGTAAAGATGACATGCTTAGGATCTGAAAATGAATTGCATCTTTTGGGGGTCACGCTCTTGTAAAAAGAATGAGTGAAGATGCTGAAAAAATGACATTCCATTTCACTTGCACCCATTCTTGAATAGCATCTTTGGCATCGAACATTTTGCTGGGTGTCCATTTTGAAACGATTTCACAACCTATACCCAATAATTGGGTGTAAGATGTTGTATTGGCGATTCAATATAGTAAATACCCAAATAAATACCCACAAATGGGTATTTACCCGGTATTTTCCCACCGTGTGGGTATTGTATCCAAATGCGTTAAAAATCTGAGGAATGGAGTGCCTTTTTCACGACTCCGTTTGAACTGCAGCAAAACATGCCGTGAAAGAACTAGTCCACGTTGCACTACTTCCAATTTATTTTGCTGGGATCTTAACTGATAATACTCCTTTTAACAGATTTCATATGGGTCGCGATTGTTGTTCCTCCCAAAACATGGAAAAATATTTAGAATTTCCCGAATTGAGCTTTTGTATCCTCTAACAACACACAATATTAAATTACAGCAACCTCCGCTCAAAAATTCGACAAAACAACCAACCACATATGACAAATTGGGCAATACTGGCTAGACGTAAACCTGGATATATGTATATTGAGAGTTCTTTTGCTAAAAAGTTGTCTATCTTCTGGGAACATAAAATTCCAATTAACACCAATTCGGTAGAAACATGTGAATAAGATCTTCAAACAATCTTAAATGGGGCCTACCTAAAACTTGGACCTATACTGTCTGATTTTTGTAAGGTATGTTTTTTACGTATAACAATGTCGGATTTTTTTATGTGGCACCACCCTAAAATGTTTAGCTTTGTTAGATTTTAAGATTGTCAAAATGTTGGCACAATTTTTGGCACAAATTGTACGTACCACTGGGGCCTCAATATTTCCATGGTAATTTGTATGGAGCCAAAGGCGAATATTCATGAAATTGCTCTAGAGGCCACATTTATTGTCCAATCGCTGAAACACTTTTACCAGTTCTTTTCTGTGGCTAAAAAGTAATCTTGCGACAAAATTTTAAAATCGGGTCGGAATTTCATATTGGCTATATATAGCGCCCATGAAAACTTTGAGGTCCTAGTAACACGAGTTAACATATTCCGATTGCACTCAAACTTTGGCAATCTTAAAATCTAACAAAACTAAACAGTTTAGGTCTAGAGTCGGGACAGGACCGACTATGTGATACCATACGCCGCTTCCACTATGCAAATTTTTTTTTCCCTCGTAAACATTTCATTTATGGACATACTGAAATTTTAACCTGTCTGGCTTTTATACCAAATGACTTAAGGCGGACTGAACAAAAATAATTAATATTTAATTTTATATTTGACTACTGTCGACATCTACTTGGTACTGTTTGAAAGCTTTGCTGGTCTTCTTGATTAGCATTTTACATGTCTTTAATATATGAAATAGAAAAAGAGGTATTTGTCATTAAAGTAAAAACTTTAAAATATTAAAATTGTGATAACTTAGCGCCTTTTGCAATAAGTCATAAATGTCACATTTTGTATTAATTTTATGCTCAAATAGTTTCATTATCAAGCTCTCTCCTTGGAATATATCCAACAGAAACAGAAATATCTGATATGGAAATAAAATTCCATAAACATTTTTTTCGCATTCCGATTCTTGAATATTATCCGACCATCACCAAACTCTGTTCTTCCTCTCTAGGAGCCCTATTAAGCACCAAAATTACGACCTGTAGCGTGATTAAAAAATGGAAAAATGGGATATATTAACGACTTTTGCAATATCTCCGTTATAATAAAATGCTGAATTTTCTCCACATAAGTTGTTTGCCCATTCCAATCCCTGAATATTATCCGACCATCACCAAATAGGCTTCTTCCCCTATGGGACCCCATTAACCACCAAAAGTTCGTGACGATCCGATCAAAATTGCGACCTGTAGCATAATTTAAAAAAAAAACTGTCTCCATTATTTGGCCACCTACACCAACCTAGTTTGCATCATTGTAAGGACGGGATTTTCTACTTTCATAGTCAGGCTTTGCTTTTGGAAAGTTCCCAGCCAGAGCTGTGAAATTCGTCATTATAATTAAAATCGCAAAAATGAAAAGTTGTGTTTTATTTGCGACTATTGTGATATCTGCATCCAAATAAATTGTTTGCCCATTCCGACCCCTAAATATTATCCGACCATCACCAAAATCAATAAGCTTATTTCACTCCAGGACTCCCATCAACACCCAAATTTGGTGACGTTCCCATCAAAATTGCGACCTGTAGCGTGATTATATGGTTTCACATAGCCAGATCGACTCAGCTCGCCGAGGCAATAATTTTGGTATTTATATGTATGGGACTATGACAATTATTTCCATGCGTTACAAACTTTTTGGCCAAAACCAACTTATAGTAACATCCCAACATAGTGGTTTAGGGTATACAATTTTTTAGTAAATACCAATTTTCAATTATTTTAAAGTTCCATGGGGGCTATATGAAGACGCGGGCCTAAAACGACATATTTCTGGTGGAAACTTTTTTAACCCCCCACGAAGACCAAATACCAAATTTCAGCCACTATGGTGGGATACTGGAGCCAAAATCTTTAAAAATATCGAAAATCGGGAGTTATACTTCTACGGGGGCTATATGAAGACTTGGACCTATACTTATAATTCTCTTCTAGAATATTTTATACGCCGCTCTATGGGGCTATATAAAAACGTGGACTTATACCGGCAAATATCAGGTAGAAAATCGTATATCCCCAATTAAAACCAAATACGAAATTTTAGCAATTTTGGTGGGATATTGTGGTCACAACCTTCAAAACACCGAAAATCAGGAGGTACCGTTCTATGGGCGCTACATGAAGACAAGGACCTATACCGATAAATTTCAGGTGGAAAGTTTTATACCTCTAACGAAGACTAACAGCCTGTCTCACTATGTCGAACGAAAATGAAAACGAAAGAAAAACTACGTAACACGTGTATGCTTTTCAAATTTTGTAGTTGGTTCGAAGCAAAAACAAAGTCAATTGTTTTCCGTTGGCATTCATTTTCTTTCGACATAGTGAAACAGGACCTAAATACAAATTTTCAGCCAATTTGGTGTTATATTGATGCCACAACCTTCAAAATACCGAAAATCGTGAGGTACCGTCCCAGCAAACCAAATGTCGGATGTCCGACATGTCTGAACAATTTCGGAAGCAACGTCGTTCAGATTTCGTTCCGATTTCTAAACAATGTTTCGCAGCGGAAATAGTTCAGATTTTGTACCGATTTCGTTCCGATTTCGGAACGAATGTCGGAAAGAAATTTCCTTTCCGAATTTCTCAAGGATTTTCTTCAGATTTCGTTACGAAATCGGATCGAATTCGATACGATGTCGCTTCGACATTTCGTTCCGAAATTATGTCAACCACTTCACACAACTTTCGTTAAGATATCGTTACGATTTCGGATCAGACATCTTACGTATCGTCCGAATTTCGTTCCGATTTCGTTAAGATGTCGGTATGATTGGTTTGCTGGGGTTGTACGGTGGCTATAAGAAGGCGTTCGGGTGTAAAGTTTTATACCACAGCGAAGATTTTGTACCGGTTTCCAGGCATTTAGGTGGGATATTAGCCATGTAAAGTTCGAAGATATGTTCCAGGGTAAAAACACTATCCCCCAGTATTTCAAAACGAAAATGTGTGCGCATGCCAAACTTTAGTTTTTGAAATATTATTTCATTTGCCTTTGCTTCAAAACAAAAAACAAATTTGAAATACACACTCAAATTTGGCAGTTTTTCTTCCGCATTCGTTTTCTTATCTACATACATAACAGGCCCTATTTGTTACTATGTTCACAATTTTAGGTGGATAAATTAATTGAACAACTAATTGCCATATATATTTTGGTCTATTTGGTCTAATTCAGTCAGAAAGTGTAGCTAAAACATTCAAAATACCTGAAATCGGGCGTTACGGTTATATGAGGGTTATAACAAAACGAGGATCGATGTAGTTCATCTTGGAGCTTGATCTATGTTCAGACCAAATACATATATGTGTACAAAATGTCAGTCCTCTATCTCAAATCATTCGGAAGATAGCGTGATGACGGACACACGGACATGGTTAAATCAACTTACAACTTTACGCTGGTCGAGAATATATGGTAAAAACCAAATTTCCTTTACAATTCAATTTGGAAAAATATGAAAAAACATTTTTAGCGAGCACATCTACGATTTTTGGTTTCCAGGTTAAGAAAAAAATTGGTTTCCAATCTGTTCGCGTTCACAAAATTGGCCGATGCCCGCAAAAGTTATAGCGGTTTTTATTCTCTTAAAAAGAAAAAATATTTCAAAATTTCTTAATTGTTGTATTGAGAAAATGTATGCATATATCAGTAACAGCATTTGATATCCAACTGTAGATGCACCCTATCTTCTAAAATTTGTTTTAATTTTTCCAGAAAATCAAAAAAATTCTGGGAGGAAATCTAAATTATACTACTTGAGAGTCCGTATAAAACTCTAAAAAATAAATTAAAAATACCTACAGAATCTAGACAACGCACACAGGAAATATGAAACCGAAATTATAAACATTGGCTTTATAAAGGTCATATTACAACAACAAAAGAGATAAAATTTATTGTTAATATATAATGTTTTTTAAATAGTCAGACTTAATCCCATAGTCGTTGTTTTAATATTTTATTAAAACAACTTTAATCTATTAGTGGGAAAAAATTGGCGATGTTTACCAAGGGGTAAGGCAGGGAATACTATAGTTTCAGATCTCGCCACAGATCTTCATCAGTTCCCTTGTTTCTTGTTTTTCAAGTTATTCGTATGTTACAGGTTGAAACCCATAAATGCAAACAAGTTTTGTATGAAAGTTTCAATGTGTAACATAAAAGTAAGTTTCTCACATTTAACACAGTGTTCTATAAGATTTTATTAAGCAGGACTTATTTCAGGATTCTAATTTTCACAATTTTTATAGGTTCGCAACACTGTGCAACATTAATAGCTGCTGTTTTTTGTCGATGATGATGCTGATGATATTTGCTGTTGACGCTCACGATATTAAAATGTTTTATGCAGATATTCTGGAAGCGGAAACTATTTTCATTGTTGTGGTTTTCGATGGTATTTGCATTTCATTTGCCAAACAAATGCGATTTTCTCCGTTTAACTTTGAGAATAACAATTTGTGGTTAATTATGCATTTAATAATTTTTTAAATTATTAAATAATGTAATTTTGTATGAATTATTTATTGCTGCATAAACTATTTAAATTCAATTGTTGATATACAATTTAAAACAAATAAATGTTAATGTGTTTTGAAAAATAAAAAAACGATTGTCACAATATCAATCAGATCACCCAACATACTTTGCCACCATTATTCCCTCGTGAATTTTTGATTTTCCCTATGTTCCAATTTTTTGCCGTTTCCTTTTATCCTTATCCGTTGATGCCTTGATGTATTTGATGTGGACAAAAAGATTTATTAATTGGTTTAGTTTATTTCATTTACGATTCCGATTCGATTGAAATAAATTGGAATGTATAACACGTTTTTGTTCCGCCAATATGTTTACATCAATCAGAGATGCCAATGGCTGGATAGCTTACAAGCGAAAAAATAAAACAAGTAAAACGGAAATTTGCATCTTTCCTTTTGAATATGCACAGAAAAGATGAATATTTTCATGACTGTTTGCCTGAATAGATTTGGATTTTAGTTTTCCTTTTTTTTGTATACTATGTATATGGATGGCTTCCAGCCAAGTCTTTGCATATTATCAACAAGAAAACCTTCATCGTTATGGACATGCTAACATTCGGACAACATATTATGAGAAAAAAAATAAACAGAATATTTTCTATTTGTCCATATCTCTTCAATGTTCAACTAACCAAAAACAAATTGTACGAATTGGCATGTAGAACATTTTTTTCTTTATTCAAACTGATTTTTATTTGTGTTCTTTACAAAAGGATTCAAGGATTCCCATTCAGCATGCATTTCAGTATCAATAAACAAAACACTTTAGCATGTCTACAAACGCCACATGAATATCCAAGCAAAAAAACTCGTACTGCAATTGCATTGAATGGATAAATGGCTTTGTCGTTGGTCAAAAACGAAAAAAAAAAAACATATAACAACAACTCTAATATTTATAAATCGTTAAGAAATGGTGTATAAAGGCATGAAAGTCAAACAAAAAATACTTTTAAGATAAAATCATGTATTTGGAAGTAAAATATGTAATGGTAATTTAAATAAACTAGCCGATCCCAATATATGCGAAAATCGCAAATTTATGTATGCGAAACTTCTTTATGACTTGACTCTTGAAATTATCTCTAACCATAAAATCTGGGCGTGTAGTGACATAAACAAGTATAAAGGCAGTAGGTACGATCGGGCCGCGATGGATGTACGTCCGATGTCGGATTCGAAATCGAATCGATTTCGGTCAGATATCGGAAGAAAATTCTTGGGAAATTCGGAAGTCGAATTTTTTCTTCCGTATGAAAATCTGAGGTATCTCCCGAATCTTCGAACAAATTTTGAAGAATATCGAAAAAAAGCTTTTTCTCTGACACCTTTTTATTGATCAATTTTTCTTTTTTATGTTTTTTTTTATTTTTATTGGAAGATTATAACTTCAAACGTTTCTTTCGATTTTGTCGGTATAGTAGAACAATATAAACTTTGTGTACGAATATGTTGAATTTATATTTAAAATATTTAAAAACTGTATGTGCGAATTTTATTACCAACCACTTGGTTTTTCGATTACAAACTCAAATGAAACCTACGCCTTGCTGTTGGATACATACAAAATATGGTTATTGTGCGAAACCCCGTAGAGTGAAACAGGGAGTTCCCTAATGTGGGGTGATATATCTGAAACTGTTTAACCTCTACCTATCTTGTATTCCGCCCACTCCAGACGGCTTTGAGATCGTAACGTATTCGGATGATTGTTCGATCCTGACGTCAGGTATCTACCCTGGTGATATCTATGAGAGACTGAACTCCTATTTAGCCGATCTTACCACCTTTTTCCACGCGAGGAATATGCAAATATCCGCCACTAAATCTACAGGCACTCTGTTCACCACATGGTTGCATATCGTGGTCGAAGGTAGCAGAATTCCGACCCAAAACTGCACCAAAATTCTAGGGGTGACATTTGACACAACGTTCACGTCATCCGCGCATGCCGCAGCTATCTGCGATAAACTGAAATGCAGAAACAAGGTCCTCAAGTCCCTAGCTGGTAGAACTTGGGGTGTAGATAAAGAACCCTTGTTGACCACATATAACACTATAGGTCGGTCTGTGGTAAGGTATGCGGCGCCAGTTTGGTCCCGAATTTAATTGATACGCATTGGAAAGACATTCAAACTTGTCAGAATGTCGCCCTAAGAACAGCAACATGATGCCTTCTCAAGTCTTCAGTAGACCATCTACATGAGGAAATAAAGATTTTTCCAGTGCAGCAACACAATGAGATGCTTTCGTTGCAGTACTTGCTTGGGAGTTACCCTGAGAGCCATACCAATCACCATCGGCTGGCTAATCCCGATACAACCAAGCATATCACGAAGAATATTCAGAAAACCTCACACAGCAGGCATATCAGGCAGGTCTGAATAGCATTCAACCGGGTGCAGTTGCTAAGCCCATAAGCAAATACAGTGCGAATAAAGTCCTCGGAGTTCATCCCCCATCTATCGCAGCTGAGGAGCGTCAGCTACCACGACAAACCAGAGTAGTTTTGGCTCAACTATGCTCAGGATATTGCAGTCGCTTAAATTCCTATTGGATAAGTAGATCTTTAACTTCACTTTTTGCTAGGGTGTGGACCCAAAGGTGTGGACCGACATAGTGCATATTCCAACCTAATACATGACTGGATGAAATAATACGATGTGCAAAGTATGCACCAATCAGAAACTGCCTGCGGGAATTATCTTACGGATTTGTCATTTTGGTTTGTGGCGTCAGGGTTTCTTGGAGCTTTTAGGCCAATATCTCAGGAAGTATGGACTTGCACAAGAAAAAATATAGTATTAAATATTAAAAATATTGTACCGTCGTAAAGGAAGCCGCAAGGACAACCTACTGAAAAAAGTTCAAAACGATCAGAGAGGAGTTCTTAATCTTCACTTTATCCGAATTTTGTGTGGAAAGTACCTGAAGGAGTATATAGTCCATATTCGAACCCGATATATATCTTAAAGGAATTATACGATGTGCGAAATTTGGACCAAATCAATTGTTCCCTTCGAGAGTTATCGTTCACACCATTTTACAGGAAAATTTTGAACTTTTGTGGGGTGGTACCGGAAGGAGTGGACCGATATGGCCCAACTTCGAACATAAACTAAGTTTGTACAAAATATGACCATACCCAAAATTTAGTTCGATTTAACTTGGACGCGCACTCGGGTATTTCAAAAATCGAACTATAGGATTAAAGTACTAGAGATTACGCATAATTTGATATGCATATTGACTATGTAGCCCACACAGCATCAGAGTAATCTACTGCCAAAGGCCAAAACTTAGTGCAATTTTTTTCTAAAAAAACATTTTTTTTGGTACAGTATTTACAATATCCTTTTGAGTGTGCTGGTACCCCGCGATATTTTAGTTTTTCAGCGGTCCATATCATATAAGTAATAGATCGTGAAAATCCATCCTCTAGGTCGGCGGAAACGGCTACTGCAAAAATTGAAAAATTTTCGAAAAATGTTTTTGAGGATATGGCGGACTAATTCGCATTTTCTGTGGATCGTTTCCATTTCAATGAAGAAACTGACACATCACTCGAGTTTTTGCGAAAACAGCTGTTTGAAAATCTTAGTGGCATAGGAGCTGTATCTGATTTATTCCAAAAATACTGTGTGATGCTACTTCCACGGTTCTTCATGGATTTTATTGAAATACGTTTAGATCCACGTATTGAAGTGCAAATTATAAGCGTTATACAGTTTTTTGCAGCCGCCAAAGTAAAACTTGGTAAATGTATACAAACGAAAAAAAACAATTCGTTTTATCGGGAAGCCGCATGGGCATCAAGTGATTTTGAAGATTTCGCTATTATATTGCGATATTATATTACCCGATACAGTTTTCCTTCAAAATCATTCTCTATTTAAAGGAATCCAACATTCATTTTAAAACCTTTCATATCTTCCGCAAGATGTTAGTGTGTATTCGGGAAGTGATTACTAAACAGCTGAATCCTATGCAAATGCATATATTGTTAGGATGGTCTTAGAGAAAATCTGATTAGAAAGAAACTCTTTTTATCACAAACCAAAACGAATTAGGCCCACAATTTTTGCATATTTTGCATATCGTGCATTTTTTCACATATTTTTACAAATTTGTATAAAATGAGCATATGCAAACCATATGTAAAAATATATGCAAGAATATGTGTTCTAAATACCCCTCCGAAATGGGTGAAATTTGGTATTAGGTCATCGTTAGGGGTATGAAACTTCATACCTGAAATTTGTCCGCATGGGTCCACGTCTTCATATAGTCCCCATAGAACGGTACCTCCCGATTTCCGATATTTTAAAAGTTGTGGCTTCAACATCACACTTAAATGGCTGACATTTTGTATAAAGTCTTTGTTTGGACTATAAAGCTTTCCACCTGAAATTTGTCAGTATAGGTCCACGTCTACATATAGCCGATTTTAGGTATTTTGAAAGTTGTTGCCTCAATTTCCCACCGAAATGACTGAAATTTGGTATTTAGTCTTCGTTGGGGGCATACAACTTTCCACCTGAAATTTCTCGGCATAGGTTCACGTCTTCATATAGCCCCATAGAATGGTACCTCCGGATCTCTGATATTTTGAGGGTAGTGGCCTCAATATCCCTCCAAAATGACTGAAATTTGCTATTAATTCTTTCATGGGGGTATAAAACTTTCCACCTGAATTTTCTCGATATAGGTTCACGTCTTCCGGATTTCTAGTATTTTGAAATTGTGGCCTCAATATCCCTTCGAAATGGGTGAAATTTGGTATTAAGTCTTCCTTGCCCCATAGAACGATGCCTCCCGATTTTCGGTATTTAAAAGTTGAGGCTGTGGTTACACATTTCTCTATTTTATTGACTTTTTTGAAAAGAATTTTAAACAGAAACAATTATGTTTGTACCTATTATTGAAATATTAGTTGCATGAGAAAATATGTTAAATGCATAAATTTTGCATATGCACACATTATTTTTTGCATATACGAAAATTATGCATTTTGCGTTATTATGCATATGTCATATGTTTCGATTGTAATTTAATCAGAAGCTACAAAAATATGCCCAGTCCAAAATTTTACATGAATCGGACCAAAAATAGGGGTTGCATAAAACTCCGCTGTTTAGTGATTACTGTAATAAATGTGCGTTTTCGCGTGAATTTTAACTTACAAAATAATTTTGAAAAAATATTTTTTTCTTACAAACGTTTTTTAGATTTGCTCAATATCTTTTTTGTTTTTGCTATAATATGCTAACCGCTAAACAGATTTGTAAAGAATCTTCGCGATGTTTAGATTACGTACATATTTCTTTAAATATATTTAAGATGCATAAACAGCTTGAATTTTATAAAAACATGTTGCAAACTATCAATTTTTTTATTCTTTCTTATTTTCCGCGAAAATTTACAACTTTTTCACTAAAGTTATGGGATCTCAGTATTCATATAGTATATATGAAGCCATTAATTTACAATGTTTCTCAATATAATGATTAGCGCTTTTTTAACATTTTTTCTTATTATCAGAATTGAAAACGCTATAACTTTTACGCGCAATAACCGAAATTAGTATCTCGAACAGATTTGAGAATGGGAATTGTTTCTCAATCCATGTACCAAAAATCTTTCGTGTAGCTTAATAAAATGTTTTTAATTTTTTTTTTTTTGATCGAAAACTAAAGAAAATTTCCTTTTCCTCATATACCCTTTCCAGCCATACCTAACTTTCGTCGCGACGTACAAAAATTATTCACCTACCTACCACAACAACGCTCTCAGAGTGTCCTTATTAACCAAATACGTTGATTTCAAAATCACATTTAAAACACAAATTTTCATTTGTTAAATAATTTCCCTTTGCAATGAATTGAATTTCAGGTTTTGTTAAGGTAGAGTTACATTAGGCAAATATTTTCTCCAGCGACCGGCATTGAGCGCTTACTGAGATCAAGTGGGTGTTAGTAATACATTGAATTTATGCTCACTTGCTCTCAGTAAGCGCACAATGCCGGTCGCTGGAGCAAATATTTGCCTAATGTGGCCTTACCTTTAGGCTTTTGTTTTCAACATACAAAACACATACATACATACAAAACAAATACGTTCTGTCATAGTTGAATTTGTTCAACTTGAAATAAAATACGCTCGACGTATTTCGGTAGTATTCATAAGAATGCTTGTGTTCTACTTTTTTCACCACACACGCTCTGGGAATACTGACGTATTTAGGCATGTCTCGTCTAGCATAAAGGCTGAGGGTATACAAATATATTTTGGAAAAAAATATGAAATAAAAAAATCTTTTGAAAAATATATGAAATAAAAAAAATCTCAAAACTCAAAACGAATCATTAAACGTAAGCCTACTAATAACTAAGCAAACGTTTATCCAATGCATGCACAATAGGCCGGGGCGATTTGAAAACCTTAATGAGCCCTTCGCGTTTCTGATTCCTGGGATTGAACTGAGCAAAAAAGTCCACTAGACCATAGGTCTACCGCGAAAATAGAGCCTCCCGATTTTGACTTTAAGTTCTTTATCCACGTTTTTTGGACATTTTAGCATATAACGGCCAAACCATTGAGATTTTTGATCCATTAATCGGTTCACAAATGGCTAAGTTATAGTGATTTATGTCTGAAAACCCCCACACTATCAGTTCGAGAGTTATTGTTCTCTCTAACTACTACATATGGTGCCATAGAGGTTTTTTACAAATTTCAGGCTGTTTCCTAAGAAGTATGGACTTGCCACTGAAAAAACTTTTACCGTTGTAATGAGACAGCGATTGCAAGTTGCTTCAACAGAAATCAAAGTTAGACAAGAGCAGGTCTTAAATTGAACTTATCCGAAATGTTGTGTCGGATGTACCCGAAGAAATGGGCAAATATAGTCCATATTCAAACCTGGTATATATCTGGTAGATATATTAGGATGCGTAAAGTATGGACCAAATCGGTCCGTCCCTGTAATTTTCCGAACATTTTTGAACTTTTGTGGGGGAGGTACCTGAAGGAGTGAACCGATATGGCTTATCTTCGAACTAAAACTAAGTTTGGACAAAAAATTATGAAGGCCAAATTTTGGATCGAATCGATAGATCCGTTCGAGAGTTATCTTGCGCCCCAACCACTACACACGGTGTCATAGGGGTTTTTTGAACCTTTCAGGCTATTTTCTCAGGAAGTAGGCTTTTGCCCCTGATGAAACTTGTACCGCAATATGGGGGGCCGTGAATACAAGACGCTACAACAAAAATCAAAACGATTCGAGAGCAGGTCCTAAGCTGAATTTTTCCGAAATTTTGTGTGGGAGGTATCCGAAGGCGTGAACCGATTGAGTCCATATTGGAACCGTATCTAAGTTTAGTAGAAATTTCACGATGTGCAAACCTTGGACCAAATCGGTTACTCCCTTCATGAGTTATCGTGCGCACAAATTTTTCGAACATTTTTGAACTTTTGTGGGGGAGTTACCGGAAGGAGTGAACCGATATAACCCATCTTCGACCTTAAACTAAATTTGGACAAAATATTGCGAAAGCCAAATTTTGGACCAAATCGGTTCATCCGTTCGAGGGTTATCGTGCGCCCCAGCCAGACGGACGGATGGACATTGCTAAATCGACTCCAAATTGTCTGAAACACATTTCTTCCAAACATACTTGGGGTCTAAAACCATTATTTCGATGAGACACATTTTGCCCGTATGAAAATTTATATACCCTCGTTAGCATAAATGCTGAGGGTATACAAATTGGGAAAGTAACAAATAGAGAAAAATGGTAGTTCGGCTTATAAGACAAATGTTCTGTAGAGGCCAGCTAAGTAAGTAAGTAATCTTTATATCTAACATGCCAACTAGGGAGCACTCGCCTTTGGTCTGGCTCAATTTTTCTTTACTCCCAGGTTCTTCAGTAAATTGGGGAGCTTGCAAATAGAGAGAAATCACTGGCTTCATTCAATTGAGGCAAGACTTTTTGTCCAACAAGAATTGCGGGAAATGGTAGAGTTTGAACTCTGGCTGTATACCTGTGGACATAGTGGACTTCCAAAAAGTTTTGGAGTTATGTCTGAGGTCATTGGCGTCATGTGTTGACGGACATATTAACTCCCATAACTTTTCGAAAGATATTGGAAGTTATATCAGTGGGAGTTATTTTTGTGCACCACTTCTGCGGCAGACTGTATATAGAATAGGAAACATAAAATGTTATGTATGAATGCTGCCATTCATTCTATTATTACTTACGCATTTTGTACAACAATCTTAACAATTGCTATAATTAATAAATAATTCATAGATTCATTGTAAAATCAATCGATAACGTGACATTATTAGCATTACCACATCCTCAAGGATAAAACTGCTTTCTGCATACCAAAAACAACAATCATCACATTTTATTTAGTACGAACGTTCGCTGACATGATGAACATTTTTCACTGATTCTGTTATGGCTGCTGTGAACGACACAAAAAGGTGGTCGTCGTTCATGGGGATGGCACAAATGATCACGGTCTTAGCTACGGGGGGATAAATGAGCGATAATAATTTTGTATTCATAACGCGAACTAAATTAGATTTTTTATATGTCACATTCTACTACCAGCCACAACCTATTTGCAGCACACATTGGATGGCGAATTAGTTGATACGCGCATTCACCACGAATATTTTTGCACTTGTGGCGGCGGTTGCCTGGTGGAATGCAAAATTTCTATAATATTGTCAATCTAAAATATTGGAAGAAGAAGAAGAACAACGCAGTAGTGGTGACAATTTGAACACAACATTGGTCACATAAGATCAAAGTCACGCAATCTGTCAGACAGAATAATGATGACAATGATGATGTTGATAGAGAGGCATTGCTGGCTGGCACTGACATAAAATGTCCAATGGGGATTTGAAAAATCAAAATTCGATTAAAATATATTGTTGGTAAATTCTAAAATTTTGTTTTAGATTTGCCGGAAAATGATGGCATTAGTGTTGTTGCGTGCCTGCATGTGTGCATATTAAACAAAAGAAGAGTTTTAAATTAGGTATGTAACTCTCAGAGAAATTTAGTTTACAACCGTATTCGTTCACGATAAATAAAGAAAACGGTGTACAATTATAATTGAGGCACATAAAATATGTTCTCCAATTATCAACATAAAAATTAAGCTTTGAAATGAAATGTCATTCTCAATCTTTACTTAATTACAAATCTTTGGCAAATTACATTTGCACCCCAACCTACTCTCATGACACTCTCAAATTGTCACACTTAATGACATTCCTCCCTCGGCAAATTGCATAAATCATGTCCAATTTAAATCTACTATTTGTTCGAAAAAATACAACAAGGAAACAACAAGAACAAAAAAACGTTTACAAAATGTATACGTTTGCAATTTCAATCAAATTTGCCAACTTTCAAACTAGTTTAGAAAGTTTTTAATGACTTTTAAACTATGCAAAGTTACCGTTAGACATCAACTATACGATTACGTACACAAATAAAATATTTAAGACATTGAAAGGAGTCAACTCAAGAGGGAGGAGGTGATTTGTAGAATTTAGGTTTTGCGCTTAGATGGCACGACTGGCTTTCATGCTGTTCAAGGTGTGTTTAAGTTGTTGTCAAAAAGTTTTAACAACTATCCTGTATTTGATTGAGTTTTGTTGTGGATCTGTGCAAATATGGAGTAACCCAAAGAACATAAATTGGGTAAAGCCAAAGAAAGGTCTGCCTCATAGGCAAAGTGTGATTGTATCAATCAGGGGAACATTTGTGCTGCTTTATAATTAGCATTATATTAATTATATATCATATGATGAATATAAGATATTGTTACGGAATTATGTTTAACATAATCCCACGTAGTTTTTGTTTTGCTGTCCGATACGATTTGTACCAAAAAAATAGGGTCCGTTTAGACTATGATTCTACAATGCTTTGTTGACGTTATTTACTTCAATTTTTCCCATTTCTCTCTGTTTATTGCTTCGCTTTCTGGAATACCGCACCTTTTCATCTCTTCATCCACTTGTTTGCGCCATCTATTCCTTGGTCTGCCAATTATGCGTGCACCGCAGAAAGGCCCGTATTTTACGCCTTTTTAGCAGGTTCATTATCGCTCATTCTTATGATATGACCTAGCCAACGCAATCGTTGCATCTCGATAAGTTTAATTATATTGATGTCGTTGTCTAGCAGATACAGCTCGTGGTGCATGCGACGGCGATATTCACCGTCAACGCAGATTGGTCCGTAGACCCTTCGGAGAATTTTTCTCTCAAACACACCAAGCACTGCAATGTCTGCTTGCACAAGTACCCAGGCTTCGGAACCATACATTAGCACGGGTAGTATCAGTGTTTTGTAAAGCGTTATTTTTGTTTGACGACTTGTGGCTTAGTTTTTGTAGTGCTTACGTAAGCAAAAGTAGCATCTGTTGGCCAATACAATTCTTCTTTTTATTTCACAACTGATGTCGTTTGTTGTGTTTACGGCGGTGCCGAGGTTGATGAAGTCTTTTACTACCTCAAAATTATAGGCACCAACTTCAACAGTTGGTTCGAGCTCAATGGACGCATTGCGCGTTGGGTGTTGAAGAGATCACAAGAAAGGTTGTCTCCTTGTCTGAAACCTCTTTTGGTACCAAACTCTTCGGAGAGGTTCTTTCCTATTTTAACTGAGGACCTCGTGTCAGTTAAAGTCATTTTACAAAGCCGGATGAGCTTTGCGGGGATACCAAATTCAGACATGGCTTGAAATACCTTTGAACGCAGCGGGCTGTCGAAGGCTGCTTTATAATCGACAAAAAGGTGGTAGGTGTCGATCTGCATCTCTTGGGTCTTCTCCAGGATTTGCCGCAGAGTAAATATCTGGTCAATGGTGGACTTGCCAGGTCTACAGCCGCATTGGTACGGTCCAATTATCTGGTTGACCATAGGCTTTTGTCGTTCACACGATATCCCTCACACGATCTTGTAGGCAATAGGGAGTACACGTATGCCCCTATAGTTAGAGCATACACTCTTATCTCCCTTCTTGTGGACGGGGCACAGGATACTCAGGTTCCAATCGTCGGGTACTCGTTCTTCCTTCCAGATGGTGCTAACTAGCTGATGAATACACCTTATCCGGGTGTTGCTTTCGGTTTTAAATAGCTCGGCTGGTAAGCCATCGGCTCCTGTTGCCTTATTATTCTTTAGTCGGTTTATTGCTGTCTTTACCTCATCTTGGCTGGGCGGTATACATACATTCAATACCATCTTCTGGGATTGGATCTGTGGTATCTTCGTAGTCTTCGCTGCTATTGGCTACCAACAGGTTTGAAACATTTTCTTTCCATATCCTGAGCACATTATTTGTATCAGTTACCAAATTACCTTGCTGGTCTCCACAGGAGGAGGAGCTGCCTGTACCCTACAACATAGTGAGCTTGTCATTCCGTTTGTAACTCATCGAAATAATCATTTCAGACCTCACAAACTAGATATATTCTTGATCAGCATACAATTCTTTATCGATATATCTATCCTTTTGTGGAAATCACTCTAGCGTCCAAACGGATTGAAGTAGGTGGATAAAATGTTGGTAAAATCTATTGTAGGTACGTAGAATTTAGGTATTGAAAATAGACGTTTTGGTATAGCCCCCATACAAAGTGACGCGCCGACATTTTAAGGAAGCCCCACATAACTCGCCGTATAAAGCACGCGACGCTTTAAAGTACGTTGAATGTGTTAGTCCTATTTGACCACCGAATTGCTTGTAATTTATTATTTTGTGTTTCCAGAGGATGAAAAACATTTCTACGAAAAAATGTTTATACAGGTCCACGTTTTCATATAGCCCCCATAGTACGGTACCTCCCGATTTTCAGTATTTTGAAGATTTATGCTATATTATCCTACCAAAATAACTGAATTTGGTATTTGGTCTTCTTATGGGCAGCAAATCGTTCCCCCAGAAATACTTCAATATAGCTCCACGTTGTGACATAGCCCCCTTAGAACGGTGCCTCCCGATTTGGAAGGTTTTAGCCTCATATTCACACCGAAATTACATTTGGTATTTAGTCATCTTTAGAACTAAAAAAAACTTTCCCCTAGAAATTTGTCCCCGATAGAACGCTACTCCAAGGTGTTCGGTATTTTAAAGGTTTCAGCCACATTATCTTTCTGAAGTGGTTGAAATTTAGTATTTATTCTTATTAAACATGCCTACAGAGAATTGTGGGTATAGATGCGCGTTTTAAAATTATAGCGGGTTCTTAGATTGTAGTGACTTTAACATAGTATTTCGGATTCTTAATGGGTAGAAAACATCCACGCAGAAACTGATCAATATAAGCTCATGTTTAGGTATATTCTCAATATGAAGATACCTCCAGATTTTACGTAGTTTAAAGACTGTGCAGTAGGCCGGGGCGATTTGTATGGAAGGAAAAAACCTTAATGGGCCCTTCGCGTTTCTGATTCCTGGGATTGAACTGAGCAAAAAAGTCCACTGGACCATATGTCTCCAATGAAAATCGAGCCTCCCGATTTTGACTTGAAGTTTTTTATTGACGTTTTTTGGATATTTTGGCATATAACAGCCAAAACGTTGAAATTTTCGATCCATTACAAATAAAAAATTGTAGCCAAGACAGTAATTAAGAAATCTCTAATACATCGCGAAAGCATTGGAACGCTCCTTCAGGCAGTTTTGGCCTTGAGAAGGTGCAAACTTTTCGAAAAATGTCGATAAATGACACTGTGCTACAAAAGTTGGCCAGAAAAATATTCAAGTGTTCAATTTGCAATTTTTTCAGTAAGCTTTCCTTGCATTTCCCTTTATGACGGTACATTTTTTCTTTCGGAAGTCCATACTGCCTGAGATATTGGCCTAAAAGCTCCAAGAAACCCTGACGGCACCAACCAAAATGGCAAATCCGCAAGATAATCCTCGCAGAGAGTTTTTGATTGATGCAGGCTTTGCGCATCGTATTATTTCATCCAGTCCAGTATGGGATTGAACTATAGACTATATCGGTCCACTCTCCTTCCGGTACCTCCCACACAAAATTCGGATAAAGTGAAGTTTAGGAGCTCCTCTCGCATCGTTTTGACTCTTTTTCAGTAGATTGTTGGAGCGGCCTCATTTACAATGGTACATTTTGTTCCGGAGTAAGTCAATACTTACTATGATAATGGCCCAAAAGCTTCCAAACCCTGTCGGATATTGTGCAAGATAACTCTAAAACTTTTTCCAAAAGTTCTTTCAAACTTTTTTAATATAATTTAATATTTTGAGTTCTTTATGAGGAAGTTTGGTTGCCAAAAATGTTTGGTATATGTCAATTATTTGGTATAAGCCCACTTTACGGTACCTACTGATTTTAAAGCAAACTCGTGATATAAAATCAATATATTTTATATACGGCATATATATTGTGTTTGGTTTGGTTTTGTTGTATTTTCTTGGTCAGTTGCTGAGGGTATTTCTCCGTCAGCACAGCTGACTGATACGTACTTACATTTTTATTATCATATCATTATACCCACCACCATAAAATGGAGGGCATAATAAAATTTGTTAGTCGTTTGTAACACATCGAAATATTCGTCGGAGACCTTATAAGGTATATATATTCTTCATCAGCATAAAATTCTAGGTGTCCGTCTGCCCGTCTCTCTGTTGAAATCAAGATGCAGTGTGCATTTTCTAAGATAGCGTTTAGTAATTTGGTATAGAAGTTTATATTACTCGTTTTGATATAGCCCCCATACAATGTTACCTCTTGATTTTCTTGAAATTGGTGAAATTAGGTACCAAGCCTTCGTTGGGGTTATAAATCTTTTCACCAGAAATTTGTCAACATATATCCATGCCTTCATATAGCCCCCATAGAGCGGTACATTCCGATTTTCGGTATTTTGAATTTTGTGATAACCATATCCCACCGAAATGACTGAAATTTGGTATAAACTCGTCTTTGGGGTATACAACTTTCCACCTGAAATTTGTCGGTAAAGGTCCATGCCTTTATATAGCCCCGATAGAGAAATTTGAATTTGGTCTTTGTTGACTGTATAAAATATTCCAGTCGAGAATTATCAGTATAGGTATACCTGTTCATATAGCCCCCATAGAATTGTACCTCCCGATTTTGGGTATTTTGAAGGTTGTGCACTAAATAGCCCTCATAGAACGGTTCCTCCCAATTTTCGGTATTTTGATGATTTTGGCGACAATATCCCACCGAAATGGCTGAAATTTGGTATTTGGTCTTCCTCCATAGAACGTGCCATCCGATTTTCGGTATTTTTTTTAAGTTTTATCCACATTATTCAACAGGTATAACTAAAATTTGGTATTTATCCTTTCTTATTTTTTCTTTTAAAGGGAGTATTATCAGTTAAGATGTTCTGCTCATGCAAAGAATAAGAGGAAGAGCTTATTTCTTTCATAAACGATAAGATACTAATTGTTCCTTTTGACTCCAATACAGTTCGTGTTGGAGGGTACACAAAGTTCGGCTGGTTGAGATTTAAGCCCGTTCTTACTTGTTAAATTAACGAAACTTAATTTAAATTAAATCTACTTTTTATATTCGTAACAATATGTATTTAGAGAAATATATAATTTTTTTTTTAACGATAACAAAATTTATTTTGAGCAATGGTCCTACAAAATCCATATCGTTGGTTCAAGTTAGTCTCAACATAAAACGTTTGTTGGTATAGTTTTAATTGGCTGTTTTGTGTTCTTTGTACCCACAACCTAAATATAAACGCGGATTTCCACTCAATTTCATTGTGTGCAACAAATGAACAAACGCGTTCAAATGTGCAATACATACGGCTGCTCCATACGTGTATACAGTCTGTTGGTATAGAAACGTAGACATGACGTCAAAATTTACCCAAACTAAAAGTCCTGTCCACAAAATAATATTATCATGCAGTAAAAGGAATGCAACAGCTTGTGAAGGAAATGTTACCTTAATAACGTGAGATAACTTTAAAAGGAAATATAGATTTATTTCATATGGAAAGTATTAGGATAGAAAGTTTGAAATATTTTGAAAGTAAAACGAGTTGAACAAACAGAACTTGGTTTGATTTAGAGCTACAATGGACATCAAAATATTTTCCATAATTTTTCTTGGTATTTATTTAATTTTTCTTAATAAATTTTCTATATTATGTATGTAGTTTACAAATCAGTATTTCCTTTTCCTATACATACCCACTCATTTCAAAACTTTTCTATCATGATTGCGACATTTTGTAGCATGGAAGTAGAGTTGCACAATATAGTTCAAAAATACAGTTCGGTAAAACAATGTGGCTAACGTTCAAAATACCGAAATTCTGGAGGTACCGTTCCATGGCGGCTATATCAAAAGGTCGATATATACGAGATGCAACTGGCGGCACACAATGGCCGCTGAGTGAAACATCGAAATATGCATAAATATTAAAAGAGTTTGATTCGCTTTATCCAAAATCGGATGCGTATCAACCGACGTTAACTAATACGCGAATTACAGGCTTTTTAATTTTCATATCTTTGTAATGATAGTAATTTCAATATTACTCTTAATTTCCTATCCTTATAAGTTATCACAGTAAGCAGTTAAGCTTTCACGATGGTAAACCATATATTTTGATACAGTTTTAGCAGAATACTTTAATTTATGTATTAGATTTTAGCGAAATAGCTGGATAACTCTGAAATATTTTTTTCTAATTTTTCGAAACAAACCAAAAAATATATTTGTAACAATATTTTCCAACAATGAGTTGTTTCTCTTTTGTTGTTGTTATAATATGCAATTTATAAAGCCAATGTTTATAATTTTGGTTTCACATTTTTTACGCGTTGTCTAGTTTCTGTACGTATTTTTAAATTAGTTTTTAGAGGTTTATACCTCTGAAATATAGACACTGAAATAGCAAAAATTCCCACAAAGCTGAATTACAGCTAGGGTTTGCCATTAGAAGCAACGTCCTGAAAGTCCCCATTGATACCATGTGTGCAAAAAAATTATTCGAGGTCGAAGGTCAAATTTTAAGGATTTTTTAACTTTTCGGATTTATTTTTTGAAAATGGTTGGTCAAATCAAAAAGTGGCTAGACCAAATATTTTAGACGGAAACACTTTTCTACAAGTTGGGTATTTATAATTGTTTTCCTAAAAGGACCCATTCTACATAAATAGCGGTTATAAAAACCATACTATTTTTATGCACACATAAGGGAAATATGCACATATTCAGAACCGACTAAAATAATCGGCGTAACCGGGTCTGTCCCCCCAAAAAATGGATGTTCCCTTAAAGAGCGCAATTATACCTATCTTTAAAAAATTCCAATAATATCGGAGAGTCTTTAGTATAGTATAGAATAACTAGATTAATTTAATCCAAAATTAGCCCATTTAAGCCACCAACGGGAACGACTCCAACGAAATCTCTACGATTTTTTTTTAATTTTTATCCGAAGTTGGGGTTTGTTGCGCTGATTACGGAAATATATAATTTCCATGGGTATCGGATCCGGTTCGTCGGTTATTCGACCCGAATGGCCAAATTGAAAAACTGGGTTAGCCTTGGTTCTACTAAACCGATTAGTGCAAATATCGCGAAATATCGAAAATGGTGTTTTTTTAAAAATCGTAAAGGCCATTCTTGTAGATAATTGTTAAATCTACAATTTTTACTTCAGCCGGTTTTTGGTAAGTCTTTCCGTTTTTGAGAAAAATAAAAAAAACTGAATAATGCCAACAAAAATGACCATTGACCCGAATAACTTTTTTTGCATACATTAGATCGATGGGGACTTTTAGGATATTACTTACTACTAATGATAAACCCTAGCTCTCCACAAAAGTTCAATTTTATGTGCATTTGTGCTATTTCCCCCTTATATGCATTTCTGTTTTCACTCGACTAATTTGGACCAATTCTTAAAGAAGTTTGTTGAAGTTGTTTTTACAGAATTCGAATTTGTCAAGCCGTGAGACCAATGGTTCCGTTAGTCAGAAAAAAAATCCGAAAATATACTGAAACAAGTAAGAACGGCGTTAATGTCGCCCAGGCGGAATTTGTTATACCCTACCCACCGAGTTGCGGTAAAATGGAACAATTATTTTTCTTTCATATATGAAGAAGACTAAATACCAAATTTCAGCAAGTTCGGGAAAACAATATGGCTAACCTTCAAAATACCGATTTTCGGGAGGTACTGTTCCATGGGGCTACTTCAAAACGACGATCTATACCTACAAATTTCTGACGGAAACTTTTTAGACTCAAAGGAGACTAAATACCAAATTTCCAATATTTCGGTAAAAACTTCAAAATACCGAAAATCAAGAGGTACGCTTCAATTGGGGTTATAGGAACCCGCGGACCAATACTGATAATTCTCTTCTGGAATATTTTATAACCTCATTGAAGACTAAATAACAAATTTCAGTCTTTCAGTGGGATATTGACGTGACAACTTTCAGAATTACGAAAATCGGGAGGTACCGTTCTATAGGGGCTATATCGAAAAGTGGGCCTATACCGACGAATTTCAGTCAGAAAAGCTTTTAGCTCCAACAAAGACTAAATACCAAATTTCAGCCAGGATGTGCTGTGGCCACAACCTTCTAAATACCGAAAATCGAGAGGTACCGATCTATGGGGGCGTTTAATACCCCAAACAAAGAACAAATACCAAATAACAGATATTTCGGTGGCTTATTATGGCCACAACCTTCAAAATACCGACATTCTGGAGGTTCCGTTCTATGGAGGCTATATGAAGGCCTGGACATATACCGACAAATTTCTGGAGGAAAGTTGTTTAAAACCAATGAACACTCAGTACCAAATTGCAGTCATTTCGGTGGGATATTGAGGCTAAAAACTTCAAAATACCGAAAATCGGGTGGTACCGTTCTATGGTGGTTACATGAAGGCGTGGACCTATACCGACAAATGTCTGGGGGAAGCTTTTATACCCCCAAAAAAAGACTATGTACCAAATTTCGGCAATTTTGGTGAGATAATGAGTCTAAAATCTTCAAAATACCGAAAATCGGGTGGTACAGTTCTATGGGGGCTATATCAAAACGTGGACCGATATAGCCCATTTGCAATACTAAATATCCTAGAAGTAATAGAAACTTCTGTACCAAATTACAAAGCTCTATCTTAGACGGACGAACAGATGGACATGGTTATATCGACTTAGAATTTTACCCCGATCAAAATATATTATGGGATCTCCGATGAATATTTCAATGTGTTACAAACGGAATGACAAATTTAATTATACCCTCCATATTATGGTGGGGGTATAATAATTTGCTGATGAGCAACATCAATTAACAAAGCGAAAAATAAAGGAAATAAAAAAACACTTTTTGAAAAAATTTTCGATTTTACTCAGAAATCCGCATATACACTTTGTGGAATCTAAATGATTATTTCGAGGAGTTACTTCCAGAATGACAAACACAATATACCCTACATTATATGGTGGAGGGTGTAATAAGTGTTGTGTCCAGTGTTGCCGAATTTGACCAATTTTTTTTGGCCCAAAATTGAAAAATGACGATTTGACGATTTTATGGTCCAAAATGACGATTTTTCACGTAAGCCAGAATTTCATGAAATAAGACACGAAAACTATATTTTTACCGAAATTTCACGAAAGACTTTAAGGCAAACAATGTTTCAAACTCGATTTTATGAGCTTTCTTAATGTTTTATAGCAATTTCCAGACGAATTGGCTATATTTAGGCACATGTCTGGAATACAGGTATTTTTCATAGTTTTTGCTCCATATTCAAATTTCATCAGCTGCAAATTTTCATTTAGTTTTGTTAATGGATGAACATAATTATATTTTTGTATCTATTTTTTGTAAAAAAAAAAATATGAGTCCAGTAGTGGGATTCTTTAAATCATTTTTTGGTTACCGACAAAAATCGGTAAAACTAAAACGCAAAGTTATGAATGAGTATGAATAAAAGTTGGCAACACTGTTGCTATCGGTAGGACTTAGCGACAACTTTATATTAGTTGCTAACTTACCGACAAATTTCGTTAATTACCGAAATTATAAGCATTTTAATTTTAACGACATTTGTCGTTAACTCAAAAGCATGAGTTACAGAATCGCGCAACAGTAGTGGAATTCTGTAACTCTTTTTTTTTTGAGTTACCGAAATAAATCGGTAAAATTCAAACGCAAAATTATGAATGAAATGTATTAATAAAAGTAAACAATACCGTTGCTATCGGTAGGATTTAGCGACAGCTTTATTTTGGTTGTTAACTTACCGAAAAATATCTCTAAATACCGAAATTATAAGCATTTTAATTTTACCGATTTTTGTCGATAACTCAAAAAATGAGTTACAGCTCCCTTAACTTTCTACTAATGTCCTCATCAAGCGGTCAGCCAGTTTCGAATGACAATTTTTATCGATTTCCGACAACCGAAATGTACGTGTACCGACAAATATGGACGGTCACACTTTCAAGCAAGCGATATTTACGCTATGTTGTCATTCAAAATTACATGCTGAATTCCTGCAAACTCATCATCATCATCTTCTGAAAGCTGTCTTATTTTGTCAATCTCATTGACAAAAATATCAGCGAAAAATTGTATTGAACTGTAACTAAACCTAGTTTTGGGCCATGTTGACGATTTTTGACGATTTTTCAAAATTTGTTGACGATTTGACGATTTTTTTGACGATTTCCAATCAAAAACTGTCGGTTGTGTCCCGTTTATGATCTAAAAAATAATTTCGTTTTTGTGTTGCTTACAATATACAAATATCTTTTGTACCATACATTTTACACTTCTAACGAAAATATATTTTGCTTTTAAATTGAATATTTGCATTTGTTCTACTTTTAGCAATAAATTTATTCTAAAAATTCTCCAACTGCGTTCTGTATATTAAAATTGCAAGTATCTCAAAATAAAAGCATAGTAATTGGAACAGAATAGTTCAATGACTTGGAATATTTGCAATAATTCTGAATGTTTTAAAATCCGAATAAAAGTGTAACAGTCTTACTCATATATATGTATGTATATACATATATGCACATTTATATCAGATATCAGGCGAACACAAAAAAGAAGCACTTTAGTGATGAATTCCAGTATAATTTTTTTCCTTTTTTGTTTTTGTTATTGTGGGTGTTGTTCTTGTGGGATAAAACAAAAACCAGTTCACAAATCACAGAGAGACATCACTTGAAATTAAATATTCATTTCAATGTATCAATTGCTGTCAGTTATCACGGTATTCAATATCTGTTGTTGTTGATGTTGTTTTCCGCAATGCTACTTCATTGTCGCCTGACACTCATTGATGAGGCAACGACGACGACATGGATGTGCTGTGCTATGCTGTACGGACGAACTGATGCTAACACGATGACAAGAACTGACACCATCATCATATTGAAACAATGCCATAAAAAAGTGTTCCGTCAGTAACAATACCAGCCAGCCATTGAATGAATAACTGAGTGAGTGAATGACTTAAAGAGTGAGTGACAATGCATTCATTCATCCATCCCATTCATCGACTGAATGAATGACTAACTGACTGTCTGTCTGTCGTTCGTGTTGCAGTTGTAGTTTCAGCCAAAGTGTAAAGTTATGTTTTTTTACATGCTGTCATTCTTCTCATTCTTCCAGCGGGAATGACGTTGGGAATTGGTTATGGTTTCCATGCATTTTTTTAGAGATGCTAGAGATTTTTTTGTAGCTGGACATCATATATTCGATGATGAAAGCCACCGAGTCAATTGTGGCTATGATATCGCTGTTAGTGTCACCAGAGATTTTCGTTGCTAAGTATTTTATGGTTTCCCCCAACTTCAGTATGTCACCCGCAGTCACTTGTTCTGTTCTGTCGATTTCGATTTCGATGATGTAAAAATGACAAATTTTTAGTGCGAAGAAAAAAAACTATTTTTTGGTTTTGATAAAAGTGATAAAAATGAATTGAAATATTTGGTGTTGTTAACCTTTTGATTTTACAGATTTAACGTAACTATGTATGTTGATTATGCTTTTGGAATGGAATGTTGATTATGCTTTTGGCTGATTTACATATTTGGAAATCCAAACATAAATTCATAAATGAAAGCTCTTAGGTGTAAAAATTCATTTTTTGCATGTGAAACATTTAAAAATTAATAATTTTTATAACAACGCAGCCAACCCTGTAGATGAAACATCTGACATCTAGCAAAATAGAAGGGTGCTCAAGTTGCTGGTAGAAGCCGCATCCTTTTCTCTACTTAGAACCGCGCTTTTTTGCACTTCTCCCATTGATAGCAGGATAAGCGTTCAGCTTTCTAACAAGTTTTCGCCTTTACATTCAAATTGCACCATCACTTCCACCTTTTGTTATGTGTTCACAGGTTGGCGTGGATAATTTAAGTGAAGTTATCCTCTCAAACACAAAACTACTCCACCAAAAATTTAACATAGGTCAATGTTTTGGGATGGGGAACAGCCTTTAACACCCGTTAAAGGTAGAGAGCTAACATGCGCGTTCACCCATAAGAACGTTGAAAACTTGGGTTTGGGCGTCGGGTTAGTAACCCTCCCCTAGAAAACAAGGCCTACTATGAAAAAACGAAAGAAAAGAAAAACAAACCCCTCTAAAGTTGACGATCTCCGCAAACGTTTTTAAGGACCATGATCTGCGAATCTGCACCTGGAATGTTAGCACTCTTTATAGAGAAGGTGCAGTCTTCGCATTGGCAGTCGTACTTGAAAAGTACAAGGCCGATATTACTGCCATACAGGAAATACGATTGATAGCAGGATAAGCGTTCAGCTTTCTAACAAGTTTTCGCCTTTACATTCAAATTGCACCATCACTTCCACCTTTTGTTATGTGTTCACAGGTTGGCGTGGATAATTTAAGTGAAGTTATCCTCTCAAACACAAAACTACTCCACCAAAAATTTAACATAGGTCAATGTTTTGGGATGGGGAACAGCCCTTAACACCCGTTAAAGGTAGAGAGCTAACATGCGCGTTCACCCATAAGAACGTTGAAAACTTGGGTTTGGGCGTCGGGTTAGTAACCCTCCCCTAGAAAACAAGGCCTACTATGAAAAAACGAAAGAAAAGAAAAACAAACCCCTCTAAAGTTGACGATCTCCGCAAACGTTTTTAAGGACCATGATCTGCGAATCTGCACCTGGAATGTTAGCACTCTTTATAGAGAAGGTGCAGTCTTCGCATTGGCAGTCGTACTTGAAAAGTACAAGGCCGATATTACTGCCATACAGGAAATACGATGGATTGGGAAAGGCGTCACAACAACACCTAAAGGTGACGCACTGTATTATAGCTGCCATGACGTATATCATGAGTTTGGTTGCGGATTCGTAGTTAGTCGGAGGCTAAAACATCTGGTATGAAGCTTCACCCCAGTGAATGAAAGACTTGCTGCAATTCGAATAAAAGCTAAATTCTTCAACATCAGCTTTATTTGCGCTCATGCTCCCACTGAAGAAAAGGACGAACAGACCAAAGATATATTTTTCGAGCGCTTAGAAAAAACATATGACCGTTGCCCTGCCCATGACATTAAAATCATTCTAGGCGATTTTAATGCCAAAATTGGAAAGGAGAATATCTTTGGCCCAACAGTCGGGAAATTCAGTCTCCACAGTGAAACATCTGACAATGGTATGAGGCTGACAGGCTTTGCAGCTGCAAGAAACATGGTAGTTAGCAGTACCAGATTTAATCATCTCGATATTCATAAGGGCGCCTGGCTGTCTCCAGATCAGAAAACAAGAAATCAAATTGATCATGTTGTGATAGATGGAAGACATTATTCGAGCGTGTTTGATGTATGATCGTTCCGAGGCGCAAACATTGATTCGGACCACTCACTACTTTGTTGCAGCAAAGGTACACATCCGCTTAAACGTAGCAAACAAAGTACAAACAGACACAACACGAAAGTTAGACATCGGTAAGCTGCAATCACAACAGATAGCCACAGCATATTCCACTCAACTAGCCCAATTGCTTAATCAAAGCACTCCTCGTCTCGATAACATATCAGCGCAAAGCATTGCCCACTCCATGCAAACAGCCGCAAAATCCATACTTGGATACCAGAGACCCCCACCAAGGAATCCATGGTATGATCAGGAGTGTCGTGCTGCCACCGAAGAGAAAAATGCGGCATATAGGGCTATTTTACAATCCGCAGGAAAAAGAGAGAGATGGAAAAGCTGGAGTGTGAAAAAATCGAGATGTACAGGGGGCAGAACTAAGTCCGAAAATCTACCAAAGAGTCAAGCATCAAACTGATGGCTTTGGTACAGACACATCCTCCTGTAGAGACAAGAAAGGTAATTTGG
Organism: Musca autumnalis; assembly: GCF_047663935.1. Classification (NCBI taxonomy): domain Eukaryota; kingdom Metazoa; phylum Arthropoda; class Insecta; order Diptera; family Muscidae; genus Musca; species Musca autumnalis. The sequence continues at coordinate 55,015,145 of NW_027411977.1, forward strand.
TAACTGATACAGATAGTGTGCTCAAGATATGGAACGAACATTTTTCAAAACTGTTGGTATCCAATAGCAGCGAAGACGAAGAAGATACCACAGATCCAATCCGAGAAGATGGTATTGAATGTATGCCGCCCAGCCAAGATGAGGTAAAGACAGCAATAAATCGGCTGAAGAATAATAAGGCAGAAGTGGCCGATGGCTTACCGGCCGAGCTGTTCAAAACTGGAGGCGACACATTGATAGGTGTATTCATCAGCTAGTTAGCACCATCTGGTAGGAAGAACGAATACCCGACGATTGCAACCTGAGTATTCTGTGCCCCGTCCACAAAAAGGAGATAAGAATGTATGCTTTAACTAAAGAGGCATAAGTCTACTCCCTACTATCTACAAGATCGTATCAGTGATATTGTGCGAACGACTAAAGCCTATGGTCAACGAGATAATTAGGCCATACCAGTGCGGCTTTAGATCTGGCAAGTTAACCATTGACCAGATATTTACCCTGCGGCAAATCCTGGAGAAGACCCAAGAGATGCAGATCGACACCTATCACCTTTTTGATTATAAAGCAGCCTTCGACAGGCCGCTACGTTCAAAGGTATTCCAAGTCATATGGTGTGCCATTTGGTATCCCCACAAAACTCATTCGTCCTTGTAAAATGACTTTGACTGACACAAGATTAGTTAAAATAGGAGAGAACCTCTCTGAAGAGTTTTATACCAAAAGAGGTTTCAGCAAGGAGACAGCCTCTGGTGCGATCACTTCCACATCCTGATGAAAACGGTTATACGAGAGACAAACGTCAAAAGAATTGGCACAATATACACCAATAGTCACATGTTACTTGCTTATGCTGATGATATAGACATCATGGGACGATCAGTAAAAGAAGTAACCGATACCTTTATGAAGGTCGAAGGAGAATCTGCTAAAGCGGGTCTGGCGGTACACGGTGAGAAGACCAATTGATGGTGTCGACGCGCAATGCGTCCATTGAGTTCGGACCAACTGTGCAAGTTGGTTCCTATAATTTTGAGGTAGTAAAAGACTTCTTCTACCTCGGAACCTTCGTAAACACAACAAACGACATCAGTTGTGAAAAAAAAAGAAAATTTGTATTGCCCAACAGATGCCACTTTGGTTTAAGCAAGCAGTTTAAAAACAAGACCACGTCTCGTCAAACAAAAATAACGCTCTACAAAACACTGATATTGCCCCTGCTGATGTATAGTTCCGAAGCCTGGGTACTTGCGCAAGCAGATATTGCAGTGCTTTGTGTGTTTGAGTGAAAAATTCCTCGATAGATCTACGGACCAATCTTCGTTGAAGGTGATTATTGACGTCGCATAAACCACGAGCTGTAGCTGCTATACAAAGACATCAAAATAGTTAAATGTATCGAGATGCAACGATTGCGTTGGCTAGGCCATATTATAAGAATGAGCGATGATGAATCCGCTAAAAAGGCGTATAAATACGGGCAGGCCAAGGAAAATATGGCGCAAACAAGTGGATGAAGGGATGAAAATGCATCTTTTCTTAGTTCGGCCTATAGAACAAATGTTCTTTAATGGGCCAGCTAAGTAAGTTAATAAGGATCCCCACAGTCAAGAACCTTCTCCACCAAAAATTATCAACAAAGCTCCATGTTTTGATATTAACCCCATATAGGTGTACCTTCCGATCTTAAGTATTTTAAGGAGTTTACCTACAGTTTTAATTTATATTAATTTCACATTTACAACTAATAAGACATTTGAGGTTCTTACTGGTCACAATACTTCTCCATCAAAAATTATCTATGGTTTGGTGTAGGACCCATATAACGATATATCCTGATTTTCAGTATTTTGAGAATTTTAGCTATATATGTTGACCGAACTTTCTGTAATTTGGCATTTAAGGTTGCCTGAGGCCACAAAATTTCTCCAACCAAAATTGTCAACAAAGGTCCATGTTTTGGTACATCCCCGATATAACGGTACCGAACTACCTGTAATTGTACATTTTAGGTTGCCAGTGGTCACAAACTTCTCTCACAAAAAATTTCCATATGTTTTAGTATAGTCTCCACAGGATGTTTGCTTCATTTTTTTGACCGAACTACCTGTACTTTAGCATTAGAGGTTCCTAGTGGTCTCAAAATGTTTCCACTAAAATGTTCAATATAGGTCCATGATTTCGTATAGCCACCATATGGTAATGGTACCTTAAGATTTTACGTGTTTTGAGGATTTTTGTTGCATTTTTTGACCGAACTACCTGTAATTAGACATCGCAGAGGTTCACAAAGATCACAAAACTTCTCCACAAAAAATTTTCATCATAGGCTCACGTTGTGGTATAGACATATACCATATATAACTGTACCGTTCAATTTCATGTATATTAAAATTTTTAGCTGATCGAATTAGCTAAAATTAGGTATTGGGTTCAAAAATTCGCCCTTCGTAATATTTGGTCCAAGCTTACTTTATGTTCGAAGATGGCAAAGTCGTTCTACCATTTCGCGAACACGGCTCAGCTAGTAATTATGTTAATTTATATATATATCATTCTTCTTGCCTCATCAAACTTCACTTTCCCTCCCAATACCGCCGAATGTTATTCACATATGGATTTTGTGGCGCAAGAAAATCTATGTAAAATTTTTACAACCACAATTTTACGATTGTGGCTGTTGCTGTGGATGATGCCAAACGATTTCCACATGAGCACGTACAGCCGGAAATATTAAAGATAACTTTGAAAAACATGACGATGTTGAGAACTTACAACAATAACAAATTTGAAACAAATATTTGAAAAATAAAACCGAGCAAAAACTAACACCAAAAAGACATTTCTATTGAATCATATGTAGATACATACATATGAAGGGACGTACATGGGAATAAAGGAATGCAGTGAAACCGCCGGATATATTGTAGACCACAATAATAAAAAACGAAAACAAAACTATTATTCTGACATTGAGATATTAAAAGAAAATCAACTTAAAAGTATAGTTTGAAAATGCAAAGTTTGGACAAATATTTAGAGAATTATATTCGAGACGTACAATTGCTGATAAAAATTCAAATCTTTAAAAAAAAATTTAGAAAATGGTATTTTCAGAAAAAAACATTAAATTAAGATGAGGTGATGATCATCGAATAAGACAGTGGACCACCTTTAGGTGTTGTTATGAGGCCTTTCATTTGAATTCCTTCCAACCACCAATACGTTTTCTCTAAAAACTAATCGGACATTCCTGTTCCTAGAACTTTGTTCTGGGGTCAACAACATAAAAAGGAATTTTGAAACTGCAGCTCTACATCAAGTCGATGTAGGCCTAAGCCACTGTCCGACGACTCTCTTGTGGCACCTGGCACCTGTAGTGGAATTCTGTAACTCATTTTTCGAGTTACCGAAAAATATCGGTAAAATTAAAATGCTTATAATTTCGGCAGAATCTGCGAAAGTGGGTCTGGCGGTAAACGGCGAAAAGACCAAATTGATGGTGTCGACGCGCAAAGCGTCCATAGAGCTCGGACCAACTGTGGAAGTTGGTACCTACAATTTTGAGGTAGTTAAAGACTTCGCCTACCTCGGCACTGCCATAAACACAACAAACAACATCAGTTGTGAAATAAGAAGAAGAATTGTATTGGCCAACAGATGCTACTATGGTTTAAGTAAGCAATTTAAAAATAAAGCCACATCTCGTCAAACAAAAATAACACTATACAAAACGCTGATACTACCCGTGCTAATGTATGGCTCTGAAGCATGGGTACTTGCGCAAGCAGATAAGGCAGTGCTTGGTATGTTTGAGAGGAAAATTCTTCGAAAGATCTACGGGCCGATTTGCGTTGACGGTGAATATCGACGTCGTATGAACCACAAGCCATAAAAGCTATACAAAGACATGAATATAGTTAAACGTATCGAGATGCAACGATTGCGTTGGCTAGGCCATAGGGCGACCTGACTTAACGCCCAAGGACATAACGCCCAAAATTAATTTTGGGCGTTATGTCCGCCGTGACCCCGGACTTAACGCCCAAAATAAAATTGGGTGTTATGTCCGCCCTAACTCCGGACATAAGGCCCAAAAAAAATCGGACACAACGCCAAAAAATGTTGGGCGTTATGTCCGCCTTGTAAGTGGACTTACCGCCCAAAATGTTATAATATGTCTTTTTTTTTCGTATTTTAATGATTTAAAATTAATATTTGTAATGCAGCGCCGGTTTCAATTGCTGTGGTCCAAAACCTACAATAAACTATTATTTTTTGAAATTTCTGTCAAATTTTATTGTAAAGAAAATTTTCAAAATGGTAGACTCAGGTTTTCTAATGGATAAGTAGATTTTAAAAATGATTTGATTGATCCCTAAAAAAATAAACATAATTCAGTTGATTTTAATTCAGTTGGACGCATAAGGAGCCAAGCTATTTATGTTGAAATCTCCCTCAGAAATTTATTAACACATTTCCAGCGTTGAGTGATTGACAGCGTGTTGAGTGATTTATTTCTTATTGTGAATTAAAAATTGTGTCATAGATAAACCGAAAGATGTTGAACGCCCAATGGGCCTTATGTCCGCTATGGGGGAGGACTTAACGCCCAATTTCACTTTGGGCGTTATGTCCGTTGGGCGTTAAGTCAGGTCGCCAGGCCATATCATGAGAATGAGCGATGATGAACCCGCTAAAAAGGCGTATGAAAACATGCCACATGGCGGTGCACACAGCATCGGCAGGCCTAAGCTTCGATCAAGCATACAAGTGGATGAACAAATGAAAAGGCGCGGTATTCCAAAAAGTCAAGCGAAAAACAGAGAGGAATGGAGATCTTTTCTTAGTTCGGTCTATGGAACAAATGTTCTGTAATGGGCCAACTAAGTAAGTAAGTAAGTAATAATTTCGGTATTTAACGAAATTTTTTGGTAAGTTAACAACCAAAATAAAGCTGTTGCTAAATCCTACCGATAGCAACAGTGTTGTCAACTTTTTATGATACTTTTCATTCATAATTTTACGCTTTAATTTTACCGATATTTGTCGTTAACTCAAAAAATGAGTTACAGAATTCCACTACTGCTGTGGCAGAATATAGCCTCAGGTCGACCTGCTACATGTTGGCTCAAATACTACGGTACTGGACATCCCCAGAAAATTTCACCATTCACCAGATCAGCCAATCATCCTCAACAAGCTACAATCCACACTTAAACTTTTATAGAATCGCCTCCAGATCAAAGAATATGGCATCAAGTAACACCTGCAGTACATTTGTGGGCACAACTTTATACACATGCGGACATGCTAGATGTAAGATGACCCGATGACATGACGCAAAAAGGTCCCGTTTTCCGGTCCAAGGCATAGCCGGCTGTGGCATACCATATAGGTGCATCATATGTTGCAACGCAACAAACATTGCATCATACATGGAACGCATAGAGTGTCTGTTTAAGACCAGTTAGTTCGCAATATTCTTGCGACCACCTACTTCTACTTCTCCTTCAATCGATTAAAGTACTTTAGGAAGTTCATTCTCCCAACCATAATTCTTCATAAGTACTTAGTTTGGATCGTATATCTTATGTAACGCTCACCAGCTCTAATAAGTGTTCGAATCTACTATCTCCTTCAATCACGATACGCAGGTCATGAGCATATGCACAAATCTTAAAGACGGGAAAATCCATCATGAGGTTCCACATAAATTGGGAACAATAAAACCTCGGAGGGCATCCTCGCTTCATATTTGCCCACCCTTCTCAGTGGCTCCCATGTCACAAGATCTTCTTTGCCTGAAATTGCCCGGTCAGAGTCTGAACTGCTGAACCTGATATTAAACAAGGTCACAAGGCTACTAATCCAATCCTTCAAATCCACAAATATGCGTTTACATAGGTACTCCTTTCTTCGATAAGAACGAACTTGCGCGAAGACACATCCTCAATTTAGCCTTCCTTCCAATCACAGGTACTGTCCGCAACAACATAACGTTTCTAGTCCAGAGGATTATCCAATTCCCCAAGAGGTGGAAGAATTGATTGAACATCCATATATTTTCCCAATCTCAACGTCTGTATGTTAACCTATCTAAAATTTCGCTCAAAGAAACCTTTAACCACAGAAGTCGTGAGAATTACCTCCCTTCTATCCTTAATTGGCGTCATGTCTTGCATCCTCACTTCAAGGGTGGGCCCCAACTTGTCCTTCTGTAAGACCTCCTTCCCAATATGACCCTTTTGCTTCGGCCTGACGACAACCGACCAAGTCTCAACAGGCCCATAATCTTGAATCTCCAATTATTTATTTATTTAGCACATTCCATCAGTAACATAAGCCATTTACATAGAATCTCCATCTCTGTCTATCTGATGCGATACATATGTCGTAATTCATTAAAAGTTTTTCCGGTCTCAGCGAGCAGTATTTTCTTTTTATACCCCACACCATTATGTGGGGAGGGTATTATAACTTGGTGTTGGCCAAAAAGTTTGTAACGCATCGAAATAATGGTCGTAGACCCATACTTGTATATACTAAAATGAATGTCTCGACGAGCTGAGTCGATCTGACTATGTGTGTCCGTCCGTCCGTCTGTTCATCTAAACCTTGTTATCACGCTACAGGTCGCAATTTTAATCGGATCGTCATGAAATTTTGGGTGTTGATGGGGGCCCCGGAGGGGAAGAAGCCTATTGATCTTGGTGAAGGTCGAATAATATTTATGGGAATGGGCAAAAAACTTATTTGGTTAAAAAGACAAAGTTTTTTTCCAAAGCGAATATCTCAGCTTTTATAAGGGGTATAGCAAAAGCAAAACCTGACAATGAAAGTAGAAAATATCACCTTTCTAATGATGTAAAGTAGGTTCTCGTAGGTGATCAAACAACGAAGATATCACAATAGTCGCAAATTAAATCCAAATTTTCATTTTTGCGATTTTAGGTATAATGACGAATATTTCAGCTTTGGTTGGGGACTTTCAAAAAGCAAAGCCTGACTATGAAAGTAGAAGATCCCATCTTTACAATGATGCAAACTAGGTCGGCGTAGGTGACCAAATAACGGAGATATCGCAGTAGTCGGTAATACATCCCGTTTTTCCATTTTTTTGAAATCACGCTACAGGTCGCAATTTTGATCGGATCGTCACGTTATTTCGAGGGTTACTGAGGGCCTCACAGAGGAAAAAGACTACTATATTTAGGGGTCGAAATAAGCAAAAACTTTATTTGGAGAAAAAGTAAACATTTTATTCCAAAGCAAATATCTCAGCGGTTCTTGCATCCCTTTTCCATATTTTGTGTAATCACACTAAAGGTCGGAGTTTTGATCGGATCCTCACGAAATTTTGGGGGTTGATGGGGGTCTCACAGAGAAAGAAGCCTATTGATGGTTGGTTTTTTTTTAAGTTGTACTGACGATGTACTTAAATGCGTTTCAACAAAATTGAACTGTGTTAATGAAAACATTCCGAGCAAAGGCGTTAAGCTACCCAATTTTAATATTTTGAATTTTACCAATCAAAAGCTTATGCACAGGGGTAGTGGTGTAGGGTATCACATAGTCGGCCCCGACCCGACTATAGACCTGGCTCACTTGTTTTTGATTTGCAGATTGATGTCTTCTTGTTCAGCTATTTCTAAAAGGTTTCCACTCCGTATAGTTCTAGGCCACCAGGATGGATATTTCGCAGGCATCTATTTGTAAAGGTTTGTAGTTTGCGTTTGATTTCTTCGTTTACCGTCCACGTTTCTGACCCGTAAAGTAATACGGATTTGAAACAGGGATTGTATATGTGCACCAATGAAATCTCCAAGGATCACGAGGAAATCGAGGTCGACCACGAAACACCTTGCGACGAAAAATAACCCAAGAACTAGGACAGAATAACGTTACATGGAATATGCAAACAAATCGGCAACAAATCGAGTAAGATGGCTCCCAAGAGGATTAACAGTTAAAAATGTCTCAACAGACTTCGGGACAGGCGCATCAGCCTTCACAAACAAATAGCGCCAATACAGGGACTATGGCAGGAACGCCCTGCCCAGAAGACACCTCTGCCGTAAACACAACCCCCGCTTTTGCCATGTTTTAATAAGGTACCAATTTGCGTGTTCTCCACTATCACTTCAAGGACTCTCGTAGATTTATTTTGAAGTTCTTAATCAGATCCGCTGCAATTATCACGGCTATAATTAAATTTGTAATTCCGTTTGTAACACATCGAAATATTAATCGGAGACCCTATAAAGTATTTATATTCGTGATCAGGCTACAATTATGAGACTATAAAACCATGTACGTCTGTCCGTCCGTCTGTTGAAATCAAAATACTGCTCGCAACTTTTAAGATAGAACTTAGTTATTTTGCTATAGAAGTTTATATTACTCCTAGGATGTTTGGTATTGCAAATGGGCTTTATCGGTCCACGATTTTCGGCATTTTGAAGGTTTTAGCTTCCTTCTCACACCGAAATGGCTGAAAATTGATACGTCCCAATTTTCTGTATTTTGAAAGTTGTGGCCTCAATATTCCACCGAAGTGAAATTTGGTATTTAGTCTTCGTTGGGAGTATTCAAATGTTCCCTCTAAATTTGTCGGTATAGTCCACGCCTTCATATAGACCCCATAGAATGATACATCCCAATTTTCAGTATTTTGAAGGTTGTGGCCACAATATTTAGTCTCCGTAGGGGGTGCAAAACGTTCCACCTGAAACTTATAGATATAGGTTTACGCCTTTATATTTTCCGCATATAACTATAACTCCCTATTTTCGGTATTTTGAAGGTTGTGGCTTTAATATTCCACCGCGTTGTTTTTGCCGAAATTGCTGGAATTTTGTATTTAGTTTTCGCCATAAACGAAAGGAAACTAATTGTTCAGTTTTACTTCAATACAACTCGTGGTAAAGGGTATAACAAGTTAGGCCGGGCCAAAATTAACGCCGTTCATACTTGTTTTAATATACTTGTTTTAATTCAACCAAAGTTTTAGATTTATCGCTCTTGATTTTTTAAAATATAATATTTGCTTTATAAACTTTCAAAACATTTCAAATTACCACTTATACCTCGTAAGAGTACATATCAAAACTTTCTTATACATACAAATATACATATGTCAGTTTATTGTGATATGTATTTGCTCCTATGCAATATGCTGGATATCATTTCGCTGTCAGGCATTTTCAACAAAGCCCAAACATGGAAATGCAACGACAAGCATACTTCTACGTCTATATTGGTCCATGCTACTCTGCCAGGACAATTTATGTCCCTTTTGTTTCATGTGGAATTATGTGGTATGGTGCCACATACGAGAACACACACACACATATGTACATCTCCCCTGTATTTCTACGAATAAGTTCAATGCTATGACTGTGTTAGTTGTAAACATTTTTTTCCTGGCTGCTGAGTAAATATTTGATTTTTGCATTAAAGTCAATTTGCTTTCATGATTCCGTAATTCATTGTTTACATTTTATTTGCCCGAAATGTTAGCGAAGTTTTAGCATTAACTGTTCTTTGTTTGTCTCAGTTCAACCACCACGAACACCAGCATTATCATCGTCATCACAGTTAGCTTTAGCATCACTCCCATCCTTTGGCATCATGATGTGATATTATTTGAAAGTTCCTCTGCTGTTATTCCTGTACGGATTTTCAACAAGTGAAAAAATAACACTTAATATTGTTTTTATTTTTAGTTTGCCTGTTCGCCTTTTGCTTTGGTTTTTGTTTATTCGTTTGTTTGTTTCTTCGTTCAAGTATGACTTTAATTTTGTTCGTGCCAACACTTTACTCTGTTCACTTTTCTAAGTGTATTTGCTTCATCACTTAACTTTACATTGTTTCGGATATGTTGGCGAAGATGTATAGGAATTTGGCACAGTGTTTTCAGAAAATCAAAGACGAAATTACATAGCCAGTTGAAACAGTGAAAAGGAATTCTATTGTTTGAAGAAGACCTAAAGAGGTATTTTGTTGTCACTAGAAACCCTTTAAAGGCCTTTGTTGTCTACAGATGACCTGTACAGGTGTTTTGTTGTCTATAAAGTGAATTTTAAGAGCACCTCTCGGATCGGGTTGAATTTTTTTCAATAGGTTGTGCTTGCATATCCCTTTACGACGGTACAATTTTTTTCTTGTGCAAGTCCACACTTCTTGAGATATTAGCCTAAAAGCTGCAAGAAACCTTGACGGCACCAACCAAAATGCAAATCGGCAAAATAATTCTCGCTGGGAGTTTCTGATTGGTGCAGACTTTGCACATCGTAGTATTTCATCCAGTCATGTATCAAGTTGAAATATGGACTCTATCGGGCCACTCCTTCGGGTACCTCCCACACAAAATTCGGAAAAGTGAAGTTTAATAGCTCCTCTCGCATAGTTTTGATTCTTTTTTCAGTAGGTTGTTCTAGCGGCCTCATTTCTGATATAATGGCACAAAAGCTCCAAACCCTGCCTGCACATACTAAAATGGCTATTGTTCAAGATAAGTCTAAAACTTTTTCAAAAATGTCTGCCAAACTTAGATTAACGTAATTTAATATTTCGAGTCCTATATGAACAAGTTTTGTTACTAAAAATGTTTGGTATAGCCTCACATTACGGTACCTACAAATTTTAAAGCAAACTCATGATATACGGGTTTTTATATACGGATTGGGTTTTTATCTATGACTGAGGGTATATCTTCGTCAGCACAGCTGACTGATACTTTCCTACTTGTTTGTTATCTGTAAATGACCTCAAAATGTAATTTGTTGTATATAGACGATTTTTAGAGATTATTTGTTGTCCACTAAAGATCTCAAGAAGGAAGACTTCAATCTCAAGTTGTCAGCAGGTCTTTTGTTGTCTACATAAGACCCCAAGACCTTGACTTTTGTCTAAATGAAATCTCAAGAAGTCCTCTTATGTGTATGGAAGAAGTCACGAGGTTTCATGTTGTCTATAAAAGACCTTAGGAGGTCTGTTGTCTATAGAAAATCCTATATTTTAAAGCCTGAAGAGGTCTGCTAGTGTCCATTAAAGACTTCAAGCCCTCAAGATAATCTCTGATGCCTATAGAGGATTTGTGGTGTGCTGTTGTCAACAAAATATTTCACGTGGTTCGCTGTTGTCCACAGATGATCTCAAGAGGACCGTAGCAGGCTTTAAGTTTTCTATAGATGATCCCAATAGGTTTTGTCTTCTGGAGGTCTTCTCTGGTCTATAAAAGACTCAAAAGGGGATTCTGTCGTCAAAAGGACCTCAGTTTTCTAAAGAAGACCACATTAGGTTTTCAGCTGTCTATATAAGACCGCAAGAGGGATTCTGTTTTCTATAGATGTCTTCTAGAGGTCTTCTTTGTCTACAGAAGAACTCAAGAAGTCTTCTCTTGTCAAAAGAAGGTCTCAATAGATCTTCTTTTGTCTATAGAATGCTTCAAGAGGTCTTTCTTGTTTATAGAAGACCTCTAGAGGTCTGTTATTGTCTATTGAAGCCCACAAGAGGAAAACCTGCGGAAAACCTCAAGACGTCTTCTCTTGTCTATAGAAAATCTCAAGAGGTATTCTCTTGTCTACAAAAGACCCCAAAAGGTCGTCTGTTGTTTATAGAATACCTCAAGAGGAATTCTCTTGTCTATGTAAGACTTCAAGAGGGCTTCTGATCTCTGTATATATAGACTTCAAGAGGACTTCTTATATCTATGGAAGGCCTCAAGAGGTCTTCTCTTGTCACTAGAAGACCTCAAGAGGTCTATAGAAATCCTCTAGAAGTCTTCGCTTGTCTATGGAAGACCTCAAGAGGTCTTCTCGTGTTAACAGAAGACCTCAAGAGACCTTCTCTTTTCAATAGAAGATCTCAAGAGGTTTTATTTTGTCTACAGAAGCTCTCACGAAGTCTTCTCTTGTCTATACAAGGCCAAAAGAGGTCTTCTCTTGTCTATAGAAGATCACAAGAGGTCTTCTCTTGTCTACAGAAGACCTCAAGAGGTCTTCTTTTGTATATGTAAGACTTCAAGAGGGTTTCTGATGTCTATGGAATACCCCAAGAGGTCTTCTCTTTTATATGTAAGACTTCAAGAGGGCTCCTGCTATCTGTGTAAAACCTCAAGAGGTCCTCTCTTGTCAATAGAAGACCACAAGAGGTCTTCTCTTGTCTATAGAAGACCTCAAGAGGTCTTTTCTTGTATATATAGACTTCAAGAGGGCTTGTTATATCTATGGAACACCTCAAGAGGTCTTCTCTTGTCACTACAAGACCTCAAAAAGTCTTTAGAAATCCTCTAGATGTCTTCTGTTGTATATGTAAGACTTCAAGAGCACTTCTGTTGTCTATGGAACACCCAAGAGGTCTTCTCGTGTTAACCGAAGACCTCAAGAGATCTTCTCTTGTCAATAGAAGATCTCAAGAGGTCTTCTTTTGGCTTCAGAAGCCCTCACGAAGTCTCCTCTTGTCTATGGAAGACCTCAAGAGGACTTCTCTTGTCACTACAAGACCTCAAGAAGTCCATAGAAATCCCCTAGATGACTTCTCTTGTATATGTAAGACTTCAACAGTGCTTCTGTTGTCTATGGGAGACATCAAAAGCCTTCTCTTGCCAATAAAAGATCTCATAAGGTCTTCTTTTGTCTACAGAAGCCCTCACGAAGTCTTCTCTTGTCTGTAGAAGCCCACAAGTGGTCTTCTCTTGTCTGCGGAAGACCTCAAGAGGTCTTCTTTTGTATATGTAAGACCTCCAGGGGGTTTCTGATGTCTATGGAATATCCCAAGAGGTCTTCTCTTGTCTATGTAAGACTTCAAGAGGGGTTCTGATGTCTGTGTAAGACCTCAAGAGGCCCTCTCGTGTCTATAGAAGATCACAAGAGGTCTTCTCTTGTCTATAAAAAACCTCAAGAGGTCTTCTCTTGTCTATAGAAGACCACAAGAGGTCTTCTCTTGTCAACAGAAGACCTCAAGAGATATTTTCTTGTATATGTGAGACTTCAAGAGGGCTTCTTATATCTATGGAAGACCTCAAGAGGACTTCTCTTGTCACTACAAGACCTCAAAAAGTCTATAGAAGTCCTCTAGGTGCCTTCTCATGTATATGTAAGACTTTAAGAGCGCTTCTGTTGTCTATGGAAGACCTCAAGAGGTCTTTTCTTGTCAATAGGAAAACTCAAGAGGTCTTCCTTTGTCTTCTCTTGTCTATAGAAGACTTCAAGAGGTCGTCTGTTTTTTATAGAAGACCTTAAGAGGTGTTCTCTTGTCTATAGAAGACCTCAAGAGGTATATGTAAGACTTTAAGAGCGCTTCTGTTGTCTATGGAAGACCTCAAGAGGTCTTTTCTTGTCAATAGGAAAACTCAAGAGGTCTTCCTTTGTCTTCTCTTGTCTATAGAAGACTTCAAGAGGTCGTCTGTTTTTTATAGAATACCTTAAGAGGTGTTCTCTTGTCTATAGAAGACCTCAAGAGGTTCTCACTTGTCTATAGAAGCCCACAAGAGGTCTTCTCTTTCCTGTAGACGACCTCAAGAGGTCTTCTTTTGTATATGTAAGACTTCAAGAGGGCTTCTGATATCTATGGAATACCTCAAGAGGTCTTCTCTTGTCTACAGATGGTCTTAAGAGGTTTGTGGAAAACCTCAAGAGGTCTTTTCTTGTCTATAGAAAATCTCAAGAAGTTTTCTCTTGTCCTCAAGAGGTCTTCTCTTGTCTGTGTAAGACTTCAAGAAGGCTTCTCTGATATATTTAAGACTTTGAGAGGGCTTCTGATGTATATGGAATACCTCAAGAGGTCTTCCCCTGTCTATAGAAGTTCTCAAGAGGTTTATCGAAAACTTCAAGAGGTCTTCTTTTGTCTATAGAAGACCTCAAGAAGTCTTCGAGAGGGCTTCTGATGTGTATGGGAGACCTCTAGAGGTCTTGTCTTTTCTATGTAAGACTTCAAGAGGGCTTCTGATGTCTGTGTAAGACCTCAGGTGATCTTCTCATGTCTATAGAAGACCACAAGAGGTCTTCTTTTGTCTATGTAAGACTTTAAGAAGTCTTCTCTTGTGTTTGTAAGACTTCAAGAAGGCTTCTGATGTCTATGGAATACCTCAAGAGGTCTTCTCTTGTCTATAGAAGGTCTCAAGAGGTTTATAGAAAACCTGAAGAGGTCTTCTCTTGTCTATAGAAGACCTCTAGAGGTCTTTTCTTAGATATAGAGTACCTATATAGTTCGTCTGTTATCTAAAGAAAACTTCAAGAGGACTTTTGTTTTCTATAGAAGAGCTATAGAGGCCTTCTATTTTCTATACAAGATTTTAGAGGTCTAACGTTGTTTATAGAAAATGTCAAGAGGTCTTCTGTTTCTATGGAAGAAATCAAAAGGTCCTCTGTTTTCTATAGATGGCCTCAAGAGGTCTTCTATTTTCTAAAGAAGACTTTAGAGATCTACTCTTGTCTATATAAAATGTCAAGAAGTCCGCTATCACCTACAGAAAACTTCAAAATGTTTTTTTTTTGTTCTTCATAGAAGACCACGGGAGGTCTTCGTGTGTCTACAACAGATATAGAGATGTTCTCTGGAGGTGTTTTGTTTTGTAAAGAAAACGTCAACAAGTCTTCTGTTTTCTATGGAAGACTTAAAGGGACCTTCTGTTGCCTATAGAGGATTCAAAAGGTCTTTTATTGACCACATAAGACCTCAAGAAGTCTTCTGTTATTTAAAGGACCTCAAGAGGTCTTCTGTTATTTATAAGTCCTTAAGAGGCCTTCTGTTAATTATAAGACCTCAAGAGGTCTTCTGTTGTCTACATAAGACCTCAGAGATCTTTTGTTTTGTACATAAGACCTCAAGAGGTCTTCTGTTTTGTAAGGATGTCTTCTTTTGCCTACGGAACATGTTATGTATAGAAGACTCCAAAGGCTTTTTGTTGTCTATAGAAGACATGTCTGTAAAAGACAACGTTGTCTCAAAACCCCAATATATTGTTTACAGGAGAGGATTTTTGTATATAGAAGACCTTCAGAGGTTTTCAAGAGAGCCTCTGCTGTCTTTGGTGGACCCCATTAGAGCTTCTGTTTGCTATAGAAGACCTCAAGAGGGTTTCTGTTGTATAAAGAAGATATTTTATAGTCTTAAACCGCACACAACCACAAGAGTTCTTCTGTTGTCTATAGAAGACTTCAAAAGTTGTTCTACTTTCTACAGTAATACACAATTTAGTATGTACCACTGTTCACCACGGCACACATTTTACCCACTGCAAAGTTCTTTTGGAAACGGAAATTATTTATTTATTTTAACATTCAATTTGTCTGACTGCTACTTAGTTTCATTCTTGCACGCAGGGATATGTGTATTCATTTGATTCTCTTCTTTCATTTTTAATATGTTCCAACTCCGTTGTTGTTGTTGTTGGATTATTTGCCATACTTCCCTGCAACAACATGACACTGCAATTGAAATTAAATCAGATTTTTAATGTGATTTGAGATTTTTATTTATTCAAGATAAATATTTGCTAAGAAAATTCTATTCAATGCGAAGATTTATTCTAGTCTGGCACTGCCTGCCTCAAGTACCAACTACTGACTGCTGAATTTTAAAACAAATAATAGTGATAAGTAATTTGTCTTATTGTATTTGTTTAAGAGGATAATAGAATGAACAATGAATGCTTGGAATATGGAAAATATATGTGTAGATATCGAGAGATTGTGTGAATGGAAAACTTATGCATTATCGATTATGTATCAGATTCAGTGTTGGTGGATACTGAATTAGATATTCATTTTGTAAATTAAAACGTTTTATTTTAAATGAGTTCGTATATTTATTATAAAAGATGTAAAATAATTTAATGGAATTTTAAATGCTGCGTTTTATGTTGAGCAGTGTGATACCAGGCGAAATGCTTAATCCTACGTCTATTCTCATATTACAGCCAATACTAGATTTTATATGAGAGAAGTTACATCTTGTCTCGTCTGGGATGTTCGGGGAAATGGTTTTTTTTTATTTGACATTCTTAAACGATAGTTCAAAATTGATGGCCACCGTCTATCTAAAAAGATGCACCATATACATACATACATACTATATGGACAATATTTTTGAAAATTTAACATATGTAGTTGAAGCCAATGTTTACCCTTTTCTAGCTCGCGAATTGTGGTTGCATATTATACAAATTAAATGCTTTTGGATAAAATGAAATATTTTAATCTGTGGCTATATTTATGTTAAAAAATGAGTTAAAGCCAGCGTGTTTTTTTTTTGTTTTTGTTTTATCTCGATTTGTGATTAAACCACATTTTCACGATTCTCCTGTCAAAGCAAAATTAGAAGCAAACTAAATAAGGATCATCTCACCAATGTACAAATTTTCAAAATTTGATCTGCGTCTACCATTAAATGATGCTGATATTTTGCTGCCAGATTTTATGTGTTTTTGAAAATTTCTTCAAATTTCATTCCGCAAACAGGGGTTTCAAAAAATCGTTCATGTAGCGCGAGAATGGAATATGAAAAAATTGGCAACATTTCCCATATAACTGAAATAAAGTCCCTATATAGCACTTTTTTCATATGGTGTTCACCATTAAAGATTTGTTACAGTCCATTTCATGTAAAAAAATATTAACACAACAACAAAAAAATATCCTAACAAAAACAACTTTCACTTTTCACACCTCATAAAAAAGGGAATAACAGAACAAAAACTTTGCGAAATATTTCGTGATGACATTAAGAGTCGTTTTTGTTATTTTCATTTTGTTCCTCTCTCTGTGTGTGTGTTTTTTTAATAAAAAGTTCATAATATACGAGTTCCTGTGGGTCCCCAAAGTGCTCTAAATTAGAAATGCCTTAAGTATGGTAAACCCACATAAGGTATAATGCACAAAAAAATGAAACAGAACCCAGAAAATGTGTGTCACGCACACAAAATGATGTGGAGAATATGTGAATAAAGGACAAAAATTGTGTGTAATTTACTGTTAAAAACAGAAGTAAATATGATTGAGAGGGTTTGTGGGTATGAGACAACCACCCTATTTCTCACAAAACACTGGGTTGGTAAATTTGAATAAAACATTTTAAAGGGAACGTAAGTACACACATACATTTATCATGCTTATTGTACTTCTGGTCAGTATCCTTACTATAGTGCTAACCAGCCTATGGAAACCCATTGCCAATCTAGACATTTTTATAGTCTACAGAAGTATTATGTATTTGTGCATTTAAATGTAACATGCATAAGGACACAATATATACCAATAGTTCTTTCAGGGGATATACATAGAATCACTTTCTGAGTCGATTTATTCACGTCTGTCCGTTCGCAACGTACAGGTGGCATTTATTGTCCGATTCAGCGGAAAATTGAGGAATATCATTTTTTAGACATAGGAAAACGCTATTGCTTTTGGTGAACATCGATTTAGTTTTGAATAGAGCTCCCATATCGTCTGCCTCGTAAGAAAATCTCCACTTTTTATGAAAACCGCGTTTTTGTTACAGAATGAAAGTACAAATGAAAACATATCGCATGAAACAAAGAAAATGGTATAAGGTCGCATTTTTTTATGTTTGTCTATATGGTTACGAAAATGTAGAAATTTAAGTACGAAAAGGTCGTAACTAACCAAGAAAATTTACCCTACAGGTAATGTAGTTCACATATTACGATATACGTCATCCATGGTTTTTTTAAAAAAAGCCAAAATTTTTATTGTTTTTTTTTTTTAACATTATATACACAATATGGTATTCTCTGTAATTCGTGATGCGTATATCCTTTGTGCTTTGCAAAATAAAAAGGTTCATGTTCCCGCCGATTATAAGACATTTGCAAGGCAATTCCTCATAATCCCGAGCAGTACGATTATTCATTAATATGTATTGGGATCATACATTTTTTAAAATGCAGTTTGTTTTTTTACAGTGCACAATGGGGAAATTTGTGTTAAAAGTTGATCAAAAGCCCTAGACAGTTCATTTATAGTCAGATTGATATACAATTTTACACAAAGCGTATCTTCTGTATAAGGATTAATCCTATAGAAAATAATGAAAATCGATCCAGATTTGGATGCAGCTTCCATATATATTCGCATCTGATATGAGATAAAAATGCACCAAAATCACTGAAATTTGTCACATGCAACCTGAACTAGCCTAAAAAAAACATTGAGCCAATTTTCAAACAAATCGGTACAGATGTATATATAGTCCCATATACATATATTTCATTCCAAATTTTATTTTTTGAAACTTACTTAAATTAAATTTTTCTCAATTCACATGAGAAAAGCCGTGAATATTTCTGAATAATGCAAACATATTTGATAGGTGTTGGTTTAATCTGATAAATAAGAGCTCCGGTTATAAGGCGGAGCAAAATTTAGTGTGAGTAAACCTTTCAATTCTATATAAAAATATTTCATATTTTAGTTGAGAAAAATTAGATTTTTTTCGGAATGGCGCAAATATGCGCAATTTTTTATGATCGAATCTGATATTTAAGACTCAAGCGCATAAAACATTAGAAGTAACTATGGTCGGGAAACGACGGGGAAATAGACTTTTTCACTATTAAAATTGTAGTAATCTTAAAAATTATCATAAAAAAATTTCATAAATAGGATATGTATCACCATTATTAAAGAGCAAAGATGTAAAATCAATTTGAAAATTTTAAATGCTAATCTTGTTCGGAGACTGAACAAAAACAATAAATCTTGAAAAATATAAATTTTCGCGAAAATTATGTCATTTAAATGTTCACCTAATTTCTTAGTTTTCGAAAATTTACTTTTTGTTTTCAGTATGGCTGAGTTCAATCGACTTCTGTATTGGATTGGTTAATCTTACAAAGTCGAGGATGGTTATAGCGAATGTTGAAAATTTGTTCATTTGTTCATAACAAGTAAAAAAGTATCAGTCGGCTTTGCCGACAGAGATATACCCTCAGCCTGTGCAAATTGAAACACTTTTTTCACAAAAAAATTATATATTTAGGGGGTTTCAAAATGTTGGTCGTATGAACCGACAAAAATGTTGATTAAGATTAAAGTTCAAAAATTTTGCGGAAAAGGTACTTAAAGGAATGGAGCGACATAGACCATGGGGGTGCCATAGGGGGTTTTTACACCCTTCGGGCTGTTTTCTCAAGAAGTATGGACTTGCCCCTGAAACAACTTTTACCATCGTAATTGAGGCAGCGAATGCAAGTTGCTTCAACAAAAATCAAAGTGATTCCATAGCAGGTCTTAAAGTGAACATATGCAAAATTTTGTGTGGGAGGTACGGGATGGAGTGGACAAATATAGTCCATATTCGAACCTGATCTATATCTGGTAGATATTATGAGAATGTGTAAAGTATGGACCAAATCGGTCACTCCCATCAAGAGTTATCGTGCGCCTAATTTTTCTGAATATTTTTGAACATTTGTGGGGAAGGTACCTGAAGGAGTGGACCGATATTGCTTATCTACGAACTTAAACTAAGTTTGGAAACAATATTACGAAGGCCAAATTTTGGCCGGAATCGGCATATCCGCTCGAGAATTATCTTGCGATTCCACTCATAAACATGGTGTCATAGGGTTTGTTTTTCAACTTTCAGGCTATTTTTTCAGGAAGTATGGACTTGCCCCTGAAGAAACTTGTACCTTCGTATAGGGGACAGTGAATACAAGATGTTACAACAAAAACCAAGGCGATTCGAGAGCAGGTCCTAAACTGAACTTTTCCGAAATTTTGTGTTGGAGGTTCTCCAGGGAGTTTACCGATTGAGTCTAAGTCATCTAAGTCTGGTAGAACTTTCACGATGTACAAAGTGTGGGCCAAATCGGTTACTCCCTTCAAGAGTTTTCGTGCGCACAAATTTTGCGAACATTTTCGAACTTTTGTGGGGGAGGTATCGGAAGGAGTGGACTCATCTTCGAACTTAAACTAAGGTTGGGCAAAATTTTACGAAAGCCAAATTTAAACCGAATCGGTTGCTCCGTTCGAGAGTTATCGTGCGCACCAACAAGCCAGCCAGACAGACAGACGGACGGACATTGCTCATTCGACTCCAAATTGTCTGAAACACATTTAGTCCAAACATACTTGGGGTCTAAAACCATTATTTCAATGACGCACATTTTGCCCGTATGAAAGTGTATATACCCTCGTTAAATGCTGAGGGTATAAACACGTCGCATGAAACAATGAAAATGGTATAATGTTGAATTTCTTCTATATGTTATACGCTTGTCGGAAAAGGTCGTAAGTCCGGAAAATGTAGAAATTTAAGTACAAAAAGGTTGTGACCCCACAAGGAAATTGACACACAGCTAAAGGTTCCCGCTGATTATAAGGCATTTGCAAGGCAATTCGTCATAATTCCAAGCAGTATGATTACTCATTCATGGGATTATATATTTTTATACCCTATACCACAATGTGGAAAAAGCGTATTATAAGTTTGTTTTGGTAAAAATTCATGTAACACCGCGAAATATTCGTCGGAGACCCCCCATGTGGTATACCAATCTTCATATCTCGACGAGATAAAGCGATTTTGAGATGTGTGTCCGTCCGTCTGTCCATTATAAATGGTAAACACGCTCCAAGCGGCAATTATGGACCGATCGTCACGAAATTTTGTATGGAGGTCGGGTTCAGATCAAAATAGATCCCTATTCTTATTGGTGATGATCGTGAAATATTTAGCGGGTGAAATGGACCAAAATATTTATCCAATATTTATCCAATTTTCTAGCGGCTCTGTAGGTCTCAATAATAGTCCGATCAACGCGTAATTTTAAATAAGGTAAGAGGATATCACAAAGGAGAAGCTTGCAATTTGAGATGGCGATCGGATAATATTAAGAGGGTTAAATGGACCAAAACTTTTGTGTGAATATTGTGAAAATTTTTAATATACAGCTTATATCTTAATTCCTGGAAGTGACATTCCGGACAAGTGAGATGTACTTGAAAGTGGAACGCTTGACCTTTCAATTGATGCCAATTATGTTGGTGTGCATGATCAGATAACAGAGTTACAGCCTAATATATTCCGTTATTTGTTTGCAGTGTAATAATAAACTCGCTAGAAGTCGCAATTATACATCAATAGTCACGAAATTTTGCACCGGGTAAGAGTATAGGTCGAAAAAGATGCCTAAAATTTTGAATGATGATCTGATATTCTTTAGCAGGTGAAATGGACCATTAACTTTGTATGAAAAATATAAAAATTTTATTTTTGGTCGATATTTTAATTCCTTGAGGACATATATATTTCGCAAAGTAGCCTACATATGAAAAAAAACTACTGACCTACTACTGATCCTCTGATGTAAATTGCAATAAAATGTTTGCTAGATAACGGTCCTACTGCCTAATATATAATGGGTTCTGTGTAGAGAACCACATGTTATCCCATGCTACATATTGTCTCTAAAAGTTTATGTAACACCACGAAATATTCGTCCCAGAACCCTTATTTGGTATGCCAAAATTCATATCTCGACGAGATAAAGCGATTTAGCGATGTGTGCCCGTCCATTAAAAATTGTAAACAAGCTTAAGGCCGTAATTATGGAACGATTGTAACGAATTTTTTAAGGAGGTTGGGTTCGGGCCAGAATAGAAATGATTAGTTTTTGGTGATGATCGTGAAATGTTCAAGGGATGAAATGGGCCAAAAACAAAATGTAAACCAATTTTGTAGCGGCTCTGTAGGTCAAAATAATAAAAAAATTTTAAACAAAGTTTGAGTTTATGATGAAGAAGAAGCGTACAAACCAACGTGAAGATCAGATAATACTTAGCGGTTAAATGGACTTAAACTTTTGGGTGAAATTGGTAAAAGTTTCAATAACGTAGCGCTTAAACAACGGAAGTAGTAGTACTACATAAGTGGGTTTCATTACATTTTTGTTTGTGTGAACTAAATTTTCCTTTCCTGCTACAAAAATGTCTTTGTCGTGCTCGATAACTTTTTGGTTTTGGTCATAAGTATTATACATTACATCTCTGATATTTGATAATTAAATTTTCACAATCATTGAAAAGAAGTTACGTGGAGAGCGATTGTCCGGGGATAGTGGTATAGGGTATCCCATGGTCGGCTCCGTCGGACTATAGACTTTTCTTACTTGTTTAAATTTAAGTACGTTGCTTTTTTAAAACTATTCGATCTGGTCGATGAAGCAAAAGTCAGGGATCGGTGTGGTTTTAAATACACGCCAAACTGAGATCAAATGTCTGAAATGAACTTTTCGAATCAGTGGAAGAGTTTATCTAAAAAAATAATGATGGAATCCCTGCATTGGAGTTGTCATGTGGGTGCACCGACATATATATTTGGAAGTTCCGTTATTTAACAGCAACTTTAATTTGCCTCATGGGAAAGTTCAAAAGTTTATTTTCATATATTTTTTTAATCTATTTTACCGAAATATATCCTGCATAAATAAGAATATTCATCAAAAATTAAATTCGACTATTTTTAGCACCATATGGTAATTTTCACCCGCCAAATACTAATTTTCATTAAAAATCAATATAACGGGCCAGCAACGCAATGATATGAGCCCTAATGTTATTGCCGAGTCTGAACGGCGTTATTAAAACACCACCTGTAGAAGAAGCTGAAATACTCGGAAATGTTGCCAACATTACTGAGGGGTATTTTGCCACTGTTGGACACTTTGATGTTGATTGGTCTGGGAATTGAACCGCAGACCTTCTGAGTGCAAGGCGAATGTACATACCATTGCACCACGATGGTACCCGATAATAATCTATATATATAAAAGAGCTTAGTGATAAATGAGTGAGTGAGTGAGTGACATGTATATCATCGCCCAGACGAAACCGCTGAAGCTAGAAAGCTGAAATTTTGACTGTGGGTTCCTGTCGGTGTGTAGGGGTGAGATAAGGCTGGGTTTTTGGAAATTCGGCCTAGAAGGGTACGAAAAGTACTAAAAGGTACTAAATATGGTACCCTTTGTATTAGGCAAACGGGAAGAGCTAGAATTCTGAAATTTGGAATGAGTGTACCTGATGGAGAGTTAGAAAGATGTACCAAAAGGTTTTTGGAAACTCGACCTCTAAGTGTACGAAAAGTACGAAATTTTGTACGAATTGTATATTTTGAAGGGATTTAGCTAGAAACTCGGAATTTGGTATGGAAATCAAGGTTGGAAAGTGGTGTTTCTAAAAGGAAATGGTTTTGGAAATTAGTACTCATGTGGACGAAAAGTTCTAAATGGTACTAAATTTAGTACAATTTGGATTTGGGTGAACGGATAGAGCGGGAATTCTGAAATTTGGAATATGGGTTACTGATGGAGAGTTAGAAAGATGTACCAAAAGGTTTTTGCAAATTCGACCTATAAGTGTACTAAAAGTTACTAAATTTAGTACCAGTTGTATATTTTCAACTGATATAGCTAGAATCCTGGAATTTGGTATAGAAATCAATGTTGGGAAGTGGTATTTATAGAAGGAAATGGTTTTGGAAATTCGTACTCATGTGCACGAAAAGTTCTAAATGGTGCTAAATTTAGTACAATTTGGATTTTGGGTGAACGAATAGAGCTGGAAACCAGAAATTTGGAACTATGATTATTGTTAAAGTGTAAGAATGAGATATGGGTGTAGTTTTGTAAATTCGTACTTATGTCCACGAAAAGTACTAAATGGTACTGAATTTGGTACAATTTAGATTTGGATAAATGGATAGAGGCGGAATCCTAAAATTTGGAGTAGTGATTACTGTTGGAGTATAGGATTGTGGTAGTTTTGGAAATTCGTACTTATGTGTACAAAAAGTACTAAACAGTTTTAAGTTTGGCACAATTTGGATTTGGGTGAACGGATAGAGCTCGAAACCTAAAATTTGGAATTAGGATTACTGTTGAAGTGTAGGATTGAGTTATGTAGGTAGCTTTGGAAATTCGTACTTATGTATATGAAAAGTACTAAAGTGTACTAAATTTGGTACAATTTGGATTTAGATGAGTGGATAGAGGCGGAATCCTAAAATTTGGAATAGTGATTACTGTTGGAGTATAGGATTCTGGTAGTTTTGGAAATTCGTACTTATGTGCACGAATAGAACTAAACTGTTCTAAATTTGGTACAATTTGGATTTGGGTGAACCGGAAATTTGGAATTACAATTTCTGTTGTAGGGTAGGATTGAGTGATGGAAATAGCTTTGGAAAATTGTACTTATGTGTAAGAAAAGCATTAAATGGTAATAAATTTGGTACAATTTGGATTCGGGTGAACGGATAGAGCTGGGAACCTAGAATTTGTAATATTAATTACTGTTGAAGTACAGGATTGAGGTAGTTTTGGAAATTTGTACATATGTGTACGAAAAGTATCTTGAAATTTGGAATTATGATTACTTTTGTGTGGAGGATTGAGACAGATTTCAGAAATTCGTTCTTCGTACAAAATACTTTTTGTACACACAAGTACGAATTTTCGAATGGTTCTAAATTTGGTACCATTATGATATGGGTACAATATCGTACAATTTGGAGTGGATGATTGAGATAGTTATTAAAAATCGAACCTTCGTACGAAAAGTATTGAACGAATAATGGTGGAATTCTGAAATTTGGTATTATAGTCGCTGTTGGTGTGTAGGATTGAGATAAGTGAACGAAAATTACTAAACGCCACAAAATTTGGTTAAAATTGTTCAGATAAAATTGTAAATAAGTTTCGCGGTTGGGATATAATTTGGGATATCGCGGTGTTATTTTTGAAACGTTTACCTATTATAAGTACTATATTTGGTTGTTTATTAGTTTGTTGGTGTTCAGATAAGAAGTTTTTGAAATGCATACAAATTCTGAAATTAGGTATGGAGGTCGCTAAGGACTGAATTATTGAGTTGGTATTGGAAATAAAAAAATACAAAATAGTACCAAATTTGCTGTTGGGTGATGCTGGAATTTTATAGTTAGTGTGCGCAAAGTACGAAAGTGCAATAAATTTTATATTGGGCTAAGGAGAAGTTGTCAGTTTCACTGTTAGAGGTGTTAGTACAATAAGTGTACTAGAATTATTAAATAGTACTAAATATTGAAGCACTGGTATTAAGAATGCCTATAAAAATCCGCCTTTAAAATGTATGCAATGTTTCTGCATGTAATACCATAAAGTTTTAAAATTGTATCGAATAGTGTGCTAATGCTTTAAGGTTAACGCGAAGATGGTTTATAAATTTTACACTGAAATCAAACAGTCAAACGTATCTTTTGAACAAAATTGTTTCTTCTATTATTCTGGACGTTTTAGAAAGTACATTTGAAAATGTAGATCTATGCGACTATTGTTTTAGAAGGTTGGTTATTATCCCCTGTGAACAAAAAGGCTAAATTAAAATGTGTAAAAAATAACTGTTATATCATGTCAAACAAAGCGTGCGCATTAAGTAAAATTTTTTGGATAAAGGTTTTATACATGTTGATATCACAAATGCCGAAATTACAGATACTTCGGTTGGAAAATGTGAATAAAATGTTCAAAATACCCGTACCGTTCTAATAAAACATGGACTAGAATTTAAAATGGGTATTTTTTGGAAATTCGAACTGAAGATATATGAACAATACTTAAAAGAAATTAAATATCAACTAAAATAGGTATTAGTACATCAACATTTTCAGTGTCCACCATTTTCATATGAAATATTGTTTATTTGTATATTATTCCCTTTCCGCATACGAAGTAGCGGGCATTTTGCTAGTATAATTATATAGCAGTAGTGTCAACTTGGATACCCGGAATACCTTTTCACAGCCACTTCACTGACCCCATACTATCAAAATGACATAAAATTGTGAACCAGAACCAATTAAACTATTTTACAATGTAAATTGCCTCCTTTAAAATTCAAATTTAAACTTTACCATATTTACATATAGTGTACCTCTTATTTTAACATAACTCCAATTACATTAACTTTGTTTAGATTTATAACAATTTTAATTTTCTGCTAAAACTTCACTTATGTGGGTGAGTGTGTGTGGGTGGTGTGGGTGGTAGTATTGTCTCATAGGACCTGTTGGTGGCAAATGTGTTGACATTATTATGATGTTTGTGGTCGGCTTGAGAGTATTCATATTGCAGTGGTTGTTAGTTGGTTGGTCGGTTGCTCTTTGGTCGCATGTCTGGTGTTTTTTGTTATTTTAGCTTTTGACTTTTTGCTAAATATCCACATTGCTAATTAAAAGGTATTTAAATTAATTTACACAGTAAACAAGTGTGAAAAGTGAGTGCAAATTATGGTGGCATTATAAAAATGTCACGCATTTTATGATTTTTGAAAACGGCTGAAATGTGTATATATTCACTAGCTGTAGTTTGAATAGTTTAAAACTTCGACATTTAATTAATTAGTTAATTGAATAAAATGAATAAATTATTTGTTGTTATGAAGGCAGCTCTATTGTTTAATAGCGTTGCAACCCACACTAAGATTAAGTATATATGATTAAACGTTCACGTTGGAGAGATATGAGGCTCTCAGCGCCAAAGCGGCCTAACCCAAATGTTCCAAAAAATCCAACTGACTATAAAGATTTAGCCGAAATCTTTTGAAATAAATACTAAAAACTCCATATTGCATTGTTTTAGCAGTTAGTATAAACTAGTGTTATATTATGCGATGGGTAGATTTTTTTATTTTGTAGGTACGTAAATAAATAGATAAGATTGGAGGTATTAGTAAAGTAAGAATAATATTCATCTTACATAAAAGCCGCGCAATGTGCATACGATTTTGATGCACATCCGATTTCAGTAGCACCCCTCAAAAATGCGTCTATATACTCCTGTTTCAAATAGATTCTTTAAGAAACGCGAATGTGCCTCCACATTCTATTTATGGTAAAATACCCATATTACTAGCGTATATCTGTAATAATATAATCGCTCATAAAGGATTCCATAAATGTAAAAATTTTCAAAGAAAATCGTGGCTTAGTACGCGGATTTGTCAATATATATTTTAGCAGATTTTCCTTTTTCCAAGGTATCTATATCCACCGTTTTTGTGGATGGATTCGAACGCAGAAGAGCTCAATAGAACCGTCGCTTTAAAAACTAAATTCACGTAATGTTCAAAGGAAATTGAATGGCACGTGTAAATTTTACACGCACAAAGTTTTTTTGAGAAAATTCACGCATCAAATTTTGGATTTAGTCTCCAATTACTAGGATGCTGTAAGGAGCACACTCATGAGATATGCATTAAACGACTTAAAATCACAAAATTTCGACTTCGAAATGTCAGCATCAATTTTAGGTGGATGCAGTGGATATATCGAAAAATCATACACTGGTATCATGTTGCTCATGGTGTATTCATTGAGTCCTTCTTTCCGCATAGGTCTATAATATGTAAGGTTAAGCCAAAAATCGAAGGGAACATAAAAACACTTGTTGGCTTCAACCCATTTTTCTACATTGATGCCAACACAGCTTCCACGAATATAAATTTTAATAGTCGATATTATGGAATCCCTCCTAAAACACTTAAATTAATGAATTTCGGTCATACTATGTTAACAGTTCGCCAATTCTGAAAGGGTGAAACTCTGATTCATAGATTGTAAAACATTTTTGGTTTTTTACCATATACCTGAAATGGGGCAGTACAGTTTTATTGAAGGTATTCAAAAACGTGGGCCTAGGTCCACAGCAATAAGCCGATACGTTTTTGATCACTACGACTCCTAAAAGCTAAATTATAGCCAATATATAGCCTTCGGTAAAAATGTCCAAAGGATCCTTGAACATACCCTTAACTACACAAATATGTTGAACATTTGTATGGGTGGTAACATAAGGATTGGACCGATAGGGCCCAAATTTGAACATAAACTAAGCTTAGACAAAATATTTCGAGATCGGACCAAATCGGTTGCTACGTTTGTGGGATATTGCGCTTATCATTTTTGCGAATATTTTCGAACTTTTGTGGGAGTCGTACCGGAAGCATATAAACTTCGCACTACCTTCGAATTTCATCTAATATTCGAAGAAATATTACGATATCCAAAGTGTGGACGAACACAATATTCGGTTCGAGCTCTACAGTCACTACATATGGTGCCATAGGGGTTTTTTACTCCTTTCCGGCTGTTTTCCCAAAACTTATGGACTTGCCCCTGAAAAACGTTTACTGTCGTAATTGAGGCAGAGAATGCAAGATGCTTCAACAAAAATCAAAGTGATTCGAGAGCAAGTCTTAAAGTGGATTTATCCAAAATATTGTGTGGGAAGTACCCCAAGGAGTGAAACCTGATCTATATCTGGCAGATATATTAGGATGTGTAAAGTATGGACCAAATCGGTAACTCCCAACCAGAGTTATCGTGAGAACAATTTTTCCGAACATTTTTTAACTTTTTTGGGGGAGTGTAACGTGACCGCTACATTGCAAAACCGCCCCTCTGATATTACATCCAGTATCAATACAAAACAACCTTATCAGTGCATGCATAACCCCAACTTCATGCATAATTACAACTCCATTCATAAATTTTTTAAACTTCAGCGTATTTCCTGGTTGTCTCGCCTTACAAATAATTCTCATTCACTCCGTAAACCCTATCCATTTAGTTTTCGTCGCTGAATTTGTCGAGTGCTGGCGTTAACCGACGTGAGAGAAGAGAAGACGCGTGGCATTGTCCGCTGTTCTATTCGATTCAACCGAAGACTACATCAGCCATCGACCTTGCGATACGTTCGCTCCTGTCGATTCGTTCGCTCCTGCCTATTCGTTCGCTCCTGTCGATTCGTTCGCTCCTGCAGATTCGTTCGCTCCTGTCGATTCGTTCGCTCCTGTCGGTTCGTTCGCTCCTGTCGATTCGTTCGCTCTCTGCAATTCGTTCGCACCTGCCGATTCGTTCGCTCCTTGCGACTCGTTCGTTCTCTGCGATTCGTTCGCACCGTTGTTTAACTATATCCGACTCCTTTCTTTACAGATCTCAACACCCGAAGACTAACGAACCGAACTCAACACCCGAAGTCTACAGAGCACCCGAAGACTACAGAGCCGAGCCCAACAGCCGAAGACTACCGAGCCGAACTCAACACCCAAAGACTACCGAGCCGATATCAATCCGAATATCGCCGAGCCGTGCGATACCCCCAACAACGGGAACTACCGACCCATTGCCAATCCGAGTATTGCCGAGCGAGGGCTGACGATCAGAAGATTGGCGATTACACTATTGCCAAGCCGAGTGTTATCGACCGAACGTCAACGACCAACCCCATCTTGTATCCGCCGATTACCACCTACTTTATACCGACCAATTCGAAGCGATTCCACCCGAGGATGTCCCCCAACTTTACTAACATATATTACAACATCAACTAAGCTCCATACTATCTCAAACTTATGTTTACGAGAATATATATAAAACTCTGAAGCACAGTTCCATCATGTCTCTTCTTACTTAAGGTTTGTGGGTCCTTAAGTCGACCCTGGAAGCGGCTGAGCTAA
Source organism: Musca autumnalis (assembly GCF_047663935.1). NCBI lineage: Eukaryota > Metazoa > Arthropoda > Insecta > Diptera > Muscidae > Musca > Musca autumnalis. The sequence continues at coordinate 55,044,670 of NW_027411977.1, forward strand.
CCTCAGCCTTTGGTAAAACCACTCGTTATAGGAGGTACCTGAAGGAGTGGACCGATATGGCTTATCTTCGAACATAAACTAGGTTTGCACAAAATATTACGAAGGTAGATCCGTTCGAGAGTTATCTTGCGCTCCAACTACTACACACGGTGTCGCCTGTGACGATCTTGAAAATGTCGTTTGAAGCACCGCGATTGTTTTTATTCACAATTTCTTTGCACCAATCCACAAGAGCCTTTTTTGAGCGATTGACAAATTTTGCTGGTTCTAGCGGACAGGTGTTTATGTAATATCAAATGTTAGTTGGTGGAAGAAATGCCCAAGAGTCCTTCTATCTCACGGTATAGAACATGGCGATCTTGCAGTATCCGTTCATAACCTTCGTTCCTCATAACCTTCGTTTTCTGGCGAGTGTCGACCACAATTGAATTCATTAAACCAGTTTTTCATAGTGCTAATTTCTCTTGGAGATGAAAGCCCTTGATGAGTATACTAAGAACCCAAAAGGAAATTTTCGGTCAAATTTATGAGATATCGCGCGATGAAGTTTTTGATTTTTTTCCCTATAATACTTGGGAAAATAGCTCCATATCTCTGTTCGGCGTTTTACCTCAGAAACTTGACCTATGGCGAAAATTTCCTTTTGGGTTCTTAGTATACTCATCAAGGGCTTTCATCTCCAAAAAAAATTTTCCACCCCCAAGACTTTGAGTTCCATTTTGTGTCACAGTGTAATTTACCACCTTTAACGGGTGTTAAAGGCAGTTACCCAGGTGACACCATGGTGAGGCCAGTGTTCATTTGAGATGAAAGTGTTACCATGATAAATCCTGGGCTTTGCCATGACAAAACCGATCAGGACCGTTCCTTGGTATCCTTCATACCCAACGTTATCCAGTTTCTTATACACTCAGATTATTATTTCTCGCATCAAATAATGCATTTCTTCCGAAACATACATACATGCATATATTTGGAATTTAAATTAAAGCCATTTACATATACCACTTTCATATTTTACTTTGTATAACTTTCGATAATGTTGAATATGCAACAGTTGTTATGTGTTTTTTGTACTTTTATTATTGCTCATATAAATTGCATTTCAATTTAATAGCCTTTGATGGAAAATGTTAATGCAAAGCATATAGGCGAGCGACAGACGACTACATGAATTGTATTTCCGGCATTCGCTTTTTTCACTTCAACACGTTTTGCAACAAGTGTTTTGCGACTTGACTACAAGTGTGACACAAACACATCACCACTGACAATCACACTCACAAATAGAGAATACCTATGTACATACATATCGCTCATTTACTCAAAGAGTGACACATCTCAAAATATCAAGTTTCGAGAAAAACGCGTTTTAAGTTCGCGATTGAAATTTGACTTCTCTACTTGAAAAAATTATTACACAAAAACTAAAATAAACACAACATAAAGTAGAAGTCGTAGAAAAAACAGAAACTACTAACTCAGAAAACGCGTTTTTTGAGTTATGCTACTCTTTGAATAAATGATCGATATGTACACATGTATATGGATATACACATGAACTTTAATACTTTTATGTATGTACAAATGTGTGTATATGCGTATGCATATTGGTGTTGACATTCTTCACATGCGAACATATTTGTTGATTGAAAATTGAAAATAAAGTTTATGGCATGACGTCATGGACGGACAGATTGACAAAATGACTAACAAAAACATGTATTCATTCATACATACATATATATGCAAAAGTATCTAATAAAATTTTCATCGTTATTTTGCGCCATTTTCTCACCAAGTATCCATTTAAACTAAAAGGACCATCGACAGCAATGACAGAGATAAGGAAAAAACCAAAAATGAGTGAATGTTGCTTTTTGTGTCATACACGTCTATAGGGAAACAATTACAAGTGCAGTCTGTCAGTCAGCCAGCACTCTAGCAATTTAGGTGCTATCGACAGCATCGGTTCAAACAATCACTCTAGCACAGGGGATCACTCATTTGATGACATTCTGTCTTATTACATGGGTTTAACACAGCAAATTATTGGAGTCTTCAAAATTCTCAATACCATCTTGCCTTATTCTACCTATAAACTTACAGTTTATCGCCGAGTCCGAACGGTGTATCCTAAGGTACCACTTGATGTTGCAATTTTAGCCACAGCATATTTCACTCAACACATTGACATGGATTGCACAGTCCAATGGAAACAGAACAGCCGAAAACTCAATATATTGATACCAAAAGCTTCCTCATCCTTACTAAATAATGGGTTTTTATAGTATTTTTTGGTAGTCATAACTACTTATAAAATTCCCTACTAACCCATTGTTTTAACAAACGCATTTCGCTCTGAATTACTAGTTTTTCCGTAACCACTAGAAAAACTGGTTATTCTATAGCCACAAGAAGTTGAAAAATAAGCTATCAGCTAAAAATATGTCATATTTTTAGAACAGTTCAGGTTGAGTTTGTTTTCAATTTCAACACACTTCATGTTATTTTATTTTTTTCGCTTTCTGCTGGATTTGATCATGCAAACTTCTGATTTGTAGCCGAACATACTACATACTGTGCCACGAGCATTAAGGGTTGTTTAATCGCTTAAATGTGTACCACCATCTGTTCTTTGTTTTGTTATCAAAAAATTGCATGCCGACGGTGAGCGTTGAACACACAACCCCAGGATTTGTAGTTGGACGCACTAAGTAATGAATACTTACTAAGTAGTAAGTATTCATTACTTAGTAAGTAGTAAAGTGAGTAATTTTAAATTCTTACATTACTTTGTAATAGGTTACATAACGAATAACCGATCCGAATTTTTGCTGTTCAATCAATGAATTCATTATATGACTACGATTGTCGTGATACTAACGAAAGAAGAATACGGCATATAGGGCTACTTTAAAATCAACAGCAACGCGTGGCCTACGAGATAGGTATCAGGAGAAAATCAAAGAGGAGAAAAAACTTTTACACAGGAAAAAGAGGGGTGACGTATGGGATGAATATACCAAGGAACGGTCCTGACCGGATTTAACATGGTAATGTCCAGCATTTATCTTGGTATCTTTTTCATCTCAAGTGGACATTGACCTACCTGTGGTGTCACCTAGGGTAGTTGCCTTTAACACCCGTTAAAGGTAGTGAGCTAAAATGTGCCGCACGTTCACCCATAAAAACGTTAAAAACTTGTGGTTGGGCGACGGACCCTTCCCTAGAAAAAAGCACCCTACTATGAAACAAGTAAAAAAGTGTCAGTCGGCTTTGCCCTATATACCCTCAACCAATGTGAAGTGAAACTTTCACATACGGACAGATCGAATGTATTTAAGGTCTCTTCAGAATTTTGTGGCCCTTTTTGGACATTTGAACCGACAAAAATGTGGATTAGGAATTAACTGCACTAAGACACAAATGTTGAACTTTTGTGGTTGATGTAGGGAGGACCGATATGGGCCATCTTAGAAATTAAACTAAATTTTGACAAAATATTAGGTGATTCAAAGTTTGGACCAAATTGGTTGCCCCATTCAAGTGATATCGTCCTAGCATTTTAGTGACATTTTTTAAATATTGGAAGTTGAGGACCGGTATTGCCCCATGAAACTAAGTTTGGATATAATATGACGAAGGCAAAGTATTGCACCCAATCGGTTGAACAGTTCGTGCTCTCCGACCGCCACATATGGTGGCATAGGGGTTTTTCACACATTTCGGGCTGTTTTCCCAAGAAATATGAACTTGCCCCTGAAAAAACTTTAACCGCCGTAATGGAGGTAGCGAATGCAAATCGCTTCAACAAAAATCAAAGTGATTCCAGTGCAGATTTTAAAGTGAACTTATCCAAAATTTTGTGTGAGAGGTACCAGAAGGAGTAGACAAATATAATCCATATTCGAACCTGATCTATATCTGGTAGATATATTAGGATGTGCAAAGTATGGATTACATCGGTCACTCCCTTCAAGAGTTAACGTGCCCACAATTTTTCCGAACATTTTTGAACTTTTGTGGAAGAGGTACCTGGAGGAGTGGACCGATATGGCTTATCTTCGAATTTAAACTATGTTTGGATAAAATATTACGATGGTAAATTTTAGATCCAATCGGCAGATCCGTTCGACAGTTATCTTACACTCCAACCACTACACGCGGTGTCATAGGGGCTTTTTGCACCTTTCAGGCTATTTTCTCAGGAAGTATAGACTTGCCCCTGATGAAACATGTACCGTCGTATGGGGGGCAGTGAATACAAGTTTTTGCAACAAAAATCAAAGCGATTCAAGAGCAGGTACTAAACTGAACTTTTCCGAAATTTCGTGTGGGAGGTACCAGAAGGAGTGGACCGATTGAGTCCATATTAAAACCTCATTTAAGTCTGGTAGAAATTTCACGATGTGCAAAGTATGAACCAAATCGGTTACTCCCTTCAAGAGTTATCGTGCGTAAAAATTTTCCGAACATCTTCGCACTTTTGTGGGGGAGGTACCGGAAGGAGTGGACCGATATAACCCATCTTCGATCTTAAACTAAGTTTGGACAAAATATTACGAAAGCCAAATCTTCGATAGTTATAGTGCGCTCGGTTCAACCAGACATGCAGAGGGACTGACATGGCTAAATCAACTCAAAATTGTCTGAAACGGATTTCGTCCAAACATACTTAGGGTTTAAAACCATTATTTCTATGAGGCACATTTTGCCCGTATGGAAGTGTATATACCCTCGTTAGCATAAATGCTGAGGGTATAAAAAACAAAGGAAATGAAAAACAAATCCCTCCCCGCACATGTTTTAAGGGCCATGATCTGCGAATCTGCACCTGGAATGTTCGCACTCGTTATAGAGAAGGTGCAGTTTAGGCATTGGCAGATGTACTTGAAAAGTACAAGGCCGACATTACAGGAAATACGATGGAATGGGAAAGGCGTCACAACAGCACCTAAAGGTGATGCACTGTATTATAAAGCATGAGTTTGGTTGCGGATTTGTAGTTGGCCGGAGGTTAAAACACCTGGTCTCCAGCTTCACACCACTGATTAAAGGACTTGCTACAATTCGAATAAAAGCAAAATTCTTCATTATCTCCCAGCAAAAAACAGTCATTACCAAGTAATGACTTTACTTACTTACTTAGTTGGCCCATTACAGAACATTTGTTCCATAGACCGAACTAAGAAAAGATCTCCATTCCTCTCTGTTTTTCGCTTGACTTTTTGGAATACCGCGCCTTTTCATTTCTTCATCCACTTTTATGCTCCATCGAAGCTTAGGCCTGCCGATTCTGCGTGCACCGCACAGTGTTGCCTCAGTGGACAAAAATCGAAAAATGTGTTCTTGACTTTTTTATAATTTTATGGTTTTATTTTATTGAGAACACTTCAAATAGGACAATCCTCAAAGATGTTGTCGATATTTGGTGTTACTATAAAATTATAGATCGTTAAACATAGAACATTTTTCGTATGTGACATTTACTTAAATGTATTTAAAAAAGAAACCCATGTTCATGGAAATTTTTTAAAGAAGTTATTGACATATTCCACAACTTTTGAATAAGGAATTAAAGAGTGGTCGATAGTCTTGCAATTTATGAAAAAAAAGTTTTCATATAATGTGTATACATAAAGTACCGTTATGTTGATTGAAACAGTAACGTGTTATACAAAACTCACGAATTTCGCTTATTTCATGGAGTGTATCTAAAAATTGCAGCAAATTGCAGTTTCGACCATTTGGTACATGAAACAGACATCCCTTTCGAATTAAAAAATGCAAAGTTTACATCGTATAAAATCCGATTCTCGGAGCCGCAACCATATCATCATAAACAATTTGTACGAAAGGAGCAAGAATCCTTGTTTTGCCTCAGTGGATAAATTCACTTTATTTTACTGCTTCGTTTTATATATCCAAATATGAACCGATTTTTAACAAAATCGGTAAAACTGATCAGAGGCCCAAGCAAATATCGCATATTAAATTTGAAGGCGGTTCAAATAAAATTGGCTGAGTTATAGCAAAATCGGGGAAATATATATATATATATATATATATATATATATATATATATATATATATATATATATATATATATATATATATATATATATATATATATATATATGTGGGGCTATATCGAAATCTGATCCGATTTTTAACAAAATCGGTAAAACTGATCAGAGGCCCAAGCAAATATGGCATATTAAATTTGAAGGCGGTTCAATTAAAATTGGCTGAGTTATAGCAGAATCGGAGATATATATATATATATTGGGGATATATCCAAATCTGAACCGATATGGACCAAAATGGGAATTTTTCATTCCTATGCCCGCATAAGTACTTGTATAAAAATTCATCGACCTATGTCAACTCCTTTTTTTTTTGTCCACGTTTACAAGGAAGCGGCAACACTGTGCACCGCCATGTGGCATGTATTCATACGCCTTTTTAGCGGGTTCATCATCGCTCATTCTCATGATATGGCCTAGCCAACGCAATCGTTGCATCTCGATACGTTTAACTATATGCATGTCTTTGTATAGCTGATATAGCTCGTGGTTCACACGACGTCGATATTCACCGTCAACGCAAATCGGCCCGTAGATCTTTCGAAGAATTTTCCTCTCAAACACACCAAGCACTGCCTTATCTGCTTGCGCAAGTACCCATGCTTCGGAGCCATACATTAGCACGGGTAGTATCAGCGTTTTGTATAGTGTTATTTTTGTTTGACGAGATGTGGCTTTGTTTTTAAATTGCTTACTTAAACCATAGTAGCATCTGTTGGCCAATACAATTCTTCTTCTTATTTCACAACTGATGTTGTTTGTTGTGTTTATGGCAGTGCCGAGGTAGACGAAGTCTTTAACTACCTCAAAATTGTAGGTACCAACTTCCACAGTTGGTCCGAGCTTTATTGGCGCTTTGCGCGTCGACACCAGCAATTTGGTCTTTTCGCCGTTTACCGCCAGACCCACTTTCGCAGATTCTGCTTCGACCTTCCTAAAGGTATCAGTTACTTCCTTTACTGATCGTCCCATGATGTCTATGTCATCAGCATAGGCAAGTAACATGTGGCTATTGGTGTAAATTGTGCCATTTCTTTTGACATTTGCATCTCGTATTACCTTTTCCAGCAACATGTTGAATAAGTCACACGAAAGGCTGTCTCCTTGTCTGAAACCTCTTTTGGTACAAAATTCTTCGGAGAGGTTCTTTCCAATTTTAACTGAGGACCTAGTATCAGTTAAAGTCATCTTACAAAGCCGGATGAGCTTTGCGGGGATACCAAATTCAGACATTGCGTGAAATACCTTTGATCGGAGGGGACTGTCGAATGCTGCTTTATAATCCACAAAAAGGTGAAATATGTCGATCTGCATCTCTTGGGTCTTCTCTAGGATTTGTCGCAGGGTAAATATCTGGTCAATGGTGGACTTGCCAGGTCTAAAGCCACATTGGTATGGCCCAATTATTTCGCTGACCAATGGCTTTAGTCGTTCGCACAATATCCCTGACACTATCTTATAGGCAATAGGGAGAAGACTTATGCCCCTATAGTTTTAGCATACAGTCTTATCTCCTTTCTTGTGGATGGGACATAGGATGCTCAGGTTCCAATCGTCGGGTACGCGTTCTTCCTGCCAGATGGTGCTAACTAGTTGATGCATACACCTTATCAGCGCGTCGCCTCCGGTTTTAAACAGCTCGGCTGGTAAGCCATCGGCTCCTGCTGCTTTATTATTCTTCAGCCGGTTGATTGCTGTTTTTACCTCATCTTGGCCGGGCGGTATAAATTCTATACCATCTTCTGGGATTGGATCTGTGGTATCATCATCTTCGCTACTATTGGATACCAGCAGATTGGAAAAAAAATGTCCCTTCCATATCCTGAGCACGCTATCTGTATCTGTTACCAGATTACCTTGCTGGTCTCTACAGGAGGATGTGCCTGTGCCAAAGCCATCTGTTTGATGCTTCACTCTTTGGTAGAATTTTCGGACTTCATTCTGGCTCCTGTACATCTCGATTTTTTCACACTCCCGCTTTTCCATTTCGCTCTTTTTCTTGCGGAAAAGACGTTTATCTTCTCTCCTTTTCCCCCGATATCTCTCTCGTGCGCTACGCGTTGCTACTGATTGTAAAGTACCTCTATATGCCGCATTTTTCTCTTCGGTAGCAGCACGACACTCCTGGTCATACCATGAATTCCTTTGTGGAGGTCTCTGGAATCCAAGTATGGATTTTGCGGCTGTTTGCATGGAGTGGGCAATATGTTGCCATTGTGTTGTTATGTTATCGGGACAAGGAGTGCTCGCGTTAAGCAATTGGGCTAGTTGAGTGGAATATGCTGTGGCTATCTGTTGTGTTTGCAGCCTATCCATGTCCAACTTCCGCGTTGTGTCTGTTCGTGCTTTATTTGCAACGTTTAGACGGGTACGTACCTTTGCTTTGAATCAATGGTTGCGCCTCGGAACGATCGTACATCCAACACGCTGGATGAATGTCTTCCATTTTTTACAACATGATCAATTTGATTACTTGTTCTTTGATCTGGAGACAGCCAGGTGCCCTTATGAATATCGAGATGATTAAATCTGGTACTGCTAACTACCATGTTTTTTGCAGCTGCAAAGTCTATCAGCCTCATACCATTGTCAGATGTTTCACTGTGGAGACTGAATTTCCCGACTGTTGGGCCAAAGATATTCTCCTTTCCAATTTTGGCATTAAAATCGCCTAGAATGATTTTAATGTCATGGGCAGGGCAAAGGTCATATGATAAATCCTGGGCTTTGCCATGTTAAAGCCGATCAAGACCGTTGCTTGGTATCATTCATCCCCTACGTCACCCAAAGTAATGACTTTAATTGAGTAATGACTTTATTCAGTAAATTTTGGCAGTTGTAACTACTTATTAATTGACCATAAAAGTTATTATATTTACAAGGGGATGTCATAGGAAGGAAGTTCTTCCTTAAATGTGTACACAAAGTACATATTTAACCACTTACCGGTAGTCGAAAAGGACGCTAAAAGCATATGTTCTATTTTTAGATCAATTGAGGTGAAAATATATTCAAATTCAACACTGCAGACTTGTTGGTTTTTGTTTTCTTTTATTTCGGTTCTTTCTAGTTCTTCTAGTTTATTTGCGCTCATGCTCCCCACTGAAGACAAGGACGAATTGACCAAAGATATATTTTATGAGCGCTTAGAAGAAACATATGACCGTTGTCCTGCCCATGACATTAATATTATTCTAGGGGATTTTAATACCAAAATTGGAAAGGAACATATCCTAGGCTCAACTGTCGGAAAATTCGGTCTCTACAGAGGTATGAGGCTGATAGACTTCGTAGCGTCAAAAAACATGGTAGTTAGCAGCACCAGATTTCAATATCTCGACATCCATAAGGGCACCTGGCTGTCTCCAGATCAGAAAACAAGAAATCAAATTGATCATGTTGTGATAGACGGAAGACATTCATCGAGCGTGTTGGATGTGCGTTCGTTCTGAGGAGCATAGACATAGACTCGGACCACTACCTTGTTGCAGTTAAACGTAGCAAACAAAGTACGAACAGACACAACACAAAAGTTAAACATCGGTAAGCTGCAATCACAACAGATAGCCTATCCGGAAAAGAGGTATTGTGAAAAAATCGAGATGTACAGGAACCAGAATGAAGTCCGAAAATTCTACCAAAGAGTCAAGCATCAAACTGATGGCTGTGGTACAGGCACATCCTCCTGTAGAGACCACCAGGATAATTTGGTAACTGATACATATAGTGTACTCAGGATATGGAAAGAACATTTTGCAAAACTGTTGGTGTCGAATAGCAGCGAAGACTACGAAGATACTACAGATCTAATCCCACAATATGATATTGAATGTATACCGCCCAGCCAAGATGAGGTAAAGACAGCAATAAATCGGCTAAAGAATAATAAGGCAGCAGGAGCCGATGGCTTACCAGCCGAGCTGTTCAAAACCGGAGACGACACGCTGATAAGGTGTATTCATCAGCTAGTTAGCACCATCTGGAAGGAAAAACGAGTACCCGACGATTGGAATCTGAGTATCCTGTGCCACGTCCACAAGAAAATAGATAAGACTGTAGCTCTAACCATAGGGACATAAGTCTACTCCCTATTGCCTACAAGATCGTGTCAGGGATATTGTGCGAACGACTAAAGCCTATGGTCAACGAAATAATTGGGCCATACCAATGTGGCTTTAGACCTGGCATGTCTACCATTGACCAGATATTTACCCTGTGGCAAATCCTGGAGAATACCCAAGAGATGCAGATCCACACCTAATACCTTTTTGTCGATTATAAAACAGCATTCGACTGCCCCCTGCGTTCAAAGGTATTCCAAGCCATGTCTGAACTTGGTATCCCCGCAAAGCTCATACGGCTTCGTAAAATGACTTTAACTAACACTCGATCCTCAGATAAAATAGGAAAGAACTTCTCCGAACAGTTTTATACCAAAAGAGGTTTCATTCAAGGAGACAGCCTTTCGTGTGATCTATTCATCATACAGCTGGAAAAGGTCATCCTAGAGGCAAACGTTAAGAGAAATTGAACAATCTACACCAATAGTTTTGAAATAAAAAGAAGAATTACATTGGCTAACAGATGGTACTTTGGCTTAAGTAAGCAGTTTAAAAACAAAGCGAAATGACTGATCATCAAGCTCGATTCCAACGAGAAATTAATGAAAGAAAAAATCTCGTCAAACAAAAGTAACACTTTACAAAACACTGATACTACCCGTGCTGATGTATGGCTCTGAAGCATGGGTACTAGGGTTATGACTTTTTTACAACCTCATATCCCTGTATCATAGCGTGATGAGTTTTGCCATAAGATTACATAAAATCATAATTATAAGGAGATTCGGTGAAAAAACCTCACGCACAAAATGATTTTAAAATTTGAATTTATCAAAATTATGGAAAATTTTTTGAAGTCACTGTAATATCAATTGAAAATAAACTTTAGAGTCACATGAGATAATTAAACTGACATAACATTTATTTCTCACTAATGTTCTTCAATTCTGAGAATCGTAAAAATGTCGTAAACGCTTTTATTTAAAGATATAATTTTTTAACAAAAAACAACCCAGCAAAATGTTCGATGCCAAAGATGCCATTCAATCATGGGTGCAAGTGATCTGGCATGCCATCCTTTTAGCATCTTCATCGATGAATTTTATATGAGCGTGGACCCCAAGAGATGCTATTCATTTTTTGATCCAAAGCATGTCATTTACACCAATGCTTTGACACGTCATTTTCACCAATGCTTTGGCATGTCATTTCCATCAATGCTTTGGCGACGAGAGTTTTAACAACGTTGGTTGTGATTTCGAGTCTCCGACAACATCAAGACTATTGTAAATAATTAATCTTATATATTTAGAAAAATGTGTAAAAATAAAAACACAAAATTCATCTCTGTTGGATCGATGGAATGGGTTCAAATGCTGATGAAAAGATCGGATCTTTCACGACTTCCTTTGCAAGGGTTCAAATGCTGAGGAAAAGATCGGATCTTTCACAACTTCCATTGCATTGGTTCAAATGCTAATGAAAATATCGGATCTTTCACGACTTCGTTTGAACCAATGCAAAAGATGCCATGAAATCACGTCATCGCATGGAACCCCTTCCTTCAAATTTTACTGGGAAACAATTTAAATTTTTTTCAAAGTGGTTTGTGCATGACCTTTTTCAATATTTGAATGAAATAAACATTATTATAGTTATTAGTAGGCTTATATTTATTCATTCGTGCAACAAAAAATAATTTTTAAAAAAAATAAATTTTTTCCATTTCATACATTTTTTCAAAAAATTATATTTTTAAAATCGATTTGTGCGTGAACTTTTTTATATTTCAATGGAATAAATGATAGCGTAGTGATTATTAGGCAAAAGTTCATTCATCCCTGCTAGAGGAAATCATTTTCGAGAAAAAATGTAAAAAACTCGTAACCCTAGTACACAACACGCCAACCTAACGAAGCCACACGAAGATGTTTACTCCATACGTGTGAGTACGATCGCTTATCTGGTATAGATAAACTTATCGAGATACAACGATTGCGTTGGCTAGGCCATATCATAAGAATGAGCGATGATGCACCTAAAAAGGCGTATAAATAGGACCACATGGCGGTACACGCAGAACTGGCAGACCAAAGAATCGATGGAGAAAACAAATGGAAGAAGAGATGAAAAGGCGCCGTATTGCCGAGAGCGAAGCAACAAATAAAGAGAATTGGAGATCTTTTCTCAGTTCGGCTTAAAGAACAAATGTTCTGTAATTGGCCAGCTAAGTAAGGAAGTAAACAGAATGACAAGTTTAATAATATTTCGAATTTGCAACAAATTGAAAATATTTAAACACTGTTCAAACCGTTTAACGTTGACTTTCAATTGAAGTACAAATTTTACTGTTAGAGTAAAATGCTTTCATTTATCATGTAAATTATTGTATATGGCAATATTTTACCACTTTCGAATTCGTGCATATCACATTCCTTCATACATCGATTGCAACGTTGCTTCTCAAAGAGAAAAAACCTTCAACTCACGTATGTTTGAACGTATGCATGTCTGTAAAAAAATACAGCGAATTGGAACATAAATTTATGACAATTTTATTTATATTATTGATGACTTGTTGTTTTTCTTTTCAGCAACAGGAAACGTACTCCATTTTAAGCGGTAAGGTATTGTGACTCCGAAGGTCATAAGTGATATTGGATATAAAATAAGAAAGTTAATGACATTTCAGTTATATATCACTTAGAAACGTTTTGGTATTTTAGAGCAACACTTTGTTTTTATTACTAAATGAAACTTTCATTTGAGCCACTGTCAATGTGACTAAGGACTCTTTTGACAAGTGTATCGACAATGGGTATTTTCAATAGCGGTGTAATTCTCTTTATTGATTTCGCATATGAACTTTTACTTTGTCATATCCAAATTACACGATAAAAATGTAAAGAAAGGGAACCATATAGTTTAAAAAGTTTTTATGAATATTGAAATGAAAACGAGCAGTCTTACAGATAGACATGGGCTTTTTCGGAATTGTTGTCATTACAAAGCCATCTGTTAGGTTTGCATTTTTGAAATATCACTAGAGAAAATGCATTTTGTTTTAAATAATATTTATATATGACTGAAATCATTTAATAAGTTCCATTAATTGTTGAGAAGTTCATAACAATTGTCCATTTGTTTTGTATCGGCATCAAAATTAGAACACACTAGTGTCTTCTATGCTACCACATTTGTTTGTCAACTACATTTTCAATATTTGTAATTCTGTGATTTAATATACATACATATATGTATGCATTAGGGTGGGGCGATTTGTGTGGAAGGAAAAAAACCTTAATGAGCCCTTCGCGTTTCTGATTCCTGGGATTGAACTGAGCAAAAAAGTCCTCTGGACCATATATCTACCGTGAAAATCGAGCCTCCCGATTTTGACTTTAAGTTTTTTATTGACGTTTTTTGGATATTTTGGCATATAACAGCCAAACCATTGAGATTTTCGATCCAACACAAAGACAAAAATTGTAGCCAAGACAGTAGTTGAAAATTCTCTAATACATCGCAAAAGCATTGGAACGCTCCTTCAGGCAGTTTTGGGCTTAAGAATGTGCAAACTTTTCGGAATATGTCGATAAATGACATTGTGCTACAAAATTTGACCAGAAAATTATTCAAGCGCTCTGATGCAAAATTCCATTGTTTTGGGATCCATGGAGATTGAAAATGCCTTTACTTCGTTTGGGTCACTTCGTTTTATTTTTTTATAACAGTAAAAGTAGTGAAAATCAGAGTTTCTTATATTTTCAAATTTAAACAGGTATATCTTATTTTTTTCCACAACGGATTTCTTTTGATCCTTCTTCCTTTTAAAGGGGTGAATAATATCTTTTGAATAAGCTATTATTGTTTTAAATCGGTTAACAAATGGCTAAGTTATAGTAGTTTATGTCTGAAAACCCCCACAAAAAAACTATAACTGAATTTCTCATAATTTTCAAAAATATAATGTTTTTTTGTTTTGTTCAATATTTATTTTGAAAATTGTGAGAAATTCAGTTATAGTTTTTTTGTGGGCGTTTTCAGACATAAACCACTATAACTTAGTCATTTGTTAACCGATTTAAAACAATAATAGCTTATTCAAAATATATTATTCGCCCCTTTAAGAGGAAGAAGGATCAAAAGAAATCCGTTGTGGAAAAAATAAGATATGCCCGTTTAAATTTGAAAATATAAGAAACTCAGATTTTCACTACTTTTACTGTTATAAAAAATAAAACGAAGTGACCCAAACGAAGTAAAGGCATTTTCGTTCTCCATGGATCCCAACACGATGGAATTTTACATCAGAACGCTTGAATAATTTTCTGGTCAAATTTTGTAGCACAATGTCATTTAACGACATTTTCCGAAAAGTTTGCACATTCTTAAGGCCAAAACTGCCTGAAAGAGCATTCCAATGCTTTTGCGATGTATTAGAGAGTTTTCAACTACTGTCTTGGCTACAATTTTTGTCTTTGTGTTGGATCGAAAATCTCAATGGTTTGGCTGTTATATGCCAAAATATCCAAAAAACGTCAATAAAAAACTTAAAGTTAAAATCGGGAGGCTCGATTTTCACGGTAGATATATGGTCCAGAGGACTTTTTTGGTCAGTTCAAACCCAGGAATCAGAAACGCGAAGGGCTGATTAAGGTTTTCAAATCGCCCCGGCCTAGTATGCATGTATATCGTTTTATATTTATGCCAAGCTTATTCTACTTATTCAACTACCAATAATAAATGCATTGTCAAGCATATTTATCTTTCAATCGTTTCGTTGACTTTATTTCCTTTTAAATTGTTGGTATTGTTTCCATATTTGTCTATTTAATTAAGTTAATAAATTGACATTAGCTAAGCTAAGTATTTAAAGCAGTCTAGAATACATTCGTATTTACAGTATAAGTTTATATTTTTCAGTGCTATAACATTATAGAGAAAATACCTCAAGTAAACATTGCACCGTGGTTTCAGCCATTGGGCAAAAATAAAAAAAAACCGAATGTCTAATTTTTGGTACAACATCTGGAAATTCTAACAGATATGACATGGGCCTTTTTATACCCACCACCATAATATGGAGTGTATAATTAAATTTTTCATTCCGTTTATAACACATCGAAATATACATTGGGGACCCTATAAAATATATATATTATTCATCAGGGTAAAATTCTAAGTCTAAGTCTGTCTTTCGGTCTGTTGATACAGCTCGCAATTTTTGAGATAGAGCTATGTAATTTGATATGGAAGTTTCTATTACTCCTAGGATGTTTGGTTTTGCAAATGGGCTATATAGGTTTACGTTTCGATATAGACCCCATAGAGCGGTACCACCCGATTTTCGAGGTTTTGAAGGTTTTAGCCTCATTATATCCTCAGCATTTATGCTAACGAGGGTATATACACTTTCATACGGGCAAAATGTGCCACATCGAAATAACGGTTTTAGACCCCAAGTATGTTTGGACGAAATGTGTTTCAGACAATTTGGAGTTGATTTAGCCATGTTTGTCCGTCTGTCTGTCTGTGGGTTATATCGGTCCACTCCTTCCGAAAATGTTCGGAAAATTTGTGCGCACGATAACACTTGAAGGGAGTAACAGTTTTGGTCCATACTTTGCACATCGTGAAATTTCTACCAGACTTAGATGCGGTTTCAATATGGACTCAATCGGTCCACTCCTTCGGGTTCCTCCCACACAAAATATCGGAAAAGTTCATTTTAGGTCCTGCTTTCGAATCGCTTTGATTTTTGTTGTAGCAACTTGTATTCACTGCCCCCCATACGACGGAACAAGTTTAATCAGGGGTAAGTCCATACTTCCTGAGAAAATAGCCTGAAAGTTGCAAAAAACCTCTATGACACCGGGTCTAGTGGTTGGAACGCAATATTACTCTCGAACGAACGATCGAACGATCTACCGATTTGGTCTAAAATGTGGCCATCGTAATATTTTGTGCAAACTTAGTTTAAGTTTGAAGACAAGCCATATCGGTCCACTCCTTCAGGTACCTCTCACACAAAAGTTCAAAAATGTTCGGAAAATTTGTGGGCACGATAACTTTTGATGATGGTGGTTCTTATAGGTCCGCTCCTTCTGGTACCTCCCCCACAAAAGTTCGAAAATCGGTCTCAATCGGTCCACTACTTCGGATACCTCCCACACAAAATTTCGGAAAAGTTCAGTTTAGGACCTGTTCTCGAATCTCTTTGAATTTTGTTGTAGCAACATGAATTCACTGCCCTGCTTACGATGGAGCATATCTCATTAGGGGCAAGTCCATTCTTCCTGAGAAAATAGCCTAAAAGATGCAAAAAAAACCCCTATGACACTGTGTGTAGTGGTTGGGGCGCAAAACAACTCTCGAACGGATCAACTGATTTGGTTCAAAATTTGGCCTTCGTAATATTTTGTCCAGACATAGTTTAAGTTCGGTCCACTCCTTCAGGTACCTCCCCCACAAAAGTTAAAAAATGTTCGGAAAAATTGTTGGGGGAGTGACCGATTTGGTACCTCCTCCATAGGGTACCTCCTCCATAAAAGTTCAACATTTGTGTCTAAGTGCAGTTTAAGGTCTGTTCGAAGATCCTTTGGAATGCTGTTCGTTGTTATCCTGCTTACATCGGTATTATGTTTTCCGTGGACAAATCCATGCTTCCTGGCATACTGGTCCATAAGTTATACGATGACCCATTGAAATGACTACTGGGCGCGATATCTATCGAAAAGATATGACTCCCAAAATAATATCCACTTCCATAATGGGTTATGTCGGTCCATTCCTTTAAGTACCTCCTCTGCAACACTTTTGAACTTTAATCTTTTGCTCCTCGGAGCAACCATCACAACATGATCAACTTTGTTTCTTGTTTTTTGATCATGCGACAGCCACTTGCTCTTAAAATTTAGTTTGGTGCTGCTTACTACCATATTTTTGTGCCGCTGTGAAGTCTATCAGTAGAGATGGACAGTGGGTAAATACCCAATGGGTAAATATCCGGTAAATTGGGTAAATACCGGGTAAATACCCATTTGTGGGTATTTATTTGCGTATTTACTATATTGAATCGCCAATACAACATCTTAG
This sequence comes from Musca autumnalis, assembly GCF_047663935.1. Classification (NCBI taxonomy): domain Eukaryota; kingdom Metazoa; phylum Arthropoda; class Insecta; order Diptera; family Muscidae; genus Musca; species Musca autumnalis. Next base: position 55,061,918 of record NW_027411977.1, read on the forward strand.
ACTCTATTTCTGGGTTTAGGTTATGAAATCGTTTCAAAATGGATAGTTTTACAATACTTTAAACTAGTGGGTAAATACTTGGGTAAATACCCGAGTATTTACCCAAGTGTTGGGTAAAAACTCATTAACTGCCAAACCACTTGACGTAGGCTGACAAAATTTGGCTCAAATCTTACTAATATCAAGAGAATATCTAGAATTGAAAATGGGGTCTCTGGGTCCATGTTTTGGTATAGCCTTAATATAGCCGTACCTCCCGATTTAAGTTATTTTTCAACTATTAGCCACATTTTACAACAAAATTGGCTGCAGAGTGAGTCCTCAATGAGTATAAAATATCCTCGCAAACATTTGTCAACGTAGGTCCACGTATATAAAAATTCATATATAACTTCTATAAATTTAACAAATAATAAAAACGAATTAAAAAAATTCAGTTTCAGTGTTTTTATACCCTCCACCATAGGATGGGGGTATATTAAGTTTGTCACTACGTTTGTAACTACTCGAAATAATCATTGTAGACCCCACAAAGTATATATATTCTTGATCAGCGTGCAATTCTACATCGATATAGCCATGTCCGTCCGTCTGTCCGTCTGTCCGTCTGTGGAAATCACTCTATCGTCCGAACGGATTGACGTAGGTTGATGAAAATTTGGGAAAATATGTTATATTTACGTAGGACTTTTGGTATTGAAAGCGGGCTATGTAGGTCCACGCTTTCGTATAGCCCCCATACAAAATGACGCGTGACGCGTCGTCGTTTTAAGGAATTTTTAAGATATTTGGCCCATTTTACCACCGAATTGGTTATAATTTGGTACTTTGTGTCTCCAGAGGCCAAAAAATATTCCTACCAATGTTGGGTTATATAGGTCCACGTTTTGGTATAGCCCCCATATAAGGCCCCATATAAAGTACGCGTCATTTTAATATATTTTGAATGCCTTAGACCCATTTGACCACAGAATTGGTTTTAATTTGGTATTTTGTGTCTTCAGAGGCCAGAAATTTGGTATTTAGTCTTCTTTAGGCGTATAAAACTTTCCCCCAGAAATTTGTAGGTATAGGTCCACGCCATCATATAGCCCCCATAGAACGGTACCTTCCGAATTTCGGTATTTTGAAGGTAGTGGCTACATTAATCCACCGAAATGGCTGAAATTTGTGGTGGAGGGTATGAAAAGTTCGGCCCGACCGAACTTAACGCTTTTCTTACTTGTTTAAATTCAATTTAGGCCGAAAATGTAGATAAAAACTTATAATTGCCTGAAATCGGGTGGTACCTTTATATGGGGTCTGCACCAAAATCTGACCCATATCCACAATTTTAGGTGGGGAAGTTTCTTACAATTGGAAACTCCAAATGCCAAGTTATAGCCAATTCGAACTAAAAATGAAGACAAAACACTGAATAGACCTGAAATAGGGAGGCACCGGCGGCGATAGCAAAAAAAAAAATAGTTGCTTACATATCCTCAAAATACCGAAAATCGGGCGGTATATGGGGGCTATACCAAAAATTTGACCTTTGTTGACGATTTTTGGTGAAGAAATTGCGTGACTACTGAGAACCTCAAATGTCAAATTACAGCTAGTTCGGTTCAAAATTGTAGCTAAAATCCTTAAAATACCGATAATCGGGAGTATCGTTATATGGGGGCTATACCAAAACATGGACTTATGTTCACGATTTTTGTGGAAAAGTTTCTTGACCACAGAAAAGTGTCAGATGTCAAATTAAAGATAGTCCGGTTAAATATTGTAGCTAAAATTCTTAAAATATTGAAAATCGTGAGGTACTGTTATATGGGGGTTATACCAAAACATGACCCTATGCCCATAATTTGTGTATAATTTTGTTGATCACTAGGAACTCTAAATGCCAAATTATAGCTAATTCGGTTTGATAATGTGACTAAAGGTAAGGTCACATTAGGCAAATATTTGCTCCAGCGACTGGCATTGTGCGCATACTGAGATCAAATGAGTGTTGATAATACGTTGATATATGATATATAATATTTGCCTAATGTAACTCTACCTTTAGAACTTCAAAATACCTGAAATCAGGCGGTACCGTTATATGGCGGCTATACCAAAACGTGGACCGATATAGCCCATCGAACTTGACCTGACTGCAAACAAAAGATGGATCTTTCCAAAATTTCAGCATTGCATCTCCATTTTTGCGGATGCTAGAGTGATTACCACAGATGGACGGACGGACATTTATATATCGAATTTTACCCTGATCAAGACTATATATCGTCTGCTCCGTCGGAAAAGGCCGTAAGTCCCTCTCAATAAATTTTTCAGGAGGAAGAAAAAACATTCCAGCGCTTTCTGTATTAAAGATTTTATTATGGTGGTAAAGGCAGAATTCTTCGTTTATTTATTCCGCTACAATACCTGTACTTTGTTTGATAAAATTCCGTCGCGTTTGGGAGAAAATTGGATATCTTTGGACTTACGACCTTTTCATTGTACAGTTTTGTATTTTTGTAGGGACTTACGACCTTTTCCTACAATTTACGGACGTTTTTAAAATAAAATATTTATACTTTACAAAACAATGTGGAACGGGTATTATAAGTTTGTTTTGTCCAATATTCGTGTAACATCGCGAAGTATTCATCGTAGACCCCCTCCCCTTGCCATTTTTTCATATCTTGACGAGATAAAGCGATCTAGCTATGTGCGTCCGTCCATCCATTAACAATTGTAATAAAACTCTAGGCCTCAATTTTGGACCGATCGTCACGAAATTCTGTGGAGAGGTCGGGTTCCGACCAGAAGTGACCCCATTAGATGTTGGTTATGATCGAAAGGTGTGAAATGGACCAAATCCACAATTTTTTCCCCAACTTTGTAGCTGTCCTGTAGATCGCAGTAATATTCCGATCGGAGCGACATTTTAAGAATGATTTGAGCTTAAGACAAATATTAAGCTTGCAATTTAACATGGTGATGATAAAATTATTAGCGGGTTTAATGGACCAAAACTTTTGGGTGAAATCTTATATATAAAAGACAATGTGTGAATGTTTGTATGTTCCGCATAGACTGAAAAACGGCTGAACCGATTTTTTTTTTTTGAAAATTTCAGAGAATGTACTAGGAACAACCGAGGTGAAAATAGGCTTTATATTTTTTGAATTTCGGAGGGGGCGAGGGCAGGCCCTATTTGTAAAAAAACGCTTTTTTGCAAAAGTTATGAAAGTATCGGTCAGAAAATAATTTGCGAGGCAACGGTTGTTGAATCTCCGACCCTAAGTACTTATTCCATGTAATTTTCAGATTATGCACAGGCATGTCCCTTGGTGGAAATAGGCTATATATTTTGATGGATTTCGGTGAAGCGGGTTACACCTGTGCCCTATTTTTTAAATGCGCTATATATATAAAACTTACGAACGATTCCGTTTCCCCAATCCTGGGCACATATTGTAGCAATAAGACCCGACCACTCCCACTTTCTTAAATATGCTACAAATCAATGGAAATACCAGATGTTATGCATAACGATGCTTTGGTCTTATTGGAAAGCAAGTGTTTAGATTAGAAGGCAACATATCGATAGCTATAGTTTCATCAGGTATATAAGATACATTATAAAAAGGTGGACACAGTCGGCATGCCTCAAGTCATCAGTTATTTGGCGGTATGTTAAAATTGCATATCGACACCAACATTTCTGAAGATTTTTATACCCTCCACCATAATATGGAGGGTATAATTAAATTTGTCATTCAGTTTGTAACATGTCGATATATTCAGCGGAGACCCTATAAATTATATATATTAGTGATCAGAGTAAAATTATAGGTCGGTATAACCATGACCGTCTGTCCTTCTTTTGAAGTTAAGTACAGTTCGCAATTTTTAAGATAGATCTTCGTGGTTTGGTATAGAAGCTTCTATTACTTCTAGGATGTTTGGTATTGACGCCTTCATATAGCCCCCATAGAACGGTACCTCCCGATTTCCGGTATTTTGAAGGTGTGGCCTTAATATTCCTCCGAAATGGCTAAAATTTGGTATTTATTCTTCGTTTGGGGTACAAAAAACCATAGGAAACTAGAACCATGGCACCATCGTCTAATTGCATTCCAAATTCATACTGCTCTTTGTTAGCAGAAACCATTATGTCTTCTTAGTTTAATAACATTTCAATCAATTATTATTTTAGAATCATTTAATAAAATAAATTTTGCAATTACCCGTCCGTTAGAAGGTATTACTTTATTGAATTCAGAATACAAACTAATTTCGTTATGATAAATGATAAAGTTAAGTAAGATATACTACAGTAAAATTTGTTTTTTTTTACAAATGTTTCAATATATGAGGTATTTGAACACATACATCATCCCAATTTGTGTCAATGAAGAGGCCAGAAGTCCATCTTTCATAATCAGTTCGCTTATAGGGGAAAATAGATTTCAAATGTAAATTTTCGTTGCAATATAGAATTTATCACATTTTTGTTCAAAAGTTTGGTGCACAGGGTCTCCCAAATATCATCCGATTATCATTCAAAGGTGTAGGATAGTTCTTTACATTGTACCGCAACCATGGATGACGTTAGACATAATATCTGAACTACATTAGCTGTAGTATTCTTTTAAAGTATACATTTTCCTGTGGACTTACGACCTTTTCGTACTCAAATTTGTACGTTTTGTGGACTTACGACCTTTTCCGACAAGGGCAAAACATATAGAAAAACGCGACATACTACCATTTTCTTTGTATCATACGACGTGTTTTGACTTGTACTATCATCCTGTAACAAAAACGCGATTTCCAAAAAAAGTGGACTTACGACCTTTTCCGACGGAGCAGACGATATACTTTATAGGGTCGCAAATGATTATTTTAATGCGTTACAAATGGAAAAATAAACTTTATATACCCTCCGTACTGTGAATACCAAACCTTGTTTCATAAAAGTTCTACTACACTGAATGCAAGAACCTATACCGACAAACTTCATATGGAAAGTTTTATACCCCAAATGAAGACTAAACACCAAATTTCAGGCAATTCGGTGGAATATTGAGGCCACAATCTTCAAAATACCGAAAATCGGGAGGTACCGTTCCATGGGGGCTATATGAAGGCGTGGATCTATACCGACAAAATTCTGGGGGAAAGTTCTGTACCCCCAGCGAAGATTAAATATCAAATTTTAGCCATTTCGGAGGAATATTGAGGCCACAGTCTTCAAAATACCGAAAATCGGGAGGTACCCTTCCATGGGGGCTATATGAAGGCGTGGACCTATACCGAGAAAACTCAGGGGGAAAGTTGTATACGCCCAACGAAAACTAAGTACCAGTCATTGCGGTGTGATAATGAAGCTAAAACTTTTTAAATACCGAAAATCGGGTGGTAACGTTTTATGGGGGCTATATCAAAACGTGGGCCGATATAGCCCATTTGCAATACAAAACATCCTAGGAGTAAAGAAACTTCAATACCAAAATACAAAGCTCTATATTAAAAATTGCAAGCTGTATCTTGATTTCAACAGACGGACGGACGGACATGTTTATATCGACTTAGAATTTTACCCTAATCAAGAATATATATTTATAGGGTCTCCGATGAATATTTCGATGTGTTACAAACGGAATTACAAATTTAATTATACCCTCCATATTACGGTGGAGGTAATAATATAGCTCACTACGAGTAAATGATACGGTAATTTATTGTAAAGTTTTTTAAAGCTAACAAAAAAACAATGAACACAACATCTGTTATAGTTTCTGAGAACCAAAAATTAGGTCAAAATATGAGAAGGTGTGGGCGTGGTGTGCTCCCAAAGACTACAATTTTTTCCCAATTTTGGAAAATACATAATATTTTGAAAAATTCTGGAGAATGAAATAGCTATCTTCGATTACTGCCACTCCCATGTATTCTTCACTCTCAAGGAAAATCGAACAAATCGAAACACACATCTTTGGGTAAGAAAAGAATTAGAACATTAGAGGTTTTATTTAATTTCCAACTACATAAGGCGACATTGTGGTTTCTTAAAAAATCAGTAACATCTACTTTAATTCTATTTACAAATCAGAAATATTTTCATAAAGAGTTTAGGCATTCTTGTCTGTTTTCTTTTCGGCATCGGTTAATTCTTTACGTTTTTTAAAACGCATTTTCAAATTGGTTATCAAACGAACAGTACAGAAATAAATAATTTCCACTATACTGAGGGTGGAAACACCCATAAATAGACCCAATAAACCACCACAATTGGCAAGGAAATCAGTGGTACCATACAGCTCGGAACGTTTTGAGGTGAGGAATTGGGCTTCTTTGAAGAATATAGACACACGAGTTCTTCGGGTTCTAAAAGTAAAAAAAAAAACAGGGAATATGTTTTAATAAATAAATTTAGTTAACTTAATTTCTACTTACTCCAGTGCATCTTCATTTAACTCCGTAGAATTTCCCCTAATACCAGTATTGGTATATTCATAATCTGCCTGAGAAATTTCAGCTTCATAACCAATAGATGTACATGATGGCAAGCAATTGCATGTTGTTGGACCGCGAAAATTTTCACTTGACGTTGTTATACCCTGATTGAATTCTCTCAGGGCCAATTCATCTTCGGCATTATAAAGGCAGTTCACATTTCTGGCATTGCAGACGGGTATATCTTCATTTCCTTTGTATAAAAGATTTAATAATATGATTTATATGATTTTGCTCTATTATTTTTTTATATTTTTACAAAGCACTTACTTGGCATTGAGAATTTTACACAACCACATTTAGCCAATGTGAAGTTGGCTAAACACTCCTGTTCACAATTACTTTGTGTGTAGGTTTGATAATAACGTAAATCACGTTCCTTTTGGAAATAACATTGACGTCTGAAATAATGGAAGATGAAATACAGTCAATAAAGTTTGAAAAATTATAAAAAAAACTGCAGTTGTTCTGATATACTATTTTTTTAATTTAATAACGGCAAATGGACGACTAATATTTTTCGAATAAACTATTTTTTAAAAGCGGTTATCAAATGTTTGGTTTATAGTCATAGAAGTGTAAAAACAAATTAAAAATAGGAAAATGCTTTTCCTCCTGCTCTAGGCTGCTTAGAAGATACCAAACATAATTTATAATTTCTAAGTAAACTTTGAATTCTGTTGAAAAATACATGAGATATGCAATTTTTAATTTAAAACTTCCCTACAAGTGATGTCTTAGACACGCCGTTCTGACTCGGCGATAAACAGTAAGTCCCATATCATTGAGCTAATATGAATCGGGGTGCACTCATTGATATGAGAGAAGTCTCCCTTGTCCCTTCTGGCATGTTTTTGGAACAATTATTATTATTATGCAATTTTTATACCCTCGACCATAGAATGGAGGGTATATTTTTCCGTTTGTCACGCATTAAAATACTTATTTGCAACCCTATAAAGTATACATATTTGTTATCAGGATAAAATTCTGAGTCAATATAGTATAGATTGACTGATATAGTCTATCAAAATTAAAAATTTGTTAAAAAAAGTTTTTATTATATCGATCCAAAATTAATTTATGTTCGAAGAGGGCCATATCGCACTGTGGTTCCGGCCGTGTACAAAAATCGAACATTTATGGCAACAAATTTGATTTCGATTGAAATATATACATTACCTAAACACATCAAATTGTTTATATGCAGTACAATTTTTGCCAATGTACAGCGGTAAAATGTCAAGAAAAGTCGAAAAATTTGAAAAGCATTCGCAGCTTATGAGTGAAATAAATGTACAATTTCCAGATTTAAACTTATAGTTGATAGCATTGACAATGTTTTTACGTAAAAAGATATTCATACATAGCTTTCTAACTTCCTTAAAAATAAATTCTTTGTAAATAAATTTGCTGGTACTTTTGAAATCAGTGCTATAAATTTATGTTGAGTTTTACTAATGTTGGGAGTATTTGGGAGACTCCGTGTTTTTAAAAAAATACACCTTTATATGGGGGCTATACCTAAACGTGGACCTATATTGAACATTTTTTGCGATGATACGAAATTTCAACCAAATCATTTGGAAACTGTGTCTAAATTCTTCAAAATACCAAAAATCAGGCGTTACCTTTACAAGGGGGATATACCTAAATGTGGACCTACATCCACTCAAATTTTTTTTATCATCTTGCCTTGTTGTGAAACTATGTTTAAAATGTCGAGGCGGTAGCTCGATTAGAACTATTTTTGGCACTCCTTTCAATACAAGTGAGACCGCCTCTTAATTGTTTGTGATGTCAAAATGCAAAGTATGTTTGGACGATCTATGTTGCGTAAAAATATTACGATGTGCAAAGTATGGACCAGAGTGAACGAAAAAATGATTAAAGAGTAGTATAGAGTCTTCTTTGGGCCTACAAAACTTTCCCCCGGAAATGTGTCAGTGCTTGTACGGCTATCCTACAAAAATGACTGAAATATAATATTTAGTCTTCTATGGGGCTATAATAACTCTTCCCCCCAATTTGTCCATACATTTCCACGTTTTGATATAGCCACTGACATTTATGACAATTTCGAACAGTCAACTTTGCAAATATGTAAAGTCCTGCTTGTGCATCTAAATCAACTTCTTTATGTTTTGTGGAACGGTTTTATGTATTGGTAATTATTCACCATGATTACTTTTTCAAATTCATGTTTTTTTTTAAATTTTTAAAATTAATTTAAAAAAGTATCCAAAAAATTAGGCTTTGAAAATGCACCCCTGCCATCGAGGTGGAGGGGAAGTTTTCAGGGGACGATTTTTTTATTTGCTGACAGAGAAGACTTAATATACACACTAAAAGTTGTTTAAAATTTTACCTTTTTCATCCATAAAATTGTTTTACTGTTCGAAAAATCGAACTCCAATTACGACGAAATGGGTTAAACAGATAAACAGAGGCATCACGCATTCTTAGCGTGTTTCGATTCAAATCGTCCTTTGGATGATTCACCATGACATTACGCTATAAACAATGTAATTTTAAGCGATTTCGTGTGTACGTTAAATTACATATTATTAACATATTTTTGGTATGCTACATATATGTATCTGTTAAGAAATTACTATGCTCGAACCACAAGAGGATGTGCATCCAATGCCATGTGAACGAAAAAAATTTTTCGGGTACCTCCCATTCAAAATTTTTATTTTTATTTACATTTTCTCTCTAAATTGTGTGCGATTTAGCATTAAGTGTTCGTAGTGATCCAAACACTTCTCCCCCAATAGTTGCAGATATAGGTCCACATTTGGGTATACCCCTAAACAACGATACAGCCAAATTTCAAGTAATTGGTTAACGCAATTCACCTAAAATCGTGGCCAACAGAACTTTTATAACGGAAAGAAATCTAAATATTCCACATAAATTCAGAATACTTAATTGTGGAAGCTTTTTACTTGTTTTTCATTACACGCAGAGAAAAAAAAATGATTGATCCAACAATATTCGAAGAGCAAAATATGTATTGTAAAGATATTGTTAAATTTCAAATGTAGTATTGTGATTCCAACAATTGGGTTTTGTTAAATCCAAAAATTGTTTTTGTCAACTGGACAATAGTTCTCTCTTTTCTTCGACAATTTTTTCTCTTCTCTCGCTATTCGAAGCCGTGTTGAAAAAAACAATCATGGTGAGTTTTGTTTGTATGACATGATGCCTTTATCTTTGTTTTTGTGTGTATGTATACCAACAAGGAGACTCTTGTTTTTATTTGTTTCTGTTTTGTTTCTTCTTCTATCTTCATTGTGCTTTGAGGTTTGGTGTTATACCGGAGTTTGTTATGGTGTTTAATTATTCCTTATGTTGTGGTGGGTGCTTGTGGCTTTTTGTTTGTCTTTGTTGTCAGCCAATGCAGCAAACCATGTATTGTGTTCATCAATGATTGCAATATTATACGCGACATTTATATCCAAGTTATGCGAAAAGTGTATATGAGAAGTATATATACTCAAATCAAAATTTCTGGGGTGGTTTTCTGGGTTGACAATACTTTTTGTAAACAAAATTAGATTATGATAGTTCCTACAATCGGTATTGTTAACGATTTTTACAATATTGCGGAAATTCGAAAGTTGTTTTTGTTTTCTATGTTTGGAACAAAAGATGGTATTTTTGGATTTGGATTACAATGTTTGAACAAAACAAATACATTTTTGGAACCAAAACAGATATTTTTGTTCCAACAAAAGCGAAAAATATTTTTTCTCTGCGTGTAGGTATGTACCTAAATAAAGGGTTTAAAATTTTGTATGTAAAAACTATACACATCACCAAAAAAAGAAAAAAATAATATGTTTTGATACCACCCGATGTCAGGTATTTTGATGAGCTTAGCTACATTTGTTGACCAAACTACCTTTAAATGTTATTCACCAAAAATGTAAAAATGTTATTCACCAAAAATTGTCAACGAAGGTCCCATATATAGGAAGAAAGTCATGACGTAGCCATAACGCAATAAGGCCATATCAATCAACGATTGAACCAAACCTGTGGAAATCAATGTATTCGACATAAAATGATGTGGTAGCAGCGTCAAATCGTCAATAAAATTTGGAAAATCGTCAAAAATCGTCAACATAGTCCAAAACTAGGTTTGGTTACCGCTAGATTTGAATTTTTCGCTTATGGTTACGACAATGAGACTGACTACCTAAGATATACAACCCACAGCAGTAAAGCTAATAAAAAAGCTTTTACCCGATGAGAGTTTCCCCTACGGATATTGAGTTTGCAACAATGCAGCAAGGTAAATACAGTGCCACTTTTGAATGATAGCTTTGTTCAAATATCACCTGATTGACGGTGTGACCGTTCATGTCTTTCGGTCCTGACTGACTAACTGACCTCTTAAAGAGCGCAGAAAGCTGGACTCGACATTTTTCACAACGATATAGACGATTTTTATGTATTAAAAATCCTAAACGAAAATTTTCAACTGATATAATTCGAATGTGAAGCAAAAAAGTCAAACTACCTCTATTCCAGATATGTACTTAAATGTAGCCAATCTGGCTGGGAATTGCTAAGAACGTTAAAAAAGCTCACAAAATCGAGTTTGCAATATTGGTTTCTTTAAATTCTTTCGTCAAAATTTGGTTAAAATGTAGTTAATGTGTTTTATTTCATGCAACTTTGGCTAACGTGAAAAAATGTCATTTCAGGGCATAAAATCGTCAAATCGTCATTTTCCAATTTTGGGCCAAAAAATCGTCAAAATGACGATAAATCGTCAAATTCGAAAACACTGTGTGGTAGCCATAACCATATAATTAAATTTGTCATTCCGTTTGTAGCACATAGAAATATTCATCGGAGACCCTATAAAGTATATCTATTCTTGATCAGGGTAAAACTCTAAGTCGATATAACCATGTCCGTCCGTTTGTTGAAATCAAGATACAGCTCGCAATTTTTAAGATAGAGCTTTGTGACCTCAATCCATATGAAATTTGCGGTATAGGTATGCGCGTTCATATATAGGTTTTAGCCTCATTATCACACCGAAATGACTGAAATTTGGTACTTATTCTTCGTTGGGGGTATAAGACTTTCTCTCTGAAATTTGTCGGTATAGATCCACGCCTTCATATAGCCCCCATAGAAAGGTACCTCTCGATTTTCGGTATTTTAAGGGTTGTGGCCACAACAACCCAACAAAATGGCTGAAATTTAGTATTTGGTCTTTGTTGGAGGTAAAAGCTTTTCCGACTGAAAATCATCGTTATAGGTCCACGTTTCGATATAGCCTCCATAGAACAGTACATCCCGATTTCCGTAATTCTGAAAGTTGAGACGTCAATATACCATCGAATGGTTGAAATTTGTTATTTAGTCTTCCATGGGGTTATAAAATATTCCAGAAGGGAATTATCAGGATAGGCCCGCGGGTTCCTATATCCCCCATAGAAGCGTAACCCCTGATTTCGGTATGTTGAAGGTTATACCGAAATATCGGAAATTTGGTATTAAGTCTTCTTTGAGGCTAAAAACTTTTCGCCAGAACTTTGTAGGTAAAGACTGACGTTTTGATATAGCCCCCATGGAACGGAACCTCCGGAATTTCGGAACGATACTTCCAGAACTTGCTGAAATTTGGTATTTAGTCTTCTTCATAAACGAAAGAAAACTAACTTTTCCATTTTACTTCAATACAACTCGTGGTGGAGGGTATAACAATTTCGGCCCGGCTGAACTTAATGCCGTTCTTGATTGTTTGTTTTCTCTAACACTGTACAACAAAAGTGAACTTTTTTTAAAAGTACAAGAAACCCCGCTCAGATTATGAAAGTGGAAAAAAAAGAAGACACGTGTATCGGCGTTTTGAAAGTTTACGTCGGGAAGTAACCTAAATAGGCGTAGCAAGTTCCGCCCACTTCTGTAGGTTTTGAAATATTCTACATCAAATTCCTTGGAATCCTTGCATTTTAGGTATAAAGTGTCTTTGGCAACAATGGGGGGTAACTTTTTATGAAAACAAGTAAAAAAGCGTCAGTCGACTTTGCCGACAGAGATATACCCTCAGCCAATGTGAAGTGAAACTTTTATCTACGGGTAGATCGTATTTACTGTGTCTTCAGAATTTTGTGGACCTTTTTGAAAATTTGAACTTGCCGACAAAAATGTGGATTAAGAATTAACTGCACTTAGAAACAATGGTGAACTTTTGTGGGGAAGGTACCCTTAGGGAGGACCGATATGAGTCATTTTAAAGTTAAACAAAATTTTGACAAAATATTAGGAGATCCAAAGTTTGGACCAAATTGGTTGCCCCATTCAACTGATATCGTCCTATCATTTTAGTGAAATTTTTTAAATGTTGGGGAGAAGTACCGGAAGATGTAGACCGGTATTGCCCCATGAAATTAAGTTTGGATATAATATGACGAAAACCAAATGTTGGACCAAATCGGTTGAACAGTTCGAGAGTTATCGTGGTGACATGGGGATTTTTTACACCTTTCGGGCTGTTTTCCCAATAAATATGGACTTGCCCCTGAAAAAACGTTTACCGTCGTAATGGAGGTAGCGAATGCAAATCGCTTCAACAAAAATCAAAGTGATTCGAGAGCAGGTCTTAAAGTGAACTATCCGAAATTGTGTGTCAGAGGTACCAGAATGAGCAGACAAATATAGTCCATATTCGAACCTGATATATATCTGGTAAGTATATTAGGATGTGAAAGTATAGACCAATTCGGCCTCTCCCTTGAAGAGTTACCGTGCGAACTATTTTTCGAACATTGCGAACTATTTTTCGAACATTTTTGAACTTTTGTGGGGGAAGTACCTGAAGGAGTGGACCGATATGGCTTATCTTCGAATTTAAACTATGTTTGGACAAAATATTACGAAGGCCAAATTTTGGACCGAATCGGCGTATCCGTTCGAGTGTTATTTTGCGCTCCATCCACTAAACACGGTGTTATAGGGGCTTTTTGCATCTTTCAGGCTATTTTCTCAGGAAGTATGGACTTGCCCCTGATGAAACTTGTACCGTCGTATGGGGGGCAATGAATACAAGTTGTTGCAACAAAAATCAATGCGATTCGAAAGCAAGTCCTAATCTGAACTTATCCGAAATTTTGTGTGGGAGGTACCCGAAGGATTGGGTCGATTGAGTCCATTTTGAAACCTCATCTAAGTTTAGTAGAAGTTTCAGGATGTGCAAAGTATGGGTCAAATCGGTTACGTCCTTTAAGAGTTATCGTGCGCACAAATTTTCCGAACATTTTCGAACTTTTGTGGGGGAGGTACCGGAAAGAGTGGACCGATATAACCCATCTTCGAACTTAGTCAAATTTTGGACTGCATCGGTTGATTAACCCTAAAATGTGATTTTACTTTTGGAAGACTCCTGGCGTTTAGGTACGATTTAGAGTTTTGGTGTATTTGGGGACCTATAGTAAAATTTTATGACAAATAATTTTGAGGAATATTTTGATCGTATCACGATCACGTTTAAGAGGAGTTTTTAAACGTTTTTAAAAAAGAGACCAAAAAGACTCTTTTAGTGTCTCGCATGAGGGTTAATTTTTCATGAAAAGATACCCCGCATTGTTGCCAATAATATTGCCAAAGACGCTTTATACCTAAAATGCAAGGATTCCAAGGAATCTGATGTCGAATATTTCAAAACCTACAGAAATTGACGGAACTTGCCACGCCTATTAAGGTTACTTCCCGCCGTAAATGTTCAAAACGCCGATACAAGTGTCTTCTTTATTTCGGTCCTCTTTCATCGATGCACTCTTGTCGTGATTATCCACGTCGAAAGTTGTGAAAAATGATCGGACGAAACTGTTCAGAAGTAACTTCCATTTTTTGTAATGTGCATTTTTGAAGTCACTGTAAGCAACACAACAATGGTCGTACGACAAACTGTCCTGAGTACGTAGGCTAAAAAGTGTCAAACTGTCCAACAACATTTTCAAATGGCGTCTGGCAATACACGGTGTTGCCTAAGCCGGATAGTTTTGTGGGACAAAACTTAATAAACTCAGATAAAGTACAACATTAACACTAACACGTGATTTTACTTTTGGCAGATTCCTGGCGTTTAGGTACGATTTACAGTTTTGGTTTATTTGGGGACCTATGGTAACATTTTATGACGGGTGCCACCGTGGTGCAATGGTATGCACGCCCGCCTTGCACGCAGAAGGTCGGGGTTCGATTCCCCGGCCAGGCAACATCAAACATTTTTCAACGGTGGCAAAATACCCCTCAGTAATGTTGGCGACATTTCCTGAGTATTTCAGCCTTGAAAAACTTCTCCATAAGTGGTGTCTTAAGACACGCCGTTCGGACTCGGCGATAAACAGTAGGTCCCATATCATTGAGCTAAATATGAATCGGGGTGCACTCATTGATACGAGAGAAGTCTCCCTTGTCCCGTATGGGATGTTGTGGAACAATGTTTTTTTTTTTTTTTTTTAATTTTGTAGAATATTTTGATCTGATACGATCACTCTTTAAAGGAGTTTTTAAACGTTTTTGAAAAAAGGGACCAAAAAGGCCCGTTTAGTGACTGGCATGAAGGTTAATTTTTTCATAAACAGATACCCCGCATTGTTGCCAGTAATATAGCCAATGTCGAATATTTCAAAACCTACAGAAATGGACGGAACTTGCCACGTCTATTTTGTTACTTCCCGACGTAAACTTTCAAAACGCCGATACACGTGTATTCTTTTTTTTGGTCCTATTTCATAATCTGGCCGAATGATCTTGTAATTATGTTTTGTGTTGTACAGTATAATTAATAATGGCCTTATGGCTACGTCATGACAAATTTAATTTTAATAAAGACGTCTCCAATTAAAAACAATTTTACATACATTTTCTGACTTAATTTAGGTATTTGGATCATAAAATATCTCCATCTAAATTGTGGACAGAAAAGTAAACCAATCATTTCATTTTATTTCAGAATATTTTATGGTGGAGAGTTTATAAAGTTCAGCCTGCTTTTTACTTAATTTTTAAAGGACAAATCTGCGCTTCCTGATATAATGACCCAATAGTAAAGGGGTTTTTTATATTCAAATTTAAGAGGACGCGTCATTCTAACAAATCATATTTTTTAAATCAAAAAAACAAATGGGTATATTTTGTGTATTGAACTGCTATAAACGCAGTACAAACACAAAAATGGTTTTACTCGGGTCTTAAGCAGCTTAGAATATAGAAAGAAAATTTATTTTGAATTTAATTCGATGTAAAATATTTTCGTTCCAAACACTCATGCGGAATACCTTGAAGTCGGAAATATATTTGTATGCTAAATATATACTTAACTTTGGCTTACGTAAACTCACCTATTGGGTTCATAATGTTTCAAGCCATCAGAAGTTGTAATAATTTTTGGTTTGATGGCAATTAAAACTTCCTGGCTAAATGGTATGCGAAAATATTGTTTTGAAACCTGGGGAATTTCGCCAGGCGTGTGTAAAACCAACTGAAAGAAAAAAATACAAAACTATTTCAATTTCTTAACAATAAAAGTACATAATATTTTTTAAGACAAAAAAAATATACAAAAAATAAAGGTATGTGTTTTTAATATATCACCTTAAATCCCTGTATGGGACCACGACAAAGATCATCAAAATCCTTTTCAATACCACTCAATAATAGTTCTAGACCTCCCTTAGATCCTGAACCCAAAACACGAAATGGATAGCTTTCGGTATCAGCATCGGCAGCATAACCATCCTCAACATTCCAATCGGTGGCAGTACGATTTTCAATACGCATTATAAAATCTTTTATTAAACTAGAAAAAAATAAATTTTAATAAGAAAATATATTTAATTTAATGCCAATAATTACCCTTCATCCCGATAAATTTCAAAGGCACTCAACGTATTAAATGTATAGCACGGTCCATCATCGGTGATGAATGTGTGAAATAATTCTCCACACTCTGTGCCGACATTACGCCATTTACATTTCATAAAAGTTTCTTCAAATTCAGGCATTACATCACGTAATATTGCAAGTAATTCCTGACTATCGGTGTAATTAGAACCTATTGGAAATTGCATTAAATGTTCATCACATACTTGTAGAACGGCATTTAGTTTGTTTAATCTAAAAATATACATAAATAATATTTTGTTGCGATAAATGCGAACGAAATAAATGTTTTACAAAACAAGTGAAAATGTATTAGTTTGCTTTGCATCTCACATTTTCCTCTGAATATATCTTTAGAGTCAGCGAGTGACATTCTTTGGAAAAAATAAAGAGTTTTCTTGAAACTTTTTGGTCTGGCAATCTATAACCATTATTTTGATAAAGCACATTTTTGATCGTCTTACAAAGCGCATTACCCTCGATATCCTAATTGTTGAGGATATAGCTATGGAACTATATTCTATTTTAACTTTTTGTGACGAAGATAACGAAATGAGTGGACCAAAAACTCCCTCTTCGAAATTGTTGCTTGGAGACACATCCAAAACATGGTTTTTGAACGCTTTTACTGCATCTGGCTACGAAAATCGTTGACCACGCTTTGATATGCTGGAATCACATAAAGTCATTGGAAACCTAGACAGGGCTGTACGGCTTATGACCCATCAATTCCACGTTTTGTCCGGCCAAACAGGCGCTGATTTGAATCGATGTCAGTTTTGCAAAGAAACTGGCAACCATTTGCTTCGAAGTGCTTCTTACATGAACAATTTTCGTTGGATTTGACTAGCTTTTGAAGACCTAAATAAATTTTTAATTTTTTTTTGACAAAAACGGCCGATTTAGAGCGACCCACACGACCTTCGCTTTTTGGCTAGTGTTGGCCACGATTGAATTCATTAAACCAGTTTTTCATAGTACTATAGGATGGCCCTTTATCAACATACAAAGATTTAATTTGATTATCCACGTCGATAGTTGTGAAAAATTATCGGACGAAACTGTTCAGAAGTAAATTCCATTTTTTTGTAATGTGAATTTCTGAAGTCACTGTAAGCAACACAACAATGGTTGTACGACAAACTGTCCTGAGTACGTAGGCTAAAAAGTGTCAAACTGTCCAACAACATTTTCAAATGGCGCCTGGCAATACGCGATGTTGCCCAGGCCGGATAGTTTTCATGCAGCCCTCGTATACATGTTAGTTGGTTGTAGAAGGTTTTTGCATAGCTTTAAGTTAGTTATTTCACGTAAAAAATTATGCATTCGTAAAAGCTTCGCAAATGACCACCTGTTGTAAAATATGTGAAATTTTGTGTGGAAGGTACCCGAAGCAATAAACCGATATAATTAATATTCAAACTAGATTTATATCTGGAATAAATAATTCAAAGTTTGGGCCAAACCTTACCAAGAGATTTCGAGATTTGAAAACTTCAACTATCAGAAGTGTTCTCTTTCAGCTTCTCTTACGGTTTAAAAAGGTCTGACGTTAATGGTAAATAAGGTTTTTCGGCCTAGTGAGATTTTAAAATCCTCTGGGAAATGATGTGTAGGACAAATTTGACAAAAAAAACAGGTACAAAAGTATCAGTCGGCTTTGCCGACAAAGATATACCCTCAGCCTTTGAGAATTAAAACTTTCATCTACGGACAGATCGAATGTCACGGTGCTCTTGAATCAAATTTAAATGGAAGGTGCTTACACCTGGGAAGTTTTTGCGGATTCTGAAACTACAATGCTAATAGATGAGAAAAATCAAACAAAAACAAAAAAATCGTCGGAGCGCTTTTTAAAAAAATCGCGATTCAAGTCGAAATTTTTTGGGGTTGTTTAGGTTTTTGCGAATTTGCTTGGAAACCGCAGGTCCTATCAAAATGTTGTAGCTATCAAAATTCTCTACAAGATTGACCTTAATGATATTTTCGTAGGTTTTACAACTTTTCGGATGTAGAAGTTGAAATTGGGACAATTCAAATTCAATTCTGTATCGTCTCCTTATAAAACAATGTCATGACTGCAATTTCCCAACTTAAACTTATATATCTATAAAAATGGTTCAACCTAGGAAAAATTACATATGCCAGTATTGTAGAGAATTGTCACAGCTATAAGTTTTTTTCAGATCCCATGCCTATAAGACTTGCCGTATTCAAGCAAAATCGCGAAACCCTAACAAAAAAACCTAAAAATGTAAACTGAGCTTCTTTATCTCAAAAATGGTACAGCCTGATAAAAAATCATAAACGTCAATCCTGTAGAGAATTTTTACAGCTACAACATTTTCTTTAGCTCCATTTCGATTGGACTTGCGGTTTCCAAGCAAAACCGTGAAAAACTAAAAGACACCTAAAAATGTGAAATTTACCGCGATTTATTTAAAAAGCCCTACATTGATTTTTTTTTTTGTTTTTGGATTTTTCTCATCTATGAACATTGTTGTTTCAGAATCCGCAAAACCTTCCCAGGTGTAAGCACCTTCCATTTAAATTTGATTCAAGAGCACCGTGATGTATTTAGGGTCTTTTCAGAATTTTGTGGCACTTTTGGAATATTTGAACTTGCCGACAAAAATGTGGATTAAAATTCAAAAATGTTGCGCAGGAGGTACATAACGAAATGGACCGGCTAGTTAATTATGGAAGTGGATCTTATTTTGGGCGTCTTATCTTTTCGATAGATACGCGCCAACTAGTCATTTCAGTGGGTCATCGTATAATTTTTTGACAGTATGCCAGGAAACATGAACTTGTCCACGGAAAACATAATATCGCTCTAAACAGGACCACAACGAACAGCGTTGCTATACATTTCCAAATGACCCTAAACCGCACTTAGACACAAGTGTCGAACTTTTGTGGGGTAGGTAAACAAAAAACATTGTTCCACAACATCCCATTCGGGACAAGGGATACTTCTCTCATATCAATGAGTGCACCCCGATTCATATTTAGCTCAATGTTTATCGCCGAGTCCGAACGGCGTATCTTAAGACACCATTTATGGAGAAGTTTTTCAAGGCTGAAATACTCAGGAAATGTCGCCATCATTACTGAGGGGTATTTTGCCACCGTTGAAAAATGTTTGATGTTGCTTGGCCGGGGAATCGAAACCCCCACCTTCTGCGTGCAAGGCGGGCGTGCATACCATTGCACCACGGTGGGGTAGGTACCCTAAGGAAAGGACCGATGTGGGCCATTTTAGGAGTTATACTAAATTTGGACATCGTTTGGACCAAATTGGCTGTCCCGTTCAAAAGATATCTTGCATACCATTTTAGTGACATTTGTTAAATATTGGGGAGAAGTACCGGAAGTTGTAGACCGGTATTGTACATCTTCGAACTGAAACTAAGTTTGGACAAAATATGATGAAGGCCAAATATTGGACCAAATCGATTGATCAGTTCGAAAGTTATCGTGCTCTCCAGCCACTACAAATTGCGCCATGGGGTTTTATTACACAATTCAGGATGCCTTCTAAAAAAGTATGGACTAACCCCTGAAAAAAAAATTTTACCGTCGTGATTGAGGCAACGAATGCAAGTTCCTTCAATGAAAAAGTGATTCAAGAGCAGGTCTTTAAGTGAACTTAACCGAAATTTTGTGTGGAAGGTACCCGAAGAAGTGGGCAAATATTGGAACCTGATCTATATCTGGTAGAAATATTCAGATGTGTAAATATGGACCAAATCGGTTACAACCTTCAGGTGTTATCTTGCGCACAATTTTTCCGAACATTTTTGAACTTTTGTGGAGGAGGTCCCTGAAGGAGTGGACCTGTATTGGTTATCTTACTTACATACTTACTTAGCTGGCCCATTACAGAACATTTGTTCCATAGGCCGAACTAAGAAAAGATCTCCATTTCTCTCTATTTGTTGCTTAGCACTCTGGAATACCGCGCCTTTTCATCTCATCATCCACTTGTTTGCGCCATCTATTCCTTGGCCTGCCAATTCTGCGTGCACCGCCAAACGGTTCGTATTTATACGCCTTTTTAGCGGGTTCATCATCGCTCATTCTCATGATATGGCCTAACCAACGCATCTCGATACGTTTAACAATATTGATATCGTTGTATAGCAGATACAGTTCGTGGTTCATGCGACGTCGATATTCACCGTCAACGCAGGTTGGTCCGTAGATGTCTCGAAGAATTTTTCTCTCAAACAGACCAAGCAGTCACTGCCATGTCTGCTTGCGCAAGTACCCAGGCATCGGAGCCATACATCAGCACGGGTAGTATCAGTG
Organism: Musca autumnalis; assembly: GCF_047663935.1. NCBI lineage: Eukaryota > Metazoa > Arthropoda > Insecta > Diptera > Muscidae > Musca > Musca autumnalis. The sequence continues at coordinate 55,082,645 of NW_027411977.1, forward strand.
TTTTGTATAGCGTTATTTTTGTTTGACGAGATGTGGCTTTGTTTTTAAACTGCTTACTTAAACCAAAGCAGCATCTGTTGGCCAATACAATTCTTCTTTTTATTTCACAACTGATGTCGTTTGTTGTTTTTACGGAGGTGCCGAGGTAGACGAAGTCTTTTACTACCTCAATATTATAGGAACCAACTTCCACAGTCGGTCCGAGCTCAATGGACGCATTGCGCGCCGACACCATCAATTTGGTCTTCTCACCGTTTACCGCCAGACCCACTTGAGCAGATTCTCCCTCGACCTTCATAAAGGTATCGGTTACTTCTTTTACTGATCGGCCCATGATGTCTATATCATCAGCATAAGCAAGTAACATATGACTATTGGTGCAGATTGTGCCACTTTTTTTGACGTTTGCCTCTCGTATACACTTTTCCGGCAGGATGTTGAAGAGGCCACACGAAAGGCTGTCTCCTTGTCTGAAACCTATTTTGGTACCAAACTCTTCGGAGAGGTTCTTTCCTATTTCAACTGAAGATCTTGTGTCAGTTAGAGTCATTTTACAAAGCCGGATGAGCTTTGCGGGGATACCAAATTCAGACATGGCTTGGAGTACCTTTGAGCGCAGCGGGCTTTCGAAGGCTGCTTTATAATCGACAAAAAGGTGGTAGGTGTCGATCTGCATCTCTTGGGTCTTCTCCAGGATTTGCCGCAGGGTAAATATCTGGTCAATGGTGGACTTGCCAGGTAGGCTTTAGTCGTTCGCACAATATCCCTGACACGATCTTGTAGGCAATAGGGAGTAGACTTATGCCCCTATAGTTAGAGCATACAGTCTTATCTCCCTTCTTGTGGACGGGGCACAGGATACTCAGGTTCGAATCGTAGGGTACTCGTTTATCCTATCAGATGGTGCTAACTAGCTGATGAATACACCTTATCAGCGTGTCGCCTCCGGTTTTTAACAGCTCGGCTGGCAAACCATCGGCTCCTGCTGCCTTATTATTCTTCAGCCGATTTATTGCTGTCTTTACCTCATCTTGGCTGGCGGTATACATTCAATACCATCTTCTGGGATTGGGACTGTGGTATCTTCGTCGTCTTCGCTGCTATTGGATACTAACAGTTTTGAAAAAAAAAAAAATATTTCCATATCCTGAGTACACTATCTGTATCAGTTACCAAATTACTTGCTGGTCTCTACTGGAGGATGTGTCTGTACCAAAGCCATCAGTTTGATGCTTGACTCTTTGGTAGAATTTCCGCACTTCATTCTGGCTCCTGTACATCTCGATTTTTTTACACTCCCGCTTTTCCATCTCTCTCTTTTTCCTGCGGAAAAGACGTTTCTCCTCTCTCCTTTTCTCCCTGTATCTCTCTCGTGCGCTACGCATTGCTACGGATTATAAAGTAGCCCTATATGGCGCATTTTTCTCTTCGGTGGCAGCACGACACTCCTGATCATACCATGGATTCCTTGGTGGAGGTCTCTGGTATCCAAGTATGGATTTTGCGGCTGTTTGAATGCAGTGGGCAATGCTTTGCAATTGCGCTGATATGTTATCGGGATGAAGAGTGCTTTGATTAAGCGATTGGGCTAGTTGAGTGGAATATGCTGTGGCTATCTGTTGTGATTGCAGCTTACCGATGTCTAACATTCGTGTTGTGTCTGTTCGTACTTTGTTTGCTACGTTTAAGCCGGTGCGTACCTTTGCTGCAACAAGGTAGTGGTCCGAATCAATGTTTGCGCCTCGGAACGATCGTACATCCAACACGCTCGATGAATGTCTTCCATCTATTACAACATGATCAATTTGATTACTTGTTTTCTAATCTGGAGACTGCCAGGTGCCCTTATGAATATCGAGATGGTTAAATCTGGTACTGCTAACTATCATGTTGTTTGCAGCTGCAAAGTCTATCAGCCTCATACCATTGTCAGATGTTTCACAGTGGAGACTGAATTTCCCGACTGTTGGGCCAAAGATATTCCCCTTTCCAATTTTGGCATTAAAATTGCCTAGAATGATTTTAATGTCATGGGCAGGGCAACGGTCATATGTTTCTTCTAAGCGCTCGTAAAATATATCTTTGGTCTGTTCGTCCTTTTCTTCAGTGCGAGCATGAGCGCAATTAAAGCTGAGTCTTTCATTCATTGGGGTGAAGTATTTGTTATCTTCGTACTTAAATTAAGTTTGGACAAAATGTAACGAAGACCAATCCTTTCGAGTGTCATCTTGCGCTCCAATTACTACACAAAGTGTCATAAGGGTTTTTGCACATTTCAGGCTATTTCCTCAGGAAGTACGGACTTGCCACTGATGAAACTTATACCGTCGTATGGGGGGCAGTGAATTCGAGATTCGAGAGCAGGTCCTAAACTGTACTCTTCCGAAATTTTGTGTTGGAGGTTTCCGATGGAGTCGACCGATTGAGTTTGTATTGGAACCTCATCTAATTCTGGTAGAAATTTCACGATGTGCAAAGTATGGGCCGAATCGGTTAGTACCTTCAAGAGTTATGGTGCGCACAAATTTTACGAACTCTTTTGAACTTCTGTGGGGAGGTTCCGGATGAAGTGGAACGATATAACCCACCTTCGAACTTAAAATATGTTTAGACAAAATATTACGAAAGCTAAATTTTGGACCTTTTGGAATCGGTTGATCCGTTCGAGAGTTATCGTGCGCTCAATCCAGCCAGAAAGACGGGCCTACATGGCTAAATCAACTCCAAATTGTCTGAAAAAGATTTCGTCCATACATACTTGGGGTCTACAACCAAGGCAAGAGGCATAGTCCATTACGGAAGTGGTTACAATTTTGTGAGTCATTCCTCATCGTGCACACTGAAATGTCGTAAAGCATAAGGTTTTCGGAATATCAGCAATGCAAAGAAAATGTCGTTCGGTTTCCGCCTGTCCGTCTGTTGTAATCACTCTGGCATCCACAATAATAGAGCTAGAACACTATATTTTTGCATAGGCAGGTCAAGTCGCAGATGGGCTTTATCGCCACAGGTTTTAGTATAGCCCCCATATAACGATACCTCCTGATTTTCGGTGTTTTGAGCATTTTAGACACAATTTTCGGCCGAGCTGTAATTTGACATGTGAGGTTCTCAGTGATCACAAAACTTCTCCACAAAAATCATGTAAAAACTTAACATTTGGAGCAATGCAAAGTAGGTTGGCGTAGGTGGTCAAACAACGAAAATATCGGTATTAAACCATAGGGTACATCCCACACAACAATTGAGAATTTATGAGTTTATGGACTTGTTTTAAAATTTTCTTCGAAGGTAAAGCATCCTGAATAATGATCCAAAAATACAAAAAAAAAAAAAAAATATTAAGAAAAGGGATTTCAGTTGTGTAGCTGATATTCGATCTCTCCATAGACAACAGTCTCATTATTCACAAAGGCTGAGGGTATATTTCTGTAGGCAAAACCGACTGATACTTTTTAATTTTTTTTTTTTGACAGTGACCACTGTACGCCACTAGCTTTCCTCACTAAACTAGGAATATTGTACTGCAGTTTCTAATTACCATAAAGTTATATCCATGGCTGCGATATAAATTAATAGTCCAATTTTTTTACAACCCTAATAACGTTAGTGAACGTACTTCCAATAAACTTTTGATATAGAAACCGAAAAAAAACGTATTTAATATTATACCTACTCTTCGCTTGTGATGTTATCCTGCGTTCTGTTGTTATAGAAATCCGAGTATTTCCAAAATATGTCCGTAAAATTGAAATACGTTTGCCTGGCTTTGGTTTCTGTGCAAATAGTTATAGCCGGAAAGGGAATTTGCCAAACGGGAGTCGATTTTTCAGCAAAACTCACAATAACCGGATTATTGTTCCACTTGTTCCAGATATTCATGGTCAGCGAGGTACAAAGGTATATGGAAAAGACAAAAACCATTATCCAAAATACTCTGGAAAAGAAGAGCAAATAAACACAAAGCACACACATGTTATTATTTTCATGCATTGAACCATCATATGAATAGTAAAATTGTTCACTTCGTTTTCGAATAATCCAAATCAACAAATACCTTTCCCACACTGGTCTCTTTTGTTCTCCCAAATATTTGATGCCATGTATGGTACTGTTGTCGCAGTATTCCGAGAAGATGGCCCATGCAGCCTGAGAGGGTTTGCCATATTTGATTTGTTGTTTGTTGTCAACATCTTCGTCACTATCCACATCAATCGTCTCCTTAAAGGCCGTAATGGTCTTGGCCATCAATGCTGCACGTTGCCTAATTGGATAAGACAAAGTAAATCTCATTACTAATAAAAGTCTTGGCAGTTTTATTTTCCTATTGTGCCAGTCTTTGTTTTCTTAAATCCCATTTTCTTCGAGTGGATATGGAGTATACGGATTGTCTTATCGTACTTACCATTGCAGTGTTGTTTTCACCGTTGGCTTCTCGTCTTGAACCTTTGCCGGCACCATCTTGGATGGCAATGATGTTAAAAACCTTCCGAAAGCCGATTTGTTCGCTCGATATTTGTTGACATTAACACAACCACGTCTAATGTGCGACTTGTGAAACTGTCACCTCACCGCTCGCCTTTTATATACTCTAAACACAGCTGAGCATTTCTGGTGACACTGACATCGTTGTGGCTTGCCTTATCACATTTGTTTTAAAACATTCGCCTCATATTGCACCTTTGGGATTTTCCAATAATCTTTTGGCGGAGTAAATAGTTACTCCTGGGAAATGCTTTCGTAGCCTTCGGCGAATTGTTGCTTACACAAACACTCATACATATGTACATATGTGTATGAGTTCATTGTTTGTCATCACCTTAGAAAGAGTTAATTTAATTTGCAGTCAACATTATATTCCTGGAAGATGTTTTTGTACATTAGACAGGATCGAAATTTTTTATACACATCAGAATGAAAGGACAATGTATGAAATGTGCCCCATAGAAATAGTGGTTTTAGATCCCACATATGTTAGAATAAAATCCGTTTCGGACAATTGGGAGTCGTGTTATGCCGATCTGACCGTCTGTATGTTAATTTAGAAAAAGTCAAGAGTAACCTAGAACGGGTCAACCAGATCAACCTGACGATTTTAGGTATTGTGTTAGTATTGGCCACATTTTCCCACCGAATTGGTTGCAACTTGGAATTTTGTGTTCTGAGATGATGGAAAATATTTTTATTAAAAACTGTCTATATAATTCCACGTTTTGGGATAGCTGGAGATAAAGGAACGCTCCGATTTATGGTATTTGGAGGTATTGACGACATTTGCTTACCGCAATGGTTGTAATTTGGGATTTCGGTTTCCAGATATTAGAAAATATACCAACCATTTTGTAGAAAATTTACTTATGTTGAAACAAAGGTATGGGTTATTTTAACTCGCGAACATTTGTACTATACCATAACTTTGAACGCAATTCGGTAATATAAACAGTTTTCGCCCGATTCAGCACAATGTAGAGCTCAAGGTTTAAAGAAGAAATTGTAGAATACACTTCAAAAAAAGGTACCTAATGTATGATTTTTATACCCTACATCACTATGTAGGGAGGGTATTATAAGTTGGTTTTAGCCAAAAAGTTTGTAACGCATCAAAATAATGGTCGTAGACCCATATACTTTTATATACCAAAATGAATGTCTCGACGAGCTGAGTCGATCTGGCAATGTGTGTCCGTCCGTCTGTCCATCTAAACTTTGTAATCACGCTACAGGTCGCAATTTTAATCCGATCGTCACCAAATTTTGGGTGTAGGTGAAGGTCCCGAATGGGAAGTAGCCTATTGATTTTGGTGATGGTCGGATAATATTCAGGGGTCAGAATGGACAAACAACTTCTTTGGAGAAAAAGTCAACATTTAATTTCAAAGCGAATATCTCCGCTTCTATATGAGGTATCCGCAACGATGTAACGTAGCTTGTCGTAGTGGGTCAAACAACGGAAAAATCGGAATAGTCGCTAACAGAACCCAACTTTTAATTTTTGCGATTTTAATAATAATGAAAAAAAAAAACAAAATCTGACTATGAAAATAGAAATCCCATCTTTACAATGATGCAAAGTAGCTTGGCGTAGGTGGTCAAATAACGGAGATATCGCAATAGTTGGTAATACATCCCATTTTTTTGTAATTACGCTACATGTCTCAATTTTGACCGAATCGTCACGAAATTTTGGGGTTTAATGGGGATCCTACAGAGAAAGAAGACTATTGATTTTGGTGATGGTCGGATAATTTTCAGAGGTCGGAGTGGGAAAAAAATTTTGGCGAAAAAGTCAACGTTTTATTTCAAAGCGAATATCTCCGCTTTTATAATGGGTATATCAAAAGTAAAACCCGCAAATGAAAGTAGAAGATTTGCAACGATGTAACGTAGGTTGTCGTAGGTGGTCAAACAACGATGCTATCCCAATAGCCGCTAATAGGACACAACTTTTCATTTTTGCAATTTTAATAAAAATGACGAATATCACAGCTTCGGTTGGGGACCTTCGATGCCACTTTTTCATTTTTTATTGAGTTGTACTGACGATGCACTTAAATGCGTTTCAGCAAAATTTACCTGTATTAATGATGGCATTCAGAGCAAAGGCGCTAAACTATCCCTATTTTTATATTTTGAATTTTACCAGTCAAAAGCGTATGCACAGGAGTGGGGTAGTGGTGTAGGGTATCACATAGTCGGCGGCCTACTAAAGACTTCGCTCACTTGTTTAATAAATCCACTGTATCTAACTCAAACGGATGCTGATATTTTGAAGACTGAAACAGTAAAAAAGTATCAGTCTGCTTTGCCGACAGAGATATACCCTCACCCAGCAAAAAAAGTCCTCCCAAAATCATGGGTTTCGTAAGGGATTTTTGGCAGCCGTAACTACTCTCAAACCCCCTTTCTTCCCCATTATTTTTACAAGGGCATGTCGCACTCAGTTTGTAGTTATTTTATGACCACTAGAATAACTAGTTATTCTGTGGCCACTAGAAGTTGAAAAGTAAGGTAAAAAAATTATATTTTTAGACAGTTGATGTAGAGAATTTGTTTTCAATTTCATTACACATCTTACTTTTATTTTACTTTATTTTATTTCGCTGTCTGCCCGAATTGAACCCACTAACCCTCTGATTTCTAGCCAAAGACACTATACACTATGCCACGCACACGAATATTAAGGGTTGCTTAAAAACTTAAATGTGCAGTGCACATGTGCACCACGAACTGTTATTTTTTAATTAAAAAAAACTCGCGTGCCGACGGTGAGCGTTGAACACACAACCCTAGGATTTATAGTCGGACACACACTCACTGTGCCACCGTCGTCATTACTTAGTGAGGAGTAAAGTAAGTAGGTTTACCTTGTAAATTTTTTAAGAAGTAACCCATTACTTTTCAGATTACCTGTAATGCGAAAAGAAGCTTGTTTACATTACTTTGTAAGGGGTTACGTAATGACTACCGGATCCAAATTTTTGCTGGGCAGCCTGTGTGGATTGAAATACTTTTTTCCCAAAAAAAAAACTTATATATTTAGGGGTGTTTTCAAAGTTGTGGGCGTATGAACCAATAAAGTATGGATAGGCATAAAGCTCAAAAATTTGCGGAATATCGATAGATAGAGCTTTTTTATCACGCTAGCCTACGAAAAACAACCACTACATACGGTGTCATAGGGGTTTTTTTGCAACTTTCAGGCTATTTTATCAGGAAGTATGGACTTGCCCCTGATGAAACTTGTACCGTCGAATGGACGGCAGTAAATACAAGCTGCTAAAATAAATACCAAAGCGATTCGAGAGATGGCCCTAAACTGAACTTTTTCGAAATTTTGTGTGGGAGGTTCCCGAAGGAGTGGACCGATTGAGTCCATATTGAAACTTTATTTAAGTCTGGTATACGTTTTACGATGGGCAAAGTATGGACCAAATCGGTTACTCCCTTCAAGAGTTATCGTGCGCACAAATTTTCCGAACATTTTCTAACTTTTGTAGGGGAGGTACCGAAAGGAGTGGACCGATATAGCCCATCTTCGAACTTAAACTAAGTTTGGGTAAAATATTACGAAATCCAACATTTGAACCAAATCGGTTTATCCGTTCGAGAGTTATCGTGCGCTCCAGCCAGACGGACGCACATTGCTCAATCAACTCCAAATTGTCTGAAACACATTTCGTCCAAACATACTTAGGGTCTGAAACCATTATTTCGCTGAGGCACATTTTGCCCGTATGAAAGTGTATATACCCTCGTTAGCATAAATGCTGAGGGTATAAAAAAAGGAAAATGAGAATACTCTAGGCTGCGCAGAAGACACCAAACTGCGTAATTATTTACTACTATCAAGAAGGAAATTTAGTTAGCTTTACAAAATGGGGAAAACCAATAAAATCGCTTGAAAATAAATAAAAAATAATCTGTAAAAGTCCGTTGTGGAAAAAATAAGTTATGTCCGTTTTAAGTTGAAAATCCAAGAAATCAAGTTTTTCACTACATTTACCGTTATAAAATCAAAAAACGACTCCATGGACTCCCACAAAACTGAATATATGCATCAGAACCCCTGCAAAATTTTTTTTCAACTTTTGTAGCACAGTGTTTTTATACCCTCAGCATTTATGCAAACGAGGGTATATAAACTTTCATACGGGCAAAATGTGCCCAAATAATGGTTTTAGACCCAATGCACAGTGGATCCACCCATTGGCCAAAAATAAAAAAATTAATGTCAAATTTTGGTACAACATCTGGCAACTCTGACAGCTATGACGTGGACCTTTTAAAAAATATATTAGTTATTGTTTCATCCGAACGCGATCTTCTTAAAAATAGCTTCAACCATTTGACTAATATTTTTTGTTGTGAGTACAACATATATTTTAAGTGCAAGTAAATATATTCATATATATATATTTTCTCCATACAAGTGGATCCACTGTGCAATGTATGTTTGCACAAAATGTGTTTCAGACAATTTAGAGTTGATTTAGGAATGTACGTCCGTCTGTCTGGCTGGCTAGTGCGCACGATAACTCTCGAATGGATCAACCAATTCGGTCCAAAATTTGGCTTTCGTAATATTTTGTCCAAACTTAGTTTAAGTTCGAAGATGGGTTATATCAGACCACTCCTTCCGGTACCTCCCCCACAAAAGTTCGAAATTTTTCGGAAAATGTGTGCGCACGATAACTCTTGAAGTAACCGATTTGGTCCATACTTTGCACATCGTGAAACTTCTACCAGATTTAAATGAGGTTCCATTATGGACTCAATCGGTCCACTCCTTCGGGTCCCTCCCACACAAAATTTCGGAAAAGTTCTGTTTAGGGCCTACTCTCGAATCGCTTTGATTTTTGTTGTAACAACTTGTACCCTATACGACGGTACATGTTTCGTCAGGGGCAAGAAAAGAAAATCGGCCCACTCCTTCTGGTACCTCCCTCACAAAAGTTATAAGCTTTCGCTAAAATGGTGTGCACGGTAACTCTCAAAGATAGTAACCGAGTTGGTCCATACTGTGCACATCGTAATATTTCTACGAGACATAAATCAGTTTCGACACAAAATTTCCGAAAAATGAAGTTTAAGAGCTGCTCTCGAATCCCTTTGATTTCTGTGATAGCAATTTGTATTCGTTGTCCCCATTATGACGGAACAAGTTTCTTCAAGGGCAAGTCTATAGTTCCTAAGAAAATGACCCGAAAGTTGTAAAACCCCTACGACATCAGTAGCTGGAGCGGACGGTAAGTTTCGAACGGATCAATCGATTCGGTCCAAAGTTTGGCCTTCGTAATATTTTGTCCAAACTTTAAGTTCAAAGGTGAGCCATATCGGTCCACTCCTTCGGGTACCTCCCCCACAAAAGTTTAAAATGCTACGCACTATACCTCTAAAACGGGCATGCCGATTTGGTCCAAGGGGATCCGAAGATTTCCTAATATTTTATCCAAATGTAGTTTATCTTCCAAAATGGTACATATCGATCATCTCTTTAGGGTACCTTCACACAGGCTGTTGATGCGATTTGCATTCGCTAGCTCCATTACGACGGTAAATGTTTTTCAGGGGCCAGTCCATATTTCTTGGGAAAACAGCCCGAAAGGTGTAAAAACCCCTATGTCACCATATGTGGCGGTCGGAGAGCACGATAACTCTCGAACTATTCAACCGATTTGGTCCAACATTTGGTCTTCGTCATATTATATCCAAACTTAGTTTCATGGGGCAATGCCGGTCCACAACTTCCGGTCTTCTCCCCAATGTTTAAAAAATATCACTAAAATGCTAGGACGATATTACTTGAATGGGGCAACCAATTTGGTCCAAATTTTCGATCTCCTAATATTTTGTCAAAATTTAGTTTCACTTCTAAAATGGCCCATATCGGTCTTCCCTAAGGATACCTCCCCCACAAAAGTTCAACATTTGTGTCTTAGTGCAGTTAATTCCTAATCCACATTTTTGTCGGCAATTTCAAATGTCCGAAAAGGGCCACAACATTCTGAAGAGACCTTAAATACATTCGATCTGTCCGTAGGTGAAAGTTTTACTTCAAATTGACTGAGGGTATACATATATCTGTCGGCAAAGCCGACTGACACTTTTTTACTTGTTTATAAGTACAAGCTCCATTATTTAAAATATATGTTTGCAAATACGCGATCTTTGCGAATCCGTTGAGACTCTATATAATTATTTTACCATCATCGCAAAGAGTACAAATTTTGTAAGCGGTAATAGGATATAACAACTTATTATATTAAGCCGCGGTATTTTTAGAATTTTTTCTAATCATTAAAATAAAAGCACCTACATCTTTTGCGCGCAACGGTCAAAGTTAGTTACAACAAGTAAACAAGTATCAGTCGGCTTTGCCGGCAGAGATATACATTTAGCCTATGTGAGTTGAAATTTTCATCTACGGACAGATCGAGTGGGTGCCACCGAGGTGCAATGGTATGCACACCCGCCTTGCACACATAAGGTCGTGGGTTCGATTCCCCGGCCAGGCAACATCAAAACACTTTTCAACGGTGGCAAAATACCCCTCAGTAATGTTGGCCACATTTCCTGAGTATTTCAGCCATGTAAAACTTCTCTACAAAAGTGGTGTCGTTGACACGCCGTTCGGACTCGGCAATAAACTGTAGGTCCCATATCATTGAGCTAATATGAATCGGGGTGCACTCATTGATATGAGAGAAGTCTCCCTTGTCCCTATGGGATGTTGTAGAACAAATATTATTATATATTATACAGATCGAGAGAATTTAGAGTCTTTTCTGAATTTTGTCAGTTCTGCAAGTGGTCCACTTGTAATTTCAGGGAACCATCGTCTACTTTTTGGACCAGTATGGCAGGTAGTATGGACTTGTCCACGGAAAACATATGTCGCTGTAAACAGGGCCACAACGAACAGCATCGGTATACATTTCCAAAGGATCTTCGAACAGACGCTAAACAGCACTTAGACATAAATGTTGAAATTGAGAGGGGGGGGGGGGGGTGGGGGGGGTGGGGATACACTAAAGAGAGAACCGATACTGGCCGAGTTAAACTAAATTTAGACACAATATTAGGAGATCCAAAATTTGGACCAAATTGCTTGCCCCGTTCAAGAGATATCGTGCATACATACAATACATGCTAAAGGTCCTACTCTCAGTGAGGTGGCTAAAATATTATGTAAAGTTTTCAAGCACCTAACTACAGTAAAGATCCAAAAATTAGGTCGATATTGTTTTCTTCTTTCAATAAAAGCCTTTAACAAATTGTCTCTTAAAATCGAAATGTGTCATTTAATGACAATGATAACACGTGGGTAATATATTTGGATTGAATTGTAGCCCTTACTGATAGAACTTAGAAATATTAAGCATTTAAAATATTATATTTAATATATTTTAAATGCAAGACAGTGTGACTTACCGTATTTGTTTTTATTCTTATCGGAACCTGACCTCCATACAAAATTTCGTTACGGTCGGTCTTTAATTTTGCCCACATAGTTTGATCGTTTCATTTTGTCGATATATGAAGATTGGTATATAAAAAGGGGGTCTAGGACGACTATTTCGTAGAGTTACATGAATTTTGGTCAAAACAAATTTGTAGTACACTTTCCACATTGAAGTGTAGGGTGTAAATAAGTGGGATCTAAAACCAGTTTCCAATATAATGCAATTATATTTTCATGGAACTTTACATTTGTTTGCAAAAATTATGTGGATCAATAGGACCAAAAAAAAAGTTTTAATAAAGCCTTTGCTTACATGTTTTCTTCCATCCCAAAATTTATTAATGTTTATATATCTATTATATAAATATATAAAAACTATTCGTGTGATAAATTTAGAAAATTTGCCCGGCAAAATTTGCTAGACTCCGACACCGAAACCTTGGTTGGTACCCAAACAAATAAAATTGAGATATGTTGGATCGAAACATAAATCTGTTTGCAACCAGTCCCAAACATAAATTTGTTTGGATCCAAACATATTTCTAAAATTGAAAAATATACATTCATGGCAATTCCGGTCCACCTCAATGTAAGCTAGTCAATGTGCATACATATGTTCTTTGTGAATTTTTAATTAAAATTAAATGAATTTGTTATTGTAATGTATGACAAACATTTGTGTGAAACTCAAACACTTGTGCATTGGGAATAGTTTCCTTTAATTAGCTGGAGAAATTCACGTTTATTCTGCCATAGGAATTTTACATGCGTTGACACTTTTTTATCTGTCCGTCAGTTAGGCGTCAGGCATGCATACTCAATTTACATACATACTGGTATGAACTACGTATCTAAAGGAAAATTAAGCTTTTTACACAACTGCATGCCAACCTACTTTTAAAATCCGTTACCTTTCAATCTGCATATGTTTTGTAGGCCAACATATCCTGTGATTAACTCATCCGCATAATATTCATTATAGTCATAATGCAAAAAATTTCCGCTACAATTTCAGTTCTTGATGGTGTTTTTAGTGCTTGCTGTTGATGACAATGGCCACCATACACAACACACTCTGGAGTTTCCTCTGGAAACTTTTAAACAATGACATTACAAAAATACTGCAACAAATGTTTAAAATGGCAATTGTTTTGCCATGTTGCATTCTGAAGAGGTATTTCAGGAGCTACAACAACAGCGTAACACATTAGGCCATGGCAAAAATTATACCGTTACATGTATGTGTATGTATGCAGTTAAAATATGCCACAACAGCGAAAGTACCATGTTTCTGCAAGGACATTGTCCATCCATGGGATAAACGTGAAAAACAAGAGCAGATTTACTCATTCAACTCATTCAATACTACCATCAGACAGACAGTTGACTGCCTGCCCCACTATAAACGCCCATTGTAGTTTGTTTAGGTTGTTAATAAAATTTAAACCGAATTTTCGTCCTTAGCATTAGTGTTGCAGTTTGTTGATGTGTGACCTTACCAGCGGAAAAACAAAACAACAGAATGATGTTTTTAATATAAACGCAGCCAGAAAATAAGGACACACCAAAACAAAAAATCCAAAACAAGGTGCACATTTTTAGAGTAGAGAAGCACACGTGGTCATACGTATATGTACAATGTAGATACATATGTTTGTATAGTTACAGGTAAACTTTAATGCTGGGGCTGTTCCAGAAAAATATTATGTTACACAAGAACTTAATTACTTACTTATTTAGCACTACACAGAAGATTTGTTCTATAAGCCTTTCTATTTGTTGCTTTACTCTTCCAATTTCGAATATCGTGTATTTCGATCTAGCCTTTCATTTGTAACCTTCATCGAGGCCTTGGCCTTCTACAAGTACCGCGGCCCGTATTTATACGTCTTCTTAGCTGGTTCATCACTGCTAATTTTTTCTGATATGGCCTAGCCAAGGCATTCATTGTAACTCGATACGTTTAACTGTACTTATGTCGTTGTGTAGCATATACTGTTCGAGGTTATTACGACGTCGGTTTTCACTGTCAACGCCTACCTTTGGAAGAATTTTTCTTTCAAACACACCAAGCATTGCCTTGTCTACTTGCGCAAGTGTCCCGCCTTCGGAACCATACATTAGCACAGGTAATATTAGTGTTTTGTAAGGTGTTATTTCTGTTTGGTGAGATGTGGCTTTATTTTTAAACGGCTTACTTAAACCAAAATAACATCTGTTAGCCGGTATTATTCTTTTTATTTCACAAACCAGCAAAAAAATCCTGAATAAATAATATGTTTTTATAGTAATTGTTGGTAGTCGTAACTACACGAAGGAATAAAAACGACGTCTCTAACTATGTACCAAACATATTTTGCAGCAAACATATACATATATGGTTACAACAGTCCCAAACATAACATATGTTTGGGTCCTGCAAACATATATATGTTTAGGTGCAAACATATATTTGTTTACTTACTTAGCTGGCCCATTACAGAACATTGGTTCCATAGGCCGAACTAAGAAAAGGTCTCCAATTCTCTCTATTTGTTGCTTCGCGCCTTTTCATCTCTTCATCCACTTGTCAATCCTGCGGCACCTCCAGCTGTCCGTATTTATACGCCTTTTTTCTTATGATATGGCCTAGCCAACGCAATCGCTGCATCTCCATACGTTTAACTATATTGATGTCGTTGTATAGCTGATACAACTCGAGGTTCATGCGACGTCGATATTCACCGTCAACGCAGATATCTTTCCATATCCTGATCACACTATCTGTATCAGTTACCAAATTACCTTGCTGGTCTCCACAGGAGGATGTGCCTGTACCAAAGCCATCAGTTTGATGCCTGACTCTTTGGTAGAATTTTCGGACTTCATTATGGTTCCTGTACATCTCGATTTTTTCACACTACCGCTTTTCCATCTCCCTTCTTTTTCCTGCGGAAAGGACGTTTCTCCTCTTTCCTCTTCTCCCGATATCTCTCTCGTGCCCTACGCGTTGCTACTGATGCTACTGATTTCCATCTCCCTTCTTTTTCCTGCGGAAAAGACGCTTCTCTTCTCTCCTCTTCTCCCGATATCTCTCTCGTTCCCTACGCGTTTCTACGGATTGTAAAGTAGGCCTATATGTCGCATTTTTCTCTTCGGTAGCAGCAAGACACTCCTGATCATACCATGGATTCCTTGGTGGAGGTCTCTGGTATCCAAGTATGGATTTTGCGGCTGTTTGCATGGAGTGGGCAATGCTATTTGTTTAGACGAAATACAAACCCAAAAGCCACTAAAAACATACACATATACACACATTTATAAATGGTGGTGGTTTTCTATTTATTAGAAATACTAAACACAAAAGCAACAACAGACGCATAGGTACATAAAAAATTCCAAATACAAAATATAGTGTCACATTTTCAAAAAGAAAAACAAATAAAATCTATTAATTAAAAATATAGAAACATCGTTGAATGATTCTCGTTAGTTGCGAAATAAAACACATTCTCCTCAAAATTGAAATCATGAACGGGAAAACGGCATCTGGATTAAAAGGATTCTATAATGTAATAAATAGGTGCATCCATATTTCAAATATATGCATGTACACTCCGGTTCATCTGAATAGAACCAACCAATATTTGCCTACAAATACCGTAATATCTGACGATAGGAGAGGAATTGTAAATTATACTTTTGTGTACATGTAGAGTATATAGTAGTCAATATTTTCAATACCCAACATGTTTCACATATGCGTTATAGCGGTACTTTTTATTCGCTTTATGAAAAAATGTCAAAATATTAGCATTTTTTAATGGTTCACCAGGATAGAACCACCCTAAAAATTTACACAAATCCTTTGCCAGATGTGGTAAACTTTTACCAAAAAATATTAATAATTATAAATAAAGACTGTGAGTGTTGATTGCCAACAAATATTGTGCAAAAAATGTGTATAACGGTATTGGAATTTGATTAAAATCGATGCTTAGAGCTCCAAAAAATATTCTTATGAAGAAATCGGTAGAAACAATTTATAAAGTCAAAATTTTATACTGAATTACGTTAAAAATTTTCAAGGCTACAATAAAATTACATAAAAGTCAAATTTGATAGGTTTGTAAGTCCGAAACAGAGGAAATATGGTAAAGACAACACAAATTTCTACCTTTTCAATCCTAAAATTGATATTTTATCTCAGGAAAGTGAATGCAAATCGATGGGTTCCACTCAGTTTCGTTGACTGTAGACATCTACAGGTCCAAAAAATAAAGAAATGCCCACCACCGAACGCTCCATGTCACCATCAAGTTCTTGGAATTTGAAGAGGTTTTCAGACATTTGATGTGAAGAAACAACTTAGCGATAGGGGAAGGTAGACGTTAATTTTTTCGAAAGGAAATTGGTTAATTTTGATGGTTATGGTGTTCACACATCTTTTAGTCATAGTATAAGTACCGACAAAATATTTCTGATCCGTTATTACACAAAAAGAGCATCTATGGTTCTGTACTTTTCATGCCATGCGATATCTTCTAAATCAAAGCTCTTGAAGTCGACATGAATCGTTGGGCTGTGGGATTTTCTTTATTTTTTAGACCTGTAGATGTCTACAGCCAACGAAACTGAGTGAAACCCATCGATTTGCATTCACTTTCCTGAGATAAAATATGAATTCTTGGATTGGAAAGGTAGAAATTTGAGTTATCTTTACCATATTGCCTCTGTTTCGGACTTATTAACCTATCAAATCTGACTTTTTTGTAATTTTATTGTAGCCTTGAAAATGTTGAACATAATTCAGTATAAAATTTTGACTTT
The DNA here is from genome assembly GCF_047663935.1 of Musca autumnalis. Lineage (NCBI taxonomy): Eukaryota > Metazoa > Arthropoda > Insecta > Diptera > Muscidae > Musca > Musca autumnalis. The sequence goes on from NW_027411977.1 coordinate 55,099,416, forward strand.
ATAAATTGTTTCTACCGATTTCTTCATAAAAATATTTTTTGGAGCTCTAGGCATCGATTTTCATCAAATTCCAATACCGCAATACACATTTTTTGCACAATATTTGTTCACAATCAACACTCACGGCCTTTATTTATAATTATTAATATCTTTTTGTAAACGTTTACCACATCTGACAAAGGATTTGTGAAAATTCTTAGGGTGGTTCTATCCAGGTGAACCATTAAAAAATGCTAATATTTTGACATTTTTCATAAAGCGAGTAAAAACTACCGTTATAACGCATATGTGAAACATGTTAGGTATTGAAAATATCGGCTACTATATACTCTACATGTCCACAAAAATATAAATTACAATTCCTGTCCTATCGTCAGATATAACGGTATTTGTAGACAAATATTTTTTGGTTCTATTTAGATGAACCAGAGTGTATGTATATCAAAATTGTATTAATGTTATTACCAATATTGAATGCGATTTCTTCTTTCAATTATAAAACTTCCAATTTTAAAATGTATTGGGCATTTAGTTTACTAAAAAACACAACTTCTTTAAGAAAATACAAAACACTGATTTATGCACACACTTTACCGTCTTTACTCAACAGTTGTATTTAGAAAGCTAAAGAAAAAAGAACAAAAAAATCAAACCAGTTTTTTTCTTTTCGCTTGCTATGTTCGTTAACTGTGAGTTACAGAAAAAAATAACTGCTTGTGGAAAACATCGCAATAACAACAGAGCACGCAACACACGCGTTTGGCGGCATACCGCATACACACCACCAGCAAAAACAATATTTTGTACCCTCCCGTCTTCGCTTCTGCGTCTTCCATTACTCTATACCAGCGTCGCCAAAGAATTTCTATCAATGTTTTAGTATGTGCGTATGTATGGGTGAAGAAAACAACAACCACATGATCGTTATCGTTTGTTTTTATTCAAGTACACTGTAAGTGAACTACAGTAAACAAATATGTAACGCTAATTTCAGATGCCTTACAGGGTCTTTAGCAGAAACTTTATCACACCATAACTCGGAAGTCCGACTCACGGCTGATCTGTCCTTCGGGATTCTTAATATACTCACCAAGGGCTTTTATCCCCAAAAGGGAACATTCCCTAAAAGGAATGTTGCAAACATATATTTGTTTGCTACCAGTCCCAAACATAAATTTGTTTGGATCCAAACATATTTCTAACAAAAAATATTTTGCATGTACTTACAGAACCCCCTATTAACCCATTATTTTAACGTGGGTATATCACACTGAATTACTAGTTTTTCTATGGCCAATGGAAGTTGAAAATTTTATTTCGCTGGATTTTAACAAACGAATTTCTGCTTTGTAGCCGAAAACACTACATACCATGGTTCTTTGTGTTGTTAACAAAAAGTACCCGGCCGACGGTGACCGTTGAACACACAACCCTAGGGTTTGTAGTCGGAAAAACACTCTCTGTGCCACCGTACTCATAACTTAGTAACGACTAATAAAAGCAGTTATTTTTGTTTACATTACTTTGTAAAGGGTTACATAATGACTAACGGATCCGAATTTTTGCCGGGAACTGATATTGTTTGTTCTGTTTAGGACTGTGGCAAGGTAGACGAAGTTTTTAATTACCTCAAAATTATGTGAACCAACTTCCACAGTTGGTCCGAGTTCAATGGTCGTATTTCGCGTCGATACCATCATCTTGGTCTTGTCGCCGCTTACATCTGGTAGGATCTCTTTCAGCAGCATATTGAAAAGATCACACGAAAGGTGATCTGACTTGGAGTAAATATATTAATTTGTCATTTAAATCGGCATTGGTATGGCCCAATTATTTCGTGGACCAAAATATCCCTGAACTATCTTATAAGCAATAGAGAGCAGACTTATGTCCCTATAATTAGTGCTCACAGTCTTTTCTCTTTTCTTGGGGATGGGACACAGGATGCTCAGGTTCCAATAGTAGCGCAAAAACACCACATCCGAAGAACGTAAGGCCTTCTCCTACATGTTGGTAGGTGCTGGTCACCGGTTTTGTTAGCTCCATGAGCGCATCTGCTGATGTCTTGGCCATGGCCAACACTGAAAGAAAATTGCTTCATTGTATCAATGAACGGGTTTCATTGATGCACAGCAATGTTACATTAATACAATGAAATATTTCGTTCGTGCTATGATACCGAATGTTACCTAAAATTTAATGATTATACCCTCAGCTTTTAGGCTAGAAAGGGTTTATACACTTTGATACGACCAAAAATGTGCCTCATCGAAATAACGACCCCAAGTATGTTTGAACGAAATTTATTTCAGGCAATTTGGAGTCGATTTAGCCATACCCGTTCGTCTGTCTGGCTGGCCTGCGCGCACGATAACTCTCGAAAGGATCAACCGATTCGAACCAAACTAGGGTATCGTAATATTTTGTCCAGACTTAGTTCAAATTCGAAGATGGGTCATATTGGGTACCTCCCCCACAGATTTTAAAGCAAACTCATGATATACGGGTTTTTATATACGGGTAGGTTTTTTATCAGTGGCTGAGGGTATATCTCCGTCAGCACAGATAACTGATACTTTCTTACTTCTTTTTGTTTCATTTTATAAATGAAACCGATTTCATTGATGTAATGTGAGTATTGAAATTATGCTAAATAGTATGTGCTTATAAAACTAGCATGTTTTGGTTGGATCCAAAAATTATGATATAGTTTCATTAAATAAATGAAACGAGTTCATTAAATGAATCAAGCAGTGCCATTGAATAAATAAAACATTAAATAAATGAAACAATTTCATTAAATAAATGTAACAGTTTCATTAAATAAATGAAACAGTTCCATTAAATAGAGGAAACCGTTTCATTAAATAAATAAAACATTTTTGAAGTCTCTAATACTATTTTGCGGAATGAAGATAAAGTCTGCTGTAATGAAGTCTATCTATATTATCACCCTTATATTATCAATTTTCTTCTCATTATTTTTTATTAAACAAATGTTTTAAATTTTCCACAATCATACAGGCATGTCACAGATTCCGATCGGAATGGTTTCAATCCGTAATGTCATTTCGATCGTTTTTGTTTTAGCTTCTTCAGATTTCGATCGATTTGGTGAATTCCGAAAATCTTATTATTTGTATAAATATGGCAACATTAGAGGAATCAAAAGAGACGAAACAAAATCATATGATTAGAAAACACTGTAGAAGTGGGAATAGTGAAAATTGTGTGTTTAAAGAAAGCTGTTTTGTGCGAAAGGAAAGTTAATTTCTTTATTGAATTTTCAATTTTTCTATTGTTTCTGTAACTGAGGCGCAAAAAATCAACTTTACATTGAAGAATACTTTGCTTGAGTTCTTTCTTGATTTTTTTCTTTTATCATTGTTTTAATTTATCATTCGTAATGCCAGATTGTCTAGTTTTTACAAATTTACAACGAAAAATGTATGTGACAACGCTTTGTTTACAATTGATTTCGTTGATTGAGAAATAATGGAAATGTGCGAATTTTTGAATAAAATGATAAAAAATATGAAATTAAATGTAATTTTTTAAATAAAACAATATTTTTATTATTTTTAAGTGTTTTAAAGTGACATGTTTCAAAAAAAAAACAATTCCGTTGTTAAAACTCTAGTCATTTCCATTGTCATTGCAAAGGAAATGACATGCCAAAGCATTGGTGGAAATGACATGCCAAAGCCTTCTTGTAAACGATATGCTTTGGATCCAAAAATGAATAGCACCTTTGGGGTCCACGGTGCCAGATCACTTTCACCCATGATTGAATAACATCTTTGGCATCATACATTTTCTGGTACATATTCATTCTCGTTAACCCCACGATCCATAACCAGGTACCCGGGTACTTTTTTGAGCTTTAAAGTGCTGCTGTTCCTTTATTTTTGAAGATATCAACATGAAACTCCGGGTCATCAGAGACTTCGGCTAAACTTAGAGACTGGATAAAAGTTTATCAAATTTGGTTTAATATATTAACTACAAAATGACTTTAAAGTGTTTGTATACGGGGGTCCATGACCAGGGTACCCGGGTACACAAATAAGAAACCCCAACATTTTCTACCTAAAAACACAAAACCAGTCCTTTTTTGTGAGCCTTTCTAGCCTATAAAATAGAACCCAATTTTATCTTACAAACATGAAATTTGTACAGTTGAGATGTAAAAACTAAGCGATTTTAATAATTTGTACATATAAATATTATTTTATTTTAATATAAACGAAAAAACTTCACGTGGGTACCCGGGTACCCTGGTTATGCACTCCCGTTCGTCCAGGTGGTTATGGATCGTAGGGTTAAAATAAGTTTGTCTCATTTTTTCTACACGTGTATCAGGACTTGTGTCTTATTCTCAGTTGTTCTTTGTTATTTATTTCACTGTTCCCTGTCTGCATTTGGAAGTGAGTTTCTCACTCCCTCGCCTAAGAAGTTACTCTGGAGACACGCCAAGGAAGATCTTTGTTGAATTACACACACAATTTTAAAGCAAACCCGTTCGTGGGTATTGATTTGGTTACGAAGTTTTTCGGCAAATCACACACACGCGACCCGAACGCAAAGTAAGAGAGCAAATGTTTTGATTTTTTTACTTCAGTCTTGTACTGAATTTCATGCAAGCAGGTTGATGCCGCTTTATTTGTTTATTTTTGGGTACACAGAAAAGATTTTGCAGTTGTACAGCAAATATGTGGAGGGAAGAATTTGAAATGATTTTTGTTTTGTATTAATATTTTAATGACGCAGAATGCCTCGTCTGCAATGCAACAATAAAAAATGTATGTATGCTTAGAAAGTCTTAAAAAATCATTTTTATATACAATTTGTTTTTTCTCTCAAAAAAATTAACATATGAAGAAAAATACTTTTCAAATTATGAAGTTATTTATATTATTTTTAATTTAAGTCATACAAAGCGAACGCGCCAACAATATATTTTTCATTTCACACTCAATATGAAAATCATCACTCTGTTCTGTCAGTGTAATTTTACCCACACATAAACAATTTAAGCGCTCGCTCTTCTTGGTCGGCTATGTTTTAAAGCATGGGTGAGCAAGAAGAGAACAGACAAACATTTGAATGTATTGAAACTATTGCCAACTTATGACTGTGTGTTAGTGTGTTTTAATGCACGCACGCTTCAAAACAAAAACAAATCAAAACATTATCTCTCTTTCGAACGCTCTTTCAATGCGTTCGGCTCGTATGTGTGTAAATTGCCGAAAAACTTCGGCACCGCCGTGCCAAAGAAACGCACATTTGTTTTAAAGCATTATCATGATCATCTTATATCGCGTATGCCGACACTTCGAAATGACTTCCAAGACGATTGTTTACATTTATTTAATAATTAAACACATTCGAACAAATATGGAACATTTTTCTATCTGATGATTATATGAGACGGTGGCGCAGTGGTAAGCATACTCGATTTGCACTCTGAAGGTCCGGGTTCGCTTCCCAAGTCAGTCAACAAAACAACATCACATTTTTAAAATTACAAAATTAATGTGGGCGGAATTTCCAAAGAATAAATTCTCTAAAAGATCGTACTTAAAAAATAAAAAAATATTTTTTTTAATTCCAAGAACTATCGCCGAAATGATTTCCAAGAAGTATCCCTGGATTGACTTCCAAGACGTCACGCCGGCGTAGTTAATTTCTTTACAATAGAGGTCACTTCAGTGTGACTTCAGCAATAATCGCCGCGACTGTTTTCAACGCCCTGTGCGACACGCCTAACCCACTTTTGCGATCGTTTTTTCTTGTACAATTGTGCAGTAAATTCCAGTTGCGACTGGGCGAAACTACCCTTCTCTTTGTCACAACAAAAAGCGCTTGCTAGCAACATAAGCTTAAGTTCATCAACAAATGTTCAAGAATATTGTTTTAGTTCGGCGTCAGGCACCATCCCTGCAAACATTTTTTCAAATTTTTAATCGCTTAAAGATAATCTGCGATTCGCGGGGAAGATCAATTCAATCGCGGAAGAGCGCGCCTAATGATAACCTGCGAATCGCCGACATAAAGTAACTGTGTCCGGGAAGCGAATCGCGAGGAAGAATCGCAGATTAATCATCTGGAAGATCTTCAGAAGATCAACATGTAAAGAAAAATTAAAAAAAGGAATAGAACACTTGTTTTTTGTTTCTTCTATTTGTTGTTTAGTTTTCTGCTTTTGTTTTCTTTTCTGCCTTGTTATGGTTTTTAATTATTCCTTTATGTTGTGGTTATTTGTTATAGGCACTGTACTCAGTACTGTTTCCTCAGTCACTATGTTGTCTTTTGGTTAAACTTGGCAAAACCTGGACATGTGTGGTTTGTCAATACTCATAATATTATACGTGCCATTTATATCAAAGTTCTGTAGAAAGTGTATATGAGAATTATATGCAGCAAAATCAAAAATGTTATTAACAATCATCTGTTGCTCTTCCAGAAGAGTCTTCTGTGATTCCCAACGGCGATCATTTGAAAAATTTAAGAAAAAAATGTAAACAATCACGCAATGATCGCCATGGGGAATCACAGAAGATTAATCTAAGCGAACAATCTTCCAAAAATTGAAAAAATGTTGGCAGGGATACTTTTTATTACATTGTGTCATTGTGTGAGTGCATGAGTGAGTGAGTGGGTTGAATTGTGAGTGTGTAGAGCAGGAGGAGGCATTGTGACTCACAAGAGAGCCCATGTGCTCTAAGTGAGCGTAAATTTGTTATCGCTCACAGCCTGTGTAGATGCTAACACGTTGTGAACAACAACAAATTTACGCTCATTGAGAGCACAAGAGAGACCCGAAAATGTTCTCTGCCTCACTCTGGTGTAGAGAGCAGCGTTAAATGAGCGCACGTTAGCGCTCTCTCGCCTGACGCTGTTTTAGTTAGCGTTTGAACATCACCAAAACGGATAAACATAAAAGTGATTTTGCCACTGGTATTTTTAACATTAATAAATGTGAAGTGTTTACTGTGAAAAGAAAATGTAAATATTGGGTACCTGGTACCATATCCCACTTGGACCATTTCGAAGAGGACATTGACCTTCCACTACTAAACCATATATTTATCCCACAACATCTAGGAACCTACCATGGTTTCTATTAGTTCTTTCAAATTATAATATGGAATGTCCCATATATTTACACAATACATCTATCCAGTTATACCCACCTGCAGACATGTAATACCTTTAGCCATGCTTGTAAGGTGTGTTCATCAAATGGAAACAAAATGAAAACATTTTTACAACCAGATACTGGACTCCTAAACAATGCTCTTAACTGACCGGTGTGTAATTCTCATTTGTAGTCGTTGTTCCCCTTTCGATGTGGTCGTAACTGTGTGGTCTTGGATTTTTTGTTTTTTTTTTGTTTTTTTTTTTTTTTTTTGAAAAAACAACATCACAATATTCCGACCAGAAAGCATCTTCTTGTCTTGGATTATGGCTAAATAGTGTCCAGTGTCTGGTTGGGTGCTTACGTGTGTGTGTGCTTTTATGTGTGTTAATTTGTATATTTGTGCTAATAAAGTTGTGAAATTTTAATGTAATTCTTTTGGTTTGAGATTAGATTAAATTAAATTGCAGTTTCTAAATAAAAATTACAATTGTAATAAGAAATGTAAAGACAACAAATAAATGACATTGTAAATTTTAATGTTACTTAGCTCTTGGTGAAGTGAATTAAGTGAATGTAAATATACATATTTAAACGTATATGAATATCTTTAATAGGGAATTTTGTTGTCTTTTTTAAATGGCAATACTTTATTGTGAAATCTGATTCATGTGAATGACAAAACAATGACCTACATACAAAATAGTATCAATTTTACTAAAATACACTTTGTTATTTCTGAACAACGCAATTTTATACAATAAACAAGTGAATACGGTGTTAAGTTCGCCCAAAATATTATACCCTCCATAATATTTTGATCCGACAAAGAACCCAAAAAATACAAAACAAGTAAAAAAGTATCAGTCAGCTTTGCCGACAGAGACATACCCTCAGCGTGTGTATATTGAAACAATTTGTTACCAAAAACGTATGTATTTAGGGGTTTTTAAAAAGTTTGGATTTATGAACCGATAAAAATGTGATTAGGATTAAAGATCAAAAGTTTTGCGGAGGAGATACTTAAAGGAATGGATCGACATTGACCATTATGGAAGTGAATCTCCAGCCACTACATATAGTGCCATAGGGGTTTTTTACACCCTTCGGGCTGTTTGCTAAAGAAGTATGGACTTGTCCCTAAAAAAATTTTACCATCGTAATTGAAGCAGCGAATACATGTTGCTTCAACAAAAATCAAAGTGATTCGATTGCAGGTCTTAAAGTGAACTTATCCGAAATTCTGTGTGGGAGGTACCGGATGGAGTGGACAAATATAGTCCATATTTGAACCTGATCTATATCTGGTAAATATATTAGGATGTGTAAAGTATGGACCAATTCGGCCACTCCCTTCAAGAGTGACCGCACGACCAATTTTTCCAAATATTTTTGAACATTTGTGGGGGAGTTACCTGAATGAGTGGACCGATATGGCTTATCTTCAAACTTGAACTATGTTTGGACAAAATATTACTAAGGCCAAATTTTGGACCGAATCGGCAGATCCGTTTGAGAGTTATCTTACGCTCCAACCACCTCACACGGTATCACAGGGGTTTTTTGAAACTTTCAGGCTTTTTTCTCAGGAAGTATGGACTTGCCCCTGATGAAACTTGTACCGTCGTATGGAGGGCAGTGAATACAAGTTGCTAAAATAAAAATCAAAGCGATTCGAGAGATGGCCCTAAACTGAACTTTTCCGAAATTTTGTGTGGGAGGTACCCGAAGGAGTGGACCGATTGAGCTCATATTAAAACTTTATCTAAGTCAGGTACACATTTCACGATGGACAAAGTATGGACCAAATCGGTTTCTCCCTTCAAGAGTTATCGTACGTTCAAATTTTCCGAACATTTTCGACCTTTTGTGTGGGAGGTACCGGAAGGAGTGGACCGATATAACCAGCTTATTAAATTAAGTTTGGACAAAATATTACAAAAGCCAAATTTTGGATCGAATCGGTTGATCCGTTCGAGAGTTATCGTGCGCTCCAACCAGACAGACGGACGGACATTGCTCAATCGACTCCAAATTGTCTGAAACACATTTCGTCCAAACATACTTGGGGTCTAAAACCATTATTTCGATGAGGCACATTTTGCCCGCGTGAAACTGTATATACCTTCGTTAGCATAAATGCTGAGGGTATAAAAATCGTTGAAACCGTTATGTGGGAGTCTACATAAAATCATGGATCTACACCGTCATTTCTCTATGGGATTGTTTTACACGCCTAGCCAAGACTAAATTAAATACCAATTTTCAGCCGTTTCAGTGTGGAAATTTCGCAAAATACTTGAAAATATCGAAAGTAGGAAACTCTCTTTTCTATGGGAGCTATACCAAAAGGTGAACATACTAATTTACTTAGCTGGCCCATTACAGAAAATTTGTTCCATAGACCGAACTATGAAAATATCTCCAATTCTCTCTGCTTAGTGCTTCGCTTTCTAGAATACCACGCCTTGTCATCTCTTCATACACTTGTTTACGCCATATAGTCTTTCTTCTTATTATATGGCCTAGCCAACGCCATCGCTGCATCTCGATACGTTTAACTATATTGATGCCGTTGTATAGCAGATACAGCTAGTGGTTCATACGACGTCCATATTCACCGTCAAGGCAGATTGGTCCGTAGATCTTTCGAAGAATTTTTTTCTCAAACACGCCAAGCACTACCTTATCTGCTTGCGCAAGCATCCAGGCTTCGGGACCATTCATCAGCATGGGTAGTATCAGTGTTTTGTAAAGCGTTATTTTTGTTTGACGAGCTGTGACTTTGTTTTTGAAGTGCTTACTTAAGCCAAAGTAGCATCTGTTGACCAATACAATTCTTCTTTTTATTTCACAGCTGATGTTGTGTTTACGGCGGTGCCGACGTATACGAAGTCTTTTACTACCTCAAAATTACAGGAACAAACTTCAACAGTTGGTCCGATCTCAATGGACGCATTGCGCGTCGACACCATCAACTTCTCGCCGTTTACCGCCAGACCCACTTTAGCAGATTATCCTTCGACCTTCATAAAGGTATCGGTTAATTCCTTTACTGATCGTCCCATGGTGTTTATATCATCAGCATAAGCAAGTAACATGTGGCTATTGTTGTAGATTGTGCCACTTCTTTTGACGTTTGCCTCTCGTATAACCTTTTCTAGCAGGATGTTGAAAAGATCACACGAAAGGCTGTCTGAGGCTGAGGTTCTTTCCTATTTTAACTGAAGATCTTGTGTCAGTTGGAGTCATTTTACAAAGCCGAATGAGCTTTGCGGGGATACCAAATTCAGACATGGCTTGGAATACCTTTGCACGTAACGGGCTGTCGAAAGGTGGTAGGTGTCGATCGGCATCTCTTGGGTCTTCTCCAGGATTTGCCGCAGGGTAAATATCTGGTCAATGGTGGACTTGCCAGGTCTAAAGCGGCATTGGTATTATCCAATTATTTCGTTGATCATGGGCTTTAGTCGTTCGCACAATATGCCTGACACTATCTTGTAGGCGATAGGGAGAAGACTTATGCCCCTATAGTTGAAGCATAAAGTCTTATCTCCTTTCTTATGGAGGGGGCACAGGATGCTCAGGTTCCGATCGTGCATACACCTAATCAGCGTGTCGCCTCAGGTAAAAAACAGCTCGGCTGGTAGGCCATCAGCTCCTGCTGCCTTATTATTCTTCAACCGGTTTATTGCTGTATTTACCTCATCTTGGCCGGGTGGTATAGGTTCAATACCATCTTCTGGGATTGGATCTGTGGTATCTTCGACGTCTTCGCTACTTATCGGATAGCAACAGTTTGGATAAATGTTCTTTCCACAACTTGAGCACACTATCTGTATCAGTTACCAAATTACCTTGCTGGACTCTACAGGAGTCCAAAGCTATCAGTTTGATGTTTCACTATTTGGTAGAATTTTCGGACTTCATTCTGTCTCTTGTGCATCTCGATTGGTTCACACTCCCGCTTTTCCATCTCTCTTTTTTTCCTGCGGAAAAGAGGTTTCTCCTCTCTCCTTTTCACCCGATACCTCTCTCGTGCTCTACGCGTTGCTACTGATTGTAAAGTAACCCTATATGCCGCATTTTTCTCTTCGGTAGCAGCACTACACTCCTGGTCATACCATGGATTCCTTGGTGGAGGTCTCTGGTATCCAAGTACTGATTTAGCGGATGTTTGCAATGGAGTGGGCAATGTTTTGCCATTGTCCTGATATGTTATCGGGACGAGAAGTGCTTTGATTAAGGAGTTGGGCCAGTTGAGTGGACTCGAAATAGTGGTCCGAGTCTATGTTTGGACCTTGGAACGATCGTACATTCAACACGCTTGATGCATGTCTTCCATCTATCACAACGTGATCAATTTGATTTCTTTTTCTTTGATCTGGCGACAGCCAGGTGCCCTTATGAATATCGAGATGATTAAATCTGGTACTGCTAACTACCATGTTTTTTGCAGCTGCAAAATCTATCAGCCTCATAACATTGTCACATGTTTTATTGTAGAGACTGAATTTCCCGACTGTTGGCCAAAGATATTCTCCTTTCCAATTTTGGCATTAAAATCGCCTAGAATAATTTTAATGTCATGGGCAGGGCAACGGTCATATGTTTCTTCTAAGCGCTCTTAAAATATATCTTTGGTCAGTTCGTCCATGTCTTCAGTGGGAGCATGAGCGCAAATAAAGCTGATGTTGAAGAATTTTGCTTTTAATCGAATTGCAGCGAGTCTTTCATTCACTGGGGTGAAACCGGTGACCAGATGTTTTAACCTCAGACCAGTTACAAATTCGCAACTAAACTCATGCTTTGTGTCATGGCAGCTATAATACAGTGGGTCACCTTCAGGTGTTGTTGTGACGCCTTTCCCATTCCATCGTATTTCCTGTATGGGAGTAATGTCGGCCTTGTACTTTTCAAGTACATCTGCCAATGCGTAAACTGCACCTTTTCTATAAAGAGTGCGAACATTTCAGGTGTAGATTCGCATATCATGGTCCTTAAAACGTTTGCGGGGTTCGTCAACTTTAGAGGCGTTTGTTTTTCTTTCCTTTCGTTTTTTCATAGTAGGCTGTTTTTTTTCTAGGGGAGGGTTACTAACCCGACGCCCAAACCCAAGTTTTTAACGTTATTATTGGTGAACGCGCGGCACATGTTAGCTCACTACCTTTAACGGGTGTTAAAGGCAGTTCCCCAGGTGACACCACGGGGAGGTCAATGTTCATTTGAGATGAAAGAGGGACCAAGATAAATCCTGAGCTTTGCCATTTTAAAGCCGGTCAGGACCGTTCTTTAGTATCTTTCATACCCCTACGTCACCCACGTGAGCATAAAGCGAATAATTTCTAAGGGAAAGTTTTGTACTTCTAACGAAGAATAAATACGGAAATTCAGAAATTTCGATGTGATAATGTTGCTAAAACGTTGAAATACCGAAAATCAGGTGGTACGATTCGATGGGGGTTATATCAAAACCTGTAGGGGTAATTCTTTACCGGAATGTTTTATACCACCAACGAAGACTAGATCCCAAATGTTTACCACTTCGATTGGATAATAACACCGCAAATCGGGAGGTGCCTTTCAGTGGGAGCTTTATCAAAACATTTCATTATCTGATAATTATCTGCGGGATATATATTGTGCAGCCGACGAAGACTAAATACCAATTTCCACCTATGTAGGTGGGATAATAAGCCTAAAATCGTTAAAATAATGAAAATAGTAAGGTAGAGTTTATTCTCTGACAGAATATTTCAGTCCCCAAATGAAGATTAAAACCAAATTCCAGCTAGTTTACTTGAATAATGCGGCTAACACTTTCAGCACCAAAATCGGGATGAACCCATCAATGGTTCTGTATGAAAACGCTGGTGGACCTATACCGACGATTCTCTGCGAGAATTTTTATTGCCCCCCATAGAATGGTACCTCCCGATTTTCGGTATGGCTGAAATTTAGTACTCAAACTTTGTTGTCGGTATAGGTCCACGCTTTCGTATAGCCCCCATAGAAAGGATATCAATATCCCACCACAATGGCTGAAATTTGGCATTTAGTATAGGTATAGGTCCACGCCTTCATATTGCCCTCATAGAACGGGGCCTCCCAACTTACGATATTTTGAAGCTTGTGGCCTCAATACCCCACCGAAATGGTATTTGGTATTTAGTCTTTGTTGGGGGTACAAAACTTTCAAACTGAAATTTGTCGCTATAGGTCCACACCCTCATATAGCCCCCATTGAAGAGTACCTCCTTGTTTCAGGGATTTTGAAGATTGTGGCCTCAATATCCCACCGAAATGGTATTTGGTATTTCGTGTTCATTGGGGCTATACATCTTTCCAACTGAAACTTTTTGGTACAGGTCCCACATAGAACTGTATCTCGAGGTTTTCGGTATTTTGAAAATTGGAGCTTCAATATCCCACCGAAATGGCTGACATTTTGAATTAAGTCTTTGTTTCGGGTATTAAGCGTCTTCATGTTGAATTAGTATTGAAATAAGTATTATTTTATTTATAATCCTAATTTTTCATTTGCAATTCGAATTTTTCCATTTGTAACTCGAATTTTTCTATTTGAAATTCGAATTATTACATTTGTAACTTGAAATATTACATTTGTAACTTGAAATATTCCATTTGAAGTTCGAAACAAAAAATACGGCATTTTTGCTTCCATTAGTTTTTTCGAAATACAAATAATATGTTTCGAATTACAAATGGAAAAATGGAATAATTCGAGTGTTAAATTTAAAATCTCGAATTTCAAATGTAGTTGTATTTCGAATTTCAAATTGAAAAATTCGAAATACAAATGGAAAAATACGATTTTCAAATGAGAAGATTCAAATTACAGATGAAAACTTCGAATTATACATGAAACAATTCGAATTTTAGTTGGAATTCTCCAAAAACCAATGAAATAATTCGAATTGGAATTCTCAAATTAGAAGTGAAATAATTAAAACTGAAATTCTTCGAATTACATGTGAAAATAGTGTAGTTATTCAGTACGACAGCCTTTGTTAAAATAATTGATTTGTGGTTACGACTACCTAAAATGACTATTAAATCCATTCAATCCCACGGCAGCGGGGTTTTCGTACCGGATTGACTCGGAACTACACAACATCATCGTTCCGGCCAGCGGCTGCCACCTCAGTTGGGAACAGCATATCCCGGAATTCCTGCTCCTGCTTCCGTGCCGGGACGGAGGAAACCCCAGGACCAATGTATTTGTGCTCGGTTTGTCACATCCGCATCTTCACCCACATCCAGCCTTCGGTGAGATGCAATAGATGTCAGGAGTGGGTGCATCTAAGAGGTTGCTCTGGACTTGTCCACGTGAGGGACACGACAGGGACTATGTTGCTCGATGCTGTGTGGATACAGTCCCCAGTGAGTCGTCATCGGATTACGAAACTCCCTCGTTGTCTGATTATGAGACTCCCCGCAGTCTCTACGACAACAACCGCACATGGAGCCTTTAACACCAGCCGTTGTTGTCCCAATCCCGGAAACTGCATCCTTTTTGCAATTTAATTGCAATGGACTCCGAGGTAAGATCGAGGAAATGGTAGAATTAATGAGTCGGAGGAATATCAAGGTCGCTGCGGTGCAAGAAACCAAGCTCAACAACAACTGTAGCTTACAACGTTGTGATGGTTACAACGTGCTAAGGAAGGATCGTACCAGAAGTGGAGGTGGGGGATTAGCTTTCCTATTGCAGCAGTCTGTCTAATACAGACCTATCTCGCTTGAGCCTGTCTGTAATGACCCGTACATGGAATGTATGGTGGTAGCAGTCAGGTGTAGAACTGCTGAGATAAAGAAATAGAAATAGCTGTATCACAGATTACGTGCCTAACATTAGCCCGCTTTTGTAAGGTCATAATCGTCTGGTCCTGGGGGACTTTAATGCGCATCATGAGATGTGGCATTCGGCTCTCGGAAACGACCAGAGAGGTACAGCGCTGGCTGAACAGATTGACAGCTCTACGTTTTGAATGGTCAATGAGGACGCCCCTACCAGAATTAGAGGAGAAAGTCACCGCTCGCCAGACATAACCATCGTGTCACCTGGTCTGACAAATGACGTTACTTGACAACCCGTCATTTCCCTAGGATCAGACCATCTCCCCATAATTGTCTCCATTAGCAGACCACCCGATTTCATTACCTCTGAACGCGGCACATATTCGTCAATCATAAGAAAGCTGATTGGGTTTCAGAGAGTTCACCAATCACCGCTTCAGAGAACTGCCCAATCCTTCTGATATTCAGGTAGCGGAAAGGACGTTCCGAGACATCATCACTGCTGCAGCCGCTCGCCATATCCCTGCTGGTCGAATACCCGAAGTAAGACCAAACTTCCCAGAAGAGGCGGCGGGATTAGCAAATGAGCGTGATGAACTTCGTCGAACCAACCCCAATGACCCCAGAGTCAGGGAGCTGACACTGGAAGTAAACAGGATGGTCGGCGAGCATAAGCGTAACAAGTGGTTAAATCATCTAAAGAATTGCAACATTGGAGCCGTTATAGGTGAATTGTGGGTAACGGTTAAGTCACTCTCGAACCCTGGAAGAAGGGAGGATAGGAACTCAATCACGTTTGGCAACGTTACGTTGACTGACCCGAAAAGGTGCGCAAGTTATTTCAATCGACAGTTTGTCGAGCACCCCGAGAGTGACAGGGCGAAGAGAAGAGTATTACGTCGCATCAGATCTCTTCCTGCCGAGGAGGAACCACCACAGTTTACAATGGATGAGAGAGTGACAGAGCGAAGAGAATTACGTCGCATCAGATCTCTTCCTGCCGAGGAGGAACCACAACAGTTTACAATGGATGATGTTGCCAATGCCATCAGGAACGCTAAATCATCCAAAGCGTTGGGCCCTGATGGAATCTCCATGGTAATGCTAAAGCAGCTGGATGAGCCGGGAGTGGAGTATCTGACTAAAGCCCTTATTGTTCCCGATGTCTGGAAAATGGGCAGTGTGGTCCCACAACAGAAGCCCGGCAAGGATGCCAGCAAAAGTGAATCGTACAGGCCGAAGACCCTTGAGGCCTTAGTCCTCCCCAGTATCAGAAATAGCTATCAAGTTGCCGATCATCAGCATGGATTCCGTAAGCAGCACAGCACGACATGGTAATGCTGAAGCAGCTGGATGAGCCGGGAGTGGAGTATCTCACTAAAGCCCTCATTGTTCCCGATGTCTGGAAAATGGGCAGTGTGGTCCCACAACAGAAGCCCGGCAAGGATGCCAGCAAAAGTGAATCGTACATGCCGATTTCGCTTTTGTCGCCCGTAGCAAAGACCCTTGAGGCCTTAGTCCTCCCCAGTACCAGAAATAGCTATCAAGTTGCCGATCATCAGCATGGATTCCGTAAGCAGCACAGCACGACGTTATAATGCTGAAGCAGCTGGTTGAGCCGGGAGTGGGGTATCTCACTAAAGCCCTCATTGTTCCCGGTGTCTGGAAAATGGGCAGTGTGGTCCCACAACGGAAGCCAGGCAAGGATGCCAGCAAAAGTGAATCGTATAGGCCGATTTCGCTTTTGTCGCCCGCAGCAAAGACCCTTGAGGCCTTAGTCCTCCCCAGTATCAGAAATAGTTATCAAGTTACCGATCACCAGCATGGATTCCATAAGCAGCACAGCACGACAACTGCGCTGCACGCCATTACCACATATATTTGTCAAGGACTTAACCAGAGACGGCCGTGTGATAATAAAGTGATGGTGGCGCTTGACTTATCAAAAGCCTTTGATACAGTCAGGCACTCCACGCTGTTTGAGGACATCGAGCAGACAACCCTCCGGCCAAACTTGAAACGTTGTATTGTCAATTATATGTGTGGACCCCAGTCGTACGTGGAATTCAGGAACAAGAAGTCCAAACCCCGTAGAGTGAAGCAGGAAATTCCCCAAGGTGGGGTGATATCTCCGGAACTGTTCAACTTCTACCTCTCCTGTATTCCGCCCCCTCCAGACGGAATTGAGATCGTAACGAATGCTGATGATTGCACGATCCTGGCGTCAGGTACCTATCCTGATGACATCTGTGAGAGACTGAACAACTATTAAACCGATCTTACCACCTTTTTCCATTCGAGGAATATGCAGATTTCCGCCACAAAATCAACAACCACTCTGTTCACCATATGGATAGCGCAGTTTGGAAGGGAATTGAATGTCGTGGTCGACGGTAGCAGAATTTCGACCACAAACTGCCTCAAAAGTTTTAGGGGTCACATTCGACACTACTTTCAAACGTGCGCGCACGCCACAGCTATCTGCGACAAACAGAAAAGTAGGAACAAGGTCCTCAAGTCCCCAGCCGGCAGCACTTGGGGTGCAGATAAAGAAACCTTGTTGACTACATATAACGGGATATTTCGGTCTGTGGTAAGCTATGCGACACCAGTTTGGTCCCCGGTATTACATGATACGAATTGGAAATAGATTCAAACCTGCCAGAATGCCGCCCTGAGAACAGCAACAAGGTGCCTCCTCAAGTCTTTATGAGGAGGCAAGGATTCTTCCAGTAAAGCAACACAATGAGATGCTTTCGTTGCAGTATGTACTTGCTTGGGTGTTACCGTGAGAGTCATCCCAATCACCATCTGCTGACTAGACCCGACACATTCAGGCATATCAGGAAGAAAATTCTTGCTCTAGAGAGGCAGGTCCAACAATATAGGAGAGATCAACAGGCATATCAAGCAGTTTTAAATTGTATTCACACGGATGCAGTTGCTATGGCCATAAGCAAATAGAGTGTGAATAAAGTCCTCGAAATCTATCGCAGCTGAGGAGCGTCAGCTGCCACGACAAACTTGAGTAATTTTGGCTCAACTACGCTCGGGATATTGCAGTTGCCTAAATTCTTATATGAAGGAAATCGACCGCGCCGTGCAAGACATCTGCCCAGTATGCGGCATGGTCCCGCACGACACAAAACACATTTTCAACTGCCCAGCCAAACCTACTCATCTAACTCCAGTGGATTTGTGGTTACATCCCATCGAAGCAGCCACTTTCCTGGAACTGGAGATAGACCTAGAGCCAGATTGAACAGAGGAACGAACATACAAACATAATAATAAACACTGTTACAACAACAACATAAAATCCATTATTTGGTAAAGATTTTTTAGTGCAATTCCCCAACTAATTTTTTTAGTTACCGACAAAACTCTGTAAAATTAAAATGCTTATAAGTTAACGACAAATAAAATATAGTCGTAAAATTCTACCGATAGCAACAATGTTGTCAACTTTTATTTAAACTTTTCATTCATAATTTTGCGTTGTAATTTTAGCGATTTGTGTCTGTAACTC